>NW_027361972.1:332500-932500 GCF_039654945.1 Dendrobates tinctorius | reverse complement strand
GAGAGACCGAGTAAGAGACAGTGACAGAGAGAGACAGAGAGGGAAGTACAGAGAAAGGCAGAAAGAGACAGAGATGGACAGAGAGACCGAGTAAGAGACAGTGACAGAGACAGACAGAGAGGGAAGTACAGAGAAAGGCAGAAAGAGACAGAGATGGACAGAGAGACAAACGCAGTAAGAGACAGTGACAGAGACAGACAGAGAGGGAAGTACAGAGAAAGAAAGAGACAGTGATGGAAAAAGAGACAAACGCAGTAAGAGACAGTGACAGAGACAGACAGAGAGGGAAGTACAGAGAAAGAAAGAGACAGAGATGGACAGAGAGACAAACAGAGTAGTAAGTGACAGAGAGAGGGAAGTACAGAGAAAGGCAGAAAGAGACAGAGATGGACAGAGAGACAAACAGAGTAAGAGACAGTGACAGAGAGAGACAGAGAGAGGGAAGTACAGAGAAAGAAAGAGACAGAGATGGAAAAAGAGACAAACGCAGTAAGAGACAGTGACAGGGAGAGACAGAGAGTGATAGAGAGGTAGAGAGGGAAGTACAGAGAAAGGCAGAAAGAGACAGAGATGGACAGAGAGACCGAGTAAGAGACAGTGACAGAGAGAGACAGAGAGTGATAGAGAAGTAAAGAGAAAGGCAGAAAGAGACAGAGATGGACAGAGAGACAGAGTAAGAGACAGTAACAGAGACAGACAGAGAGGGAAGTACAGAGAAAGGCAGAAAGAGACAGAGATGGACAGAGAGACAAAGAGACAGTGACAGAGACAGACAGAGAGGGAAGTACAGAGAAAGAAAGAGACAGAGATGGACAGAGAGACCGAGTAAGAGACAGTGACAGAGAGAGACAGAGAGAGGGAAGTACAGAGAAAGGCAGAAAGACACAGAGATGGACAGAGAGACAAACAGAGTAAGAGACAGTGACAGAGACAGAGAGAGGGAAGTACAGAGAAAGGCAGAAAGACACAGAGATGGACAGAGAGACAAACAGAGTAAGAGACAGTGACAGAGACAGAGAGAGACAGGGAAGTACAGAGAAAGGCAGAAAGAGACAGAGATGGACAGAGAGACCGAGTAAGAGACAGTGACAGAGACAGACAGAGAGAGAGGTACAGAGAAAGGCAGAAAGAGACAGAGATGGACAGAGAGACCGAGTAAGAGACAGTGACAGAGACAGACAGAGAGGGAAGTACAGAGAAAGAAAGAGACAGAGATGGACAGAGAGACCGAGTAAGAGACAGTGACAGAGAGAGACACAGAGAGGGAAGTACAGAGAAAGAAAGAGACAGAGATGGAAAAAGAGACCGAGTAAGAGACAGTGACAGAGAGTGACACAGAGAGGGAAGTACAGAGAAAGGCAGAAAGACACAGAGATGGACAGAGAGACAAACAGAGTAAGAGACAGTGACAGAGAGAGACAGAGAGAGGGAAGTACAGAGAAAGGCAGAAAGACACAGAGATGGACAGAGAGACAAACAGAGTAAGAGACAGTGACAGAGACAGAGAGAGGGAAGTACAGAGAAAGGCAGAAAGAGACAGAGATGGACAGAGAGACAAACAGAGTAAGAGACAGTGACAGAGAGAGGGAAGTACAGAGAAAGGCAGAAAGAGACAGAGATGGACAGAGAGACCGAGTAAGAGACAGTGACAGAGACAGACAGAGAGAGAGGTACAGAGAAAGGCAGAAAGAGACAGAGATGGACAGAGAGACCGAGTAAGAGACAGTGACAGAGACAGACAGAGAGGGAAGTACAGAGAAAGAAAGAGACAGAGATGGACAGAGAGACAAACAGAGTAGTAAGTGACAGAGAGAGGGAAGTACAGAGAAAGGCAGAAAGAGACAGAGATGGACAGAGAGACAAACAGAGTAAGAGACAGTGACAGAGAGAGACAGAGAGAGGGAAGTACAGAGAAAGAAAGAGACAGAGATGGAAAAAGAGACAAACGCAGTAAGAGACAGTGACAGGGAGAGACAGAGAGTGATAGAGAGGTAGAGAGGGAAGTACAGAGAAAGGCAGAAAGAGACAGAGATGGACAGAGAGACAGAGTAAGAGACAGTAACAGAGACAGACAGAGAGGGAAGTACAGAGAAAGGCAGAAAGAGACAGAGATGGACAGAGAGACAAAGAGACAGTGACAGAGACAGACAGAGAGGGAAGTACAGAGAAAGAAAGAGACAGAGATGGACAGAGAGACAAACAGAGTAGTAAGTGACAGAGAGAGGGAAGTACAGAGAAAGGCAGAAAGAGACAGAGATGGACAGAGAGACCGAGTAAGAGACAGTAACAGAGACAGACAGAGAGGGAAGTACAGAGAAAGGCAGAAAGAGACAGAGATGGACAGAGAGACAGAGTAAGAGACAGTGACAGAGACAGACAGAGAGGGAAGTACAGAGAAAGAAAGAGAGATGGACAGAGAGACCGAGTAAGAGACAGTGACAGAGACAGACAGATAGAGAGGGAAGTACAGAGAAAGGCAGAAAGAGACAGAGATGGACAGAGAGACCGAGTAAGAGACAGTGACAGAGAGAGACAGAGAGGGAAGTACAGAGAAAGGCAGAAAGAGACAGAGATGGACAGAGAGACCGAGTAAGAGACAGTGACAGAGACAGACAGAGAGGGAAGTACAGGGAAAGAAAGAGACAGAGATGGACAGAGAGACAAACAGAGTAGTAAGTGACAGAGAGAGGGAAGTACAGAGAAAGGCAGAAAGAGACAGAGATGGACACAGAGACAGAGTAAGAGACAGTGACAGAGAGAGACAGAGAGAGGGAAGTACAGAGAAAGAAAGAGACAGAGATGGAAAAAGAGACAAACGCAGTAAAAGACAGTGACAGGGAGAGACAGAGAGTGATAGAGAGGTAGAGAGGGAAGTACAGAGAAAGGCAGAAAGAGACAGAGATGGACAGAGAGACCGAGTAAGAGACAGTGACAGAGACAGACAGAGAGAGAGGTACAGAGAAAGGCAGAAAGAGACAGAGATGGACAGAGAGACAAACGCAGTAAGAGACAGTGACAGGGAGAGGGAAGTACAGAGAAAGGCAAAAAGAGACAGAGATGGACAGAGAGACAAACGCAGTAAGAGACAGTGACAGAGACAGACAGAGAGAGAGGGAAGTACAGAGAAAGGCAGAAAGAGACAGAGATGGACAGAGAGACAAACGCAGTAAGAGACAGTGACAGAGACAGACAGAGAGAGAGGGAAGTACAGAGAAAGGCAGAAAGAGACAGAGATGGACAGAGAGACAAACAAAGTAAGAGACAGTGACAGAGAGAGACAGAGAGGGGGAAGTACAGAGAAAGGCAGAAAGAGACAGAGATGGACAGAGAGACAGAGTAAGAGACAGTGACAGAGAGAGACAGAGAGTGATAGAGAGAGAAGTACAGAGAAAGGCAGAAAGAGACAGAGATGGACAGAGAGACAAAGTAAGAGACAGTGACAGAGACAGACAGAGAGGGAAGTACAGAGAAAGAAAGAGACAGAGATGGACAGAGAGACCGAGTAAGAGACAGTGACAGAGAGTGACACAGAGAGGGAAGTACAGAGAAAGGCAGAAAGAGACAGAGATGGACAGAGAGACCGAGTAAGAGACAGTGACAGAGAAAGACAGAGAGGGAAGTACAGAGAAAGAAAGAGACAGAGATGGACAGAGAGACAGAGTAAGAGACAGTGACAGAGAGAGACAGAGAGAGGGAAGTACAGAGAAAGGCAGAAAGAGACAGAGATGGACAGAGAGACCGAGTAAGAGACAGTGACAGAGACAGACAGAGAGAGAGGTACAGAGAAAGGCAGAAAGAGACACAGATGGACAGAGAGACCGAGTAAGAGACAGTGACAGAGAGAGACAGAGAGGGAAGTACAGAGAAAGGCAGAAAGAGACAGAGATGGACAGAGAGACCGAGTAAGAGACAGTGACAGAGACAGACAGAGAGGGAAGTACAGAGAAAGAAAGAGACAGAGATGGACAGAGAGACAAACAGAGTAAGAGACAGTGACAGAGAGAGGGAAGTACAGAGAAAGGCAGAAAGAGACAGAGATGGACAAAGAGACAAACGCAGTAAGAGACAGTGACAGAGAGAGACAGAGAGTGATAGAGAGGGAAGTACAGAGAAAGGCAGAAAGAGACAGAGATGGACAGAGACACAGAGTAAGAGACAGTGACAGAGACAGACAGAGAGGGAGGGAAGTACAGAGAAAGAAAGAGACAGAGATGGACAGAGAGACAAACAAAGTAAGAGACAGTGACAGAGAGAGACAGAGAGTGATAGAGAGAGAAGTACAGAGAAAGGCAGAAAGAGACAGAGATGGACAGAGAGACAAAGTAAGAGACAGTGACAGAGACAGACAGAGAGAGGGAAGTACAGAGAAAGGCAGAAAGAGACAGAGATGGACAGAGAGACCGAGTAAGAGACAGTGACAGAGACAGACAGAGAGAGAGGTACAGAGAAAGGCAGAAAGAGACAGAGATGGACAGAGAGACCGAGTAAGAGACAGTGACAGAGAGAGACAGAGAGGGAAGTACAGAGAAAGGCAGAAAGAGACAGAGATGGACAGAGAGACAGAGTAAGAGACAGTGACAGAGACAGACAGAGAGGGAAGTACAGAGAAAGAAAGAGACAGAGATGGACAGAGAGACAAACAGAGCAAGAGACAGTGACAGAGACAGACAGAGAGGGAAGTACAGAGAAAGAAAGAGACAGAGATGGACAGAGAGACAAACAGAGTAAGAGACAGTGACAGAGAGAGACAGAGAGAGGGAAGTACAGAGAAAGGCAGAAAGAGACAGAGATGGACAGAGAGACAAACGCAGTAAGAGACAGTGACAGAGAGAGACAGAGAGAGGGAAGTACAGAGAAAGAAAGAGACAGAGATGGAAAAAGAGACAAACGCAGTAAGAGACAGTGACAGAGAGAGACAGAGAGTGATAGAGAGGTAGAGAGGGAAGTACAGAGAAAGGCAGAAAGAGACAGAGATGGACAGAGAGACAGAGTAAGAGACAGTGACAGAGAGAGACAGAGAGAGGGAAGTACAGAGAAAGGCAGAAAGAGACAGAGATGGACAGAGAGACAGAGTAAGAGACAGTGACAAAGAGAGGGAAGTACAGACAAAGGCAGAAAGAGACAGACAGAGAGACAAACAGAGTAAGAGACAGTAACAGAGACAGACAGAGTGACACAGAGAGGGGGAAGTACAGAGAAAGGCAGAAAGAGACAGAGATGGACAGAGAGACAAACAGAGTAAGAATCATAGAATCATAGAATCGTAGAGTTGGAAGGGACCTCCTGGGCCATCTGGTCCAACCCCCTGCTCAAAGCAGGATTCGCTAAATCATCCCAGTCAGATGTCTGTCCAGCCTCTGTTTGAAGACTTCCATTGAAGGAGAACTCACCACTTCTCGTGGCAGCCTGTTCCCCTCATTGATCACCCTCACTGTCAAAAAGTTTTTTCTAATATCTAATCTGTGTCTCCTCCCATTCAGTTTCATCCCATTGCTTCTAGTCTTTCCTTGTGCAAATGAGAATAAAGTTGATCCTTCTACAATGTGACAGCCCTTTAGATATTTGTAGACCGTAACAGAGACAGACAGAGAGTGACACAGAGAGGGGGAAGTACAGAGAAAGGCAGAAAGAGACAGAGATGGACAGAGAGACAAACAGAGTAAGAGACAGTGACAGAGACAGACAGAGAGAGGGAAGTACAGAGAAAGGCAGAAAGAGACAGAGATGGACAGAGAGACAAACGCAGTAAGAGACAGTGACAGAGAGAGGGAAGTACAGAGAAAGAAAGAGACAGAGATGGAAAAAGAGACAAACGCAGTAAGAGACAGTGACAGGGAGAGACAGAGAGTGATAGAGAGGTAGAGAGGGAAGTACAGAGAAAGGCAGAAAGAGACAGAGATGGACAGAGAGACAAACAGAGTAAGAGAAAGTGACAGAGAGAGGGAAGTAATAATAATAATAATAATCTTTATTTATATAGCGCCAACATATTCCGCAGCGCTTTACAGTTGAACAGTTTCAAACACAACAGTCATAAGTAACAACGTTAACAATACAATAATTAAAGCGAAATAAGACGACCCTGCTTGTGGAGCTTACAATCTACAATGAGGTGGGGGGGATACAAAGCACAGGTGTGTATTTACAATGATGTATTTACAATGATGGTCCGGCCATCTTCAGGGGGTGGGGGTTAGATGGAGATAGTGAATGGGCTACACACACACAAACATAACATGACTTTGATTACTGAATGTGATAGTCCGCTCTGAACAAATGCGTTTTGAGCGAGCGCCTAAAACTATGCAAATTGTGGATGATCCTAATATCTTGGGGTAGAGCATTCCAGAGGATTGGCGCAGCACGGGAGAAGTCTTGGAGTCGGGAGTGGGAGGTACGGATTAGGGCAGAGGTTAGTCGAAAGTCGTTTGCAGAGCGCAGCGGTCGGTTAGGCCGATAGACAGAAATGAGGGAGGAGATGTAAGGGGGTGCCGCACTGTGGAGAGCTTTGTGGGTGAGAACAAGTACTTTGAATTGTACCCTGTAATGAATTGGCAGCCAGTGTAACGACTGGCGAAGAGCGGACGCGTCCGAGTAACGATTAGCCAGATGGACAACCCTGGCTGCTGCATTAAGGATGGACTGGAGAGGGGAGAGTCGAGTGAGAGGGAGGCCAATTAATAGAGCATTACAGTAGTCTAGGCGGGAGTGGATCAGGGCGACAGTGAGAGTTTTTGTTGTTTCCATGGTGAGAAAAGGGCGGATTCTAGAGATGTTCTTTAGGTGTAAGCGGCATGAGCGGGCAAGAGATTGTATATGGGAGGTGAAGGAGAGATCGGAGTCGAACATAACACCCAGACAGCGCGCCTGCTGTCGGGGTGTTATTATGGTGCCACCCACGGAGAGGGAAATATCAGATTTAGGGAGGTTAGTAGATGGTGGGAGCAGAAGAAGTTCAGTTTTGGAGAGGTTGAGTTTCAGATAGAGAACAGACATGATGTTGGAGACTGCGGACAGACAGTCAGTGGCGTTCTGTAGTACAGAGGGGTAAGGTCAGGGGAACACGTATATAGTTGTGTGTCATCAGCATAAAGATGGTACTGAAAGCCAAATCTGCTGATGGTCTGTCCAATTGGGGCCGTGTAGAGAGAGAAGAGAAGGGGGCCAAGGACTGAGCCCTGAGGTACCCCGACAGCAAGAGGAAGAGGAGATGAAGTGGAGCCAGAAAACAGAACACTGAAGGAGCGGTCGGAAAGATAGGAGGAGAACCAGGAAAGAGCAGTGTCCTTAATGCCTAGTGACTGGAGCCTAGAGAGTAGGAGAGGATGGTCAACAGTGTCGAAAGCTGCAGAAAGGTCGAGAAGAATGAGCAGAGAATGGTCACCATTACGTTTTGCTGTCAGAAGGTCATTGGTCACTTTGATGAGTGCAGTTTCTGTCGAATGTAGGGGGCGGAAACCGGACTGTGAAGGGTCTAGGAGGGAGTGAGTGGAGAGGTAACGGGTAAGGCGTGAGTATATCAGGCGCTCCAAGAGTTTAGAGATGAAGGGGAGATTGGAGACTGGTCTGTAGTTGTTTGTGCAGGATGGGTCAAGGGTGGGTTTCTTTAGTAATGGAGTAATGATAGAGTGTTTGAAGGAGGAGGGGAAAATGCCAGAGGAGAGGGAGAGATTAAAGATTGTAGTTAGGTGAGTTGTGACGACTGGGGAGAGAGACTGGAGGAGATGTGAGGGAATGGGGTCGGTTGTGCATGTAGTCGGACGAGAAGAGGAGAGGAGCATGGAGACTTCTTCTTCTGTGATGGGATTGAATGTGGAGAGTGAGCCAGGGGGAATGCAGGGAGGGATGGGAGTCACTGAATTTGGTGATTGGGAGCGGATTTCCTGACGGATATTGTCTATTTTCTCTATAAAGTGGGAGGCCAGGTCATCAGCACAAATGTCTGTGATAGGGGCTTGTGCTTTTGGCCTGAGGAGGGAGTGAAAGGGGTCAAAAAGTTTCTTGGGGTTGTTGGATAGTGAGGAGATCAGGGTGGTGAAGTAGGTCTGTTTGGCGAGGTGAAGGGCAGAGTTATATGTCCTTAACATAAATTTGAAGTGTATGAAGTCTTCTGGTGTGCGGGTTTTTCTCCATAGGCGTTCAGCACTCCTGGAGCATCGCTGGAGAAGTTGAGTTTGCGATGTGAGCCAGGGCTGTTTTACTCTGTGCTTGGAGGTTCTGAGGGTGAGGGGAGCTACTTGGTCAAGGGTGCTTCTAAGAGTGTCATTGAAGTGATGAACAGCCAGATCAGGACAGGACAAAGAAGAGATTGGGGACAGTGATGAGTGTAGGGAGTGTGAAAGTGTATGAGGGTTAATGGCTTGTAGATTTCTGACTGAATGGTAGGTAGGAGGGTGCTGGGGTGAGCGAGGATTTGTGAGTGTAAAGGAGAGAATGTTGTGGTCAGAGAGGGGAAGCGGTGAGTTATCTAGGTAGGAGATTGAGCAGAGCCGGGCGAAAACCAGGTCCAGGGTGTTACCGTCTTTGTGTGTTTCAGAGGTTGAAAGCTGAGAGAGGCCTAGAGAAGTGGTTAGTGATAGAAGCTGGGATGCAGATGTGGAAGTGGGGCTGTTAATGGGGATGTTGAAGTCTCCCAGGATAAGGGTTGGAAGTTCTGAGGACATGAAGTGCGGCAGACAGGCAGAGAAATGGTCCAGGAAGTGGGTGGGTGAGCCTGGGGGCCGGTATATGACCGCTACTCTGAGGGAGAGGGGACGAAAGAGCCTGATGGTGAGGACTTCAAAATAAGGGAATGAGAGTGATGGAACTGGGGGGATGACCTGGAAAGTGCATTGTGGGGACAGGAGTATGCCGACTCCACCACCAGGTCTGTTTGTCGGAGTACAAGTACAGAGAAAGGCAGAAAGAGACAGAGCTGGACAGAGAGACAAACAGAGTACGAGACCGTGACAGAGAGGGAAGTTCAGAGAAAGGCAGAAAGAGACAGAGCTGGACAGAGAGACAAACAGAGTACGAGACCGTGACAGAGAGGGAAGTTCAGAGAAAGGCAGAAAGAGACAGAGCTGGACAGAGAGACAAACAGAGTACGAGACCGTGACAGAGAGGGAAGTTCAGAGAAAGGCAGAAAGAGACAGAGCTGGACAGAGAGACAAACAGAGTACGAGACCGTGACAGAGAGGGAAGTTCAGAGAAAGGCAGAAAGAGACAGAGCTGGACAGAGAGACAAACAGAGTACGAGACCGTGACAGAGAGGGAAGTTCAGAGAAAGGCAGAAAGAGACAGAGCTGGACAGAGAGACAAACAGAGTACGAGACCGTGACAGAGAGGGAAGTTCAGAGAAAGGCAGAAAGAGACAGAGCTGGACAGAGAGACAAACAGAGTACGAGACCGTGACAGAGAGGGAAGTTCAGAGAAAGGCAGAAAGAGACAGAGCTGGACAGAGAGACAAACAGAGTACGAGACCGTGACAGAGAGGGAAGTTCAGAGAAAGGCAGAAAGAGACAGAGCTGGACAGAGAGACAAACAGAGTACGAGACCGTGACAGAGAGGGAAGTTCAGAGAAAGGCAGAAAGAGACAGAGCTGGACAGAGAGACAAACAGAGTACGAGACCGTGACAGAGAGGGAAGTTCAGAGAAAGGCAGAAAGAGACAGAGCTGGACAGAGAGACAAACAGAGTACGAGACCGTGACAGAGAGGGAAGTTCAGAGAAAGGCAGAAAGAGACAGAGATGGACAGAGAGACAAACAGAGTAAGAGACAGTGACAGAGAGAGGGAAGTACAGAGAAAGGCAGAAAGAGACAGAGATGGACAGAGAGACAAACAGAGTACGAGACCGTGACAGAGATGGACAGAGAGAGGGAAGTTCAGAGAAAGGCAGAAAGAGACAGAGCTGGACAGAGAGACAAACAGAGTAAGAGACCGTGACAGAGATGGACAGGGAGAGGGAAGTTCAGAGAAAGGCAGAAAGAGACAGAGCTGGACAGAGAGACAAACAGAGTAAGAGACAGTGACAGAGAGAGACAGAGAGAGGGAAGTACAGAGAAAGGCAGAAAGAGACAGAGATGGACAGAGAGACAAACAGAGTAAGAGACCGTGACAGAGATGGACAGAGAGAGGGAAGTTCAGAGAAAGGCAGAAAGAGACAGAGCTGGACAGAGAGACAAACAGAGTAAGAGACCGTGACAGAGATGGACAGAGAGAGGGAAGTTCAGAGAAAGGCAGAAAGAGACAGAGATGGACAGAGAGACAAACAGAGTAAGAGACAGTGACAGAGAGAGGGAAGTACAGAGAAAGGCAGAAAGAGACAGAGATGGACAGAGAGACAAACAGAGTACGAGACCGTGACAGAGATGGACAGAGAGAGGGAAGTTCAGAGAAAGGCAGAAAGAGACAGAGATGGACAGAGAGACAAACAGAGTAAGAGACAGTGACAGAGAGAGGGAAGTACAGAGAAAGGCAGAAAGAGACAGAGCTGGACAGAGAGACAAACAGAGTAAGAGACCGTGACAGAGATGGACAGAGAGAGGGAAGTACAGAGAAAGGCAGAAAGAGACAGAGATGGACAGAGAGACAGAGTAAGAGACAGTGACAGAGAGAGACAGAGAGAGGGAAGTACAGAGAAAGAAAGAGACAGAGATGGACAGAGAGACAGAGTAAGAGACAGTGACAGAGAGAGACAGAGAGAGGGAAGTACAGAGAAAGGCAGAAAGAGACAGAGATGGACAGAGAGACAGAGTAAGAGACAGTGACAGAGACAGACAGAGAGGGAAGTACAGAGAAAGGCAGAAAGAGACAGAGATGGACAGAGAGACAAACAGAGTAAGAGACAGTGACAGAGAGAGGGAAGTACAGAGAAAGGCAGAAAGAGACAGATGGACAGAGAGACAAACAGAGTAAGAGACAGTGACAGAGAGAGGGAAGTACAGAGAAAGGCAGAAAGAGACAGAGATGGACAGAGAGACAAACAGAGTACGAGACCGTGACAGAGATGGACAGAGAGGGAAGTTCAGAGAAAGGCAGAAAGAGACAGAGCTGGACAGAGAGACAAACAGAGTAAGAGACAGTGACAGAGAGAGACAGAGAGAGGGAAGTACAGAGAAAGGCAGAAAGAGACAGAGATGGACAGAGAGACAAACAGAGTAAGAGACAGTGACAGAGAGAGGGAAGTACAGAGAAAGGCAGAAAGAGACAGAGATGGACAGAGAGACAAACAGAGTACGAGACAGTGACAGAGAGAGACAGAGAGAGGGAAGTACAGAGAAAGAAAGAGACAGAGCTGGACAGAGAGACAAACAGAGTACGAGACCGTGACAGAGAGGGAAGTTCAGAGAAAGGCAGAAAGAGACAGAGCTGGACAGAGAGACAGAGTAAGAGACAGTGACAGAGAGAGACAGAGAGAGGGAAGTACAGAGAAAGGCAGAAAGAGACAGAGATGGACAGAGAGACAAACAGAGTACGAGACCGTGACAGAGATGGACAGAGAGAGGGAAGTTCAGAGAAAGGCAGAAAGAGACAGAGCTGGACAGAGAGACAAACAGAGTACGAGACCGTGACAGAGAGGGAAGTTCAGAGAAAGGCAGAAAGAGACAGAGCTGGACAGAGAGACAAACAGAGTAAGAGACAGTGACAGAGAGAGACAGAGTGAGGGAAGTACAGAGAAAGGCAGAAAGAGACAGAGATGGACAGAGAGACAAACAGAGTACGAGACCGTGACAGAGATGGACAGAGAGAGGGAAGTACAGAGAAAGGCAGAAAGAGACAGAGATGGACAGAGAGACAAACAGAGTACGAGACCGTGACAGAGATGGACAGAGTGAGGGAAGTACAGAGAAAGGCAGAAAGAGACAGAGATGGACAGAGAGACAAACAGAGTAAGAGACAGTGACAGAGAGAGGGAAGTACAGAGAAAGGCAGAAAGAGACAGAGATGGACAGAGAGACAAACAGAGTACGAGACCGTGACAGAGATGGACAGAGAGGGAAGTACAGAGAAAGAAAGAGACAGAGATGGACAGAGAGAGGGAAGTTCAGAGAAAGGCAGAAAGAGACAGAGATGGACAGAGAGACAAACAGAGTAAGAGACAGTGACAGAGAGAGGGAAGTTCAGAGAAAGGCAGAAAGAGACAGAGCTGGACAGAGAGACAAACAGAGTAAGAGACAGTGACAGAGAGAGACAGAGTGAGGGAAGTACAGAGAAAGGCAGAAAGAGACAGAGATGGACAGAGAGACAAACAGAGTAAGAGACAGTGACAGAGAGAGGGAAGTACAGAGAAAGGCAGAAAGAGACAGAGATGGACAGAGAGACAAACAGAGTACGAGACCGTGACAGAGATGGACAGAGAGGGAAGTTCAGAGAAAGGCAGAAAGAGACAGAGCTGGACAGAGAGACAAACAGAGTAAGAGACAGTGACAGAGAGAGACAGAGAGAGGGAAGTACAGAGAAAGGCAGAAAGAGACAGAGATGGACAGAGAGACAAACAGAGTAAGAGACAGTGACAGAGAGAGACAGAGAGAGGGAAGTACAGAGAAAGGCAGAAAGAGACAGAGCTGGACAGAGAGACAAACAGAGTACGAGACCGTGACAGAGAGGGAAGTTCAGAGAAAGGCAGAAAGAGACAGAGCTGGACAGAGAGACAAACAGAGTAAGAGACAGTGACAGAGAGAGACAGAGTGAGGGAAGTACAGAGAAAGGCAGAAAGAGACAGAGATGGACAGAGAGACAAACAGAGTAAGAGACAGTGACAGAGAGAGACAGAGAGAGGGAAGTACAGAGAAAGGCAGAAAGAGACAGAGAGACAGAGTAAGAGACAGTGACAGAGAGAGACAGAGAGAGGGAAGTACAGAGAAAGGCAGAAAGAGACAGAGATGGACAGAGAGACAAACAGAGTAAGAGACAGTGACAGAGAGAGACAGAGAGAGGGAAGTACAGAGAAAGGCAGAAAGAGACAGATGGACAGAGAGACAGTGTAAGAGACAGTGACAGAGACAGACAGAGAGGGAAGTACAGAGAAAGGCAGAAAGAGACAGAGATGGACAGAGAGACAGAGTAAGAGACAGTGACAGAGAGTGACACAGAGAGGGAAGTACAGAGAAAGGCAGAAAGAGACAGAGATGGACAGAGAGACAAACAGAGTAAGAGACAGTGACAGAGAGAGGGAAGTACAGAGAAAGGCAGAAAGAGACAGATGGACAGAGAGACAAACAGAGTAAGAGACAGTGACAGAGAGAGGGAAGTACAGAGAAAGGCAGAAAGAGACAGAGATGGACAGAGAGACAAACAGAGTACGAGACCGTGACAGAGATGGACAGAGAGGGAAGTTCAGAGAAAGGCAGAAAGAGACAGAGCTGGACAGAGAGACAAACAGAGTAAGAGACAGTGACAGAGAGAGACAGAGAGAGGGAAGTACAGAGAAAGGCAGAAAGAGACAGAGATGGACAGAGAGACAGAGTAAGAGACAGTGACAGAGAGAGACAGAGAGAGGGAAGTACAGAGAAAGGCAGAAAGAGACAGAGATGGACAGAGAGACAGAGTAAGAGACAGTGACAGAGAGAGACACAGAGAGGGAAGTACAGAGAAAGGCAGAAAGAGACAGAGATGGACAGAGAGACAAACAGAGTAAGAGACAGTGACAGAGAGAGGGAAGTACAGAGAAAGGCAGAAAGAGACAGAGATGGACAGAGAGACAAACAGAGTACGAGACCGTGACAGAGATGGACAGAGAGGGAAGTTCAGAGAAAGGCAGAAAGAGACAGAGCTGGACAGAGAGACAAACAGAGTAAGAGACAGTGACAGAGAGAGACAGAGAGAGGGAAGTACAGAGAAAGGCAGAAAGAGACAGAGATGGACAGAGAGACAGAGTAAGAGACAGTGACAGAGAGAGACAGAGAGAGGGAAGTACAGAGAAAGGCAGAAAGAGACAGAGATGGACAGAGAGACAGAGTAAGAGACAGTGACAGAGAGAGACAGAGAGAGGGAAGTACAGAGAAAGGCAGAAAGAGACAGAGATGGACAGAGAGACAGAGTAAGAGACAGTGACAGAGAGTGACACAGAGAGGGAAGTACAGAGAAAGGCAGAAAGAGACAGAGATGGACAGAGAGACAAACAGAGTAAGAGACAGTGACAGAGAGAGGGAAGTACAGAGAAAGGCAGAAAGAGACAGATGGACAGAGAGACAAACAGAGTACGAGACCGTGACAGAGATGGACAGAGAGGGAAGTTCAGAGAAAGGCAGAAAGAGACAGAGCTGGACAGAGAGACAAACAGAGTACGAGACCGTGACAGAGATGGACAGAGAGAGAGGTACAGAGAAAGGCAGAAAGAGACAGAGCTGGACAGAGAGACAAACAGAGTAAGAGACAGTGACAGAGAGAGGGAAGTACAGAGAAAGGCAGAAAGAGACAGAGATGGACAGAGAGACAAACAGAGTACGAGACCGTGACAGAGATGGACAGAGAGGGAAGTTCAGAGAAAGGCAGAAAGAGACAGAGCTGGACAGAGAGACAAACAGAGTAAGAGACAGTGACAGAGAGAGACAGAGAGAGGGAAGTACAGAGAAAGGCAGAAAGAGACAGAGATGGACAGAGAGACAGAGTAAGAGACAGTGACAGAGAGAGACAGAGAGAGGGAAGTACAGAGAAAGGCAGAAAGAGACAGAGATGGACAGAGAGACAGAGTAAGAGACAGTGACAGAGAGAGACAGAGAGAGGGAAGTACAGAGAAAGGCAGAAAGACACGAGGCTGAAGTTGGTTTCTTATTCGGCAATGTTTTCTTTTCTGTTTTTTATAGGGTTAACAACAAAAAATAATCATCACAGTAATAACATACACTGCAGCGAGGAGCCTGACGGGGAGTCACTTAACAGCAGCGACAAAAAGTTATAAAACTGGCACAAAAATGGGCATCAAATAGCATAGAAGTGTCACATCGCCGGCAGACTCAGGGCCTGCTGTCCCGGTCTTGGCCACTAGGAGGCGCCAGATTGTCACATCACCGTCTGATTCGGGGCCTGCTGTTCCGGCCTTGGCCACTAGGAGGCGCCAGACTGTCACATCACAGTCTGATTCGGGGCCTGCTGTCCCGGCCTCGGCCACTAGGAGGCGCCGTGGATCGCCCCCGAGGGAAGGCGGCAACAGAGATGGGGCTCCTGCGCAGGCATCTGGTGGACGCAGGCTCCACTCCTCAATCAGTCATGAAGGTGTTGGTGCATCAACATCCAGCCTGGTCCTGGGGGCGGTCCTGATGACATCATCAGTCCGGGAACCTGTGAGGGATGACCTGATCCCTCAAATACCTTGGGACTGGTCTTGCAGGCCGCCGGATATATTCTTGGTTCCCCTGTGCGCTACTCTGTGAATTGCTATAGTTAACTCCGACCTCAGCCTGGATTCCTGACCATTCTATTCCTGCCGTTTCTGTACTCCTGTCTCTGGACCACTGTTACAGGTTTTAGTTTTTACCCCTTGTTGACCGTTCTGCTCTGATCCACTGCGCCCCTAGACAGCTACCCCTGGGCCTTGCTATAATTCCAGATCCCTGTATAGGGGTTAAGGGTTTCGGGGTCACTTGGGGCGCTGTCCTATTGCAGCCCAGATTCGCAGACGGTCGTCACATTATATCCGGCCTCTATATACACTGTGTTCCAAATTATTATGCAAATGATATTTTTCTCTGATTTTCCTAAATAGTCAGTACAAATGACAGTCAGTCTGATAAAAGTCATCACCGGTTAGAGTATACATCAAATTTTATTGAAGAAACCTCCCAATAATAACAGTATAATCTCCAAAATGAATAAAAACTCAAATTGCACTGTTCCAAATTATTAGGCACAGTAGAATTCATAGAATCATAGAATCATAGAGTTGGAAGGGACCTCCTGGGCCATCTGGTCCAACCCCCTGCTCAAAGCAGGATTCGCTAAATCATCCCAGTCAGATGTCTGTCCAGCCTCTGTTTGAAGACTTCCATTGAAGGAGAACTCACCACTTCTCGTGGCAGCCTGTTCCACTCATTGATCACTCTAACTGTCAAAAAGTTTTTTCTAATATCTAATCTGTGTCTCCTCCCATTCAGTTTCATCCCATTGCTTCTAGTCTTTCCTTGTGCAAATGAGAATAAAGTTGATCCTTCTACAATGTGACAGCCCTTTAGATATTTGTAGACAGCTATTAAGTCTCCTCTCAGTCTTCTCTTTTGCAAACTAAACATTCCCAAATCCTGCAATCTTTCCTCATAAGACAGGGTTTGCAGACCGGTCACCATTCTGGTCGCTCTTTTCTGAACTTGCTCCAGTTTGTTGATGTCTTTTTTAAAATGTGGTGCCCAAAACTGGACACAATATTCCAGATGAGGTCTGACCAAAGAGGAGTAGAGGGAAATAATGACTTCACGTGATCTAGACTGTATGCTTCTGTTAATACATCCTAGAATTGCATTTGCCTTTTTTGCTGCTGCATCACACTGTTGACTCATATTCAGTCTGTGATCTATTAGTATACCCAAGTCTTTTTCACATGTGCTGTCACTTAGCCCTATTCCTCCCATTCTATATATGCTTTTTCCATTTTTATTGCCCAGATGTAGTACTTTGCATTTCTCCCTGTTAAAAACCATTCTGTTAGTTGCTGCCCACTTCTCCAGTTTATTTAAATCTTTTTGAATCCTCTCTCTCTCTTCTCTAGTATTAGCTATCCCTCCTAGCTTTGTGTCATCAGCAAATTTAATCAGTTTACCCTCAATTCCTTCATCTAAATCGTTGATAAAGATGTTGAACAATACAGGGCCCAGGACAGAGCCCTGTGGTACCCCACTTGAGACATTCTTCCAACTGGATGTGCAGCCATTTACGACCACTCTTTGGGTCCGATCACTAAGCCAGTTATGAATCCACCTAACAGTTGCCTTGTCCATTCCATACTTAATCATTTTTTCAATAAGGATTGTATGAGAGACTTTGTCAAATGCTTTGCTGAAGTCAAGATATACTATATCTACAGCATTTCCTTGATCCACCCAATCAGTGATACCGTCATAGAAGGAAATTAAGTTAGTCTGACATGACTTATTAGTTACAAACCCATGCTGACTCTGTTTAATCACTTCATTCTTATCCAGGTATTGACATACATGTTGTTTAATAATTTGTTCAAAGATCTTTCCTGGTATAGAAGTCAGACTCACCGGCCTATAGTTACCTGGGTCCACCTTCTTCCCCTTTTTGAAGATAGGAACAACATTTGCTCTTCTCCAGTCTTCTGGCACTTCTCCTGTTCTCCAAGAATTTTCAAAGATTATAGAGAGGGGTTCAAAAATTTCTTCTGCTATCTCCTTCAGTACTCTGGGGTGTAATTCATCTGGACCTGGAGACTTGAATTCATTTAGGCTAGCTAAGTGTTTCCTCACTATCTTTCTGTTTATAGATATCCTGGATTCTTCTATTCCCTTAATAGGACAGTGAATAACAGTTGATGTTACATTTCCTTTCTGAGAGAAAACAGATGCAAAATAGGAATTTAAAAGTTCAGCCTTCTCAACATCCTGTCTTACCATTTCATCATTTTCATCCTGTAAAAATCCTATAGCATCTTTGACTTTTCTTTTACTTTTGACATATCCCCAAAATCCTTTATTATTGCTTTTGACATCTCTTGCAAGCCTCAATTCATTTTCAGCTTTAGCTAATCTGATTTGTGCCCTGCAGGTTCTGCAGACAGCATTATATTCTTCTTTAGATATGCCTCCCTCTTTCCATTTTATAAACATTTTTTTCTTCCTTTTTAGCATGTGCTTAAGTTCTGTGTTCATCCATCCTGGTTTCCTTAACTGCTTCCTATTCTTCCCTCTTTTCGGAATTGTTAACAACTGTGCTTTGAGAATTTCATTTTTCAAGATTTCCCATCCTTCCTGGACATTTTTGTCTTTAAGGATATCCAGCCATTGGATCCCTCCAATTCTCTTTCTGAATCCCTTAAAATCTGCCTTTCTGAAATCTAACCTTGACGTCTGAGTCTTCACAGGTCTTCCGCCTCTAGTTATCCAAAATTCTAAAATAGCATGGTCGCTACCTCCTAGGGTCCCAGCCACTTTTACCTCCTCAACCATTTCCTCCCTGTTTATAAGGATTAGATCCAAGGTAGCAGTTCCCCTTGTTTTCTCCCTTACCTTTTGGAAGATAAAGTTGTCAGCAAGAGAGGATAAGAATTTCCTTGACATGTTAGTTTTGCCTGAGAGAGATTCCCAACAAATGTCTGGATAGTTGAAATCTCCCATGACAACTATGTCATATTTTTTGGAGAACTTGGCCATTTGATGCATAAAGAGTTCATCCATAGCTTCAGCTTGCACAGGCGGCCTGTAGTAAATGCCTACAATGGTGTCCTTTCCATTGTTCTGTCCTTGTATTCTTACCCAAACAGTTTCCACAGAACTCCCAGTCTCTGAAGCTTCAATCTCTGTGCAGATATACGCGTTTCTAACATACAATGCGACACCCCCTCCTCGTTTATCAAGTCTGTTTCTTGCAAATAAGTTGTATCCTTCTAGTCTTGTATTCCAATCATGTGTATTGTCCCACCAAGTTTCAGTGATTCCAATGACATCATATTTCTTTTCCTGTGTTAGTAGTTCCAATTCTCCTTGTTTGTTGCCCATGCTTTGTGCATTAGTATAGAAACATTTTAGTTTGTGATTGGTTTCTCTTTCTCCAATATTTTTATTAATTAGATTCTTTCGTCTTTGTTCTTCCTTTCCACTTCTAATAGCAGAGTTCTCAATAGCATTTGTCAGGTGTATGGCTTTTTCTGGTCTTTTGCTTCCCTTCCCATGTTGTTCTAGTTTAAAGCTCTCCTTACAAGTGTAGCAAGGCGACTTCCAAATACATGCTTACCAGTCTTCGTAAGGTGCACCCCATCTCTAGCAAGTAGTCCATCGTATAAGTAGTTCACTCCGTGATCCAGGAATCCAAATCGTTGCTGACGGCACCATCGACGTAGCCAGTTGTTCACCTGCAGAATCTTATTCCACCTCCTTGTTCCATGGCCATCCACTGGGAGGATGGAAGAGAAGACCACCTGCGCTCCCAGTTCTTTCACTTTCTTGCCTAAGTCTTCAAAGTCTCTGCAGATGGTTTCCAGGTCGTTTCTTGCAGTGTCATTTGTCCCCACATGTAGTAGCAGGAATGGGTAGTCATCTGTAGGTCTGAAGAGTCCTGATATCCTGTCAGACACATCTTTAATTTTTGCACCTGGAAGACAGCACATTTCTCTTGTAGTTATATCCGGTCTGCAGATAGCGGCCTCTGTTCCTCTCAACAGGGAATCCCCCATGACCACCACTCTCCGTTTCTTCTTCACAACATTTTTCTTTCTCCATCCAGGAGGACTCTGAAGGCGTACAAGGTTGCTGCTTGTTGGCAAAGTCTTATCCTGATGTATTTCTTCATTGTTTTCCTGCGTGAGAGCCTGGTACTGGTTTCTGAGCAGTATGGGTGCTGACTGCCTCCTCATCCTCCTGCTTCTCTGGGTCACATGTCTCCATTCCTCTGTTTCTTCAGGTGCACTTCGAATTTCTTCTCTTTCTGTAACATGAAGAGATAATTCTGCTCTGTCCAAGAACTCTTCACCTTCCTTAATGATCTTCAACGTAGCTAACCTCTCTTCGAGATTTTGCAACTTTTCCTCCAACAGGGACACAAGCTTGCATTTGTGGCATGTGAAGTTTGGCTTTTCCACTGGTAAGTCTGTGAACATGTAGCAAGAAATGCAGCTCACCAAATGGCTCCTGGCCTCTTCCATCTTGAGATTTCTTAAAAACGATGAAAGATGAGCCCAAATTCGCGCGCCGGTAGGCGCGCGGTTTTTCCGATTTCCTCTTTTCAGCTGCAACGGCCAAAACCCAGTGATCGTTGAGCTCGCGGAGACTCTTCACTTATCCCAGAAGGCACTGGGAATATGCAAATGATCTCCTCAAGACTCTTCCCCTGGTTTTCCGATTTCCTCTTTTCAGCTGCAACGGCCAAAACCCAGTGATCGTTGAGCTCGCGGAGACTCTTCACTTATCCCAGAAGGCACTGGGAATATGCAAATGATCTCCTCAAGACTCTTCCCCTGGTTTTCCGATTTCCTCTTTTCAGCTGCAACGGCCAAAACCCAGTGATCGTTGAGCTCGCGGAGACTCTTCACTTATCCCAGAAGGCACTGGGAATATGCAAATGATCTCCTCAAGACTCTTCCCCTGGTTTTCCGATTTCCTCTTTTCAGCTGCAACGGCCAAAACCCAGTGATCGTTGAGCTCGCGGAGACTCTTCACTTATCCCAGTGAATTCCTAAACATTTGATCTGTTTTAAAGAACTGAAAATGCTCATTTGTGGAATTTGCAGCATTAGGAGGTCACATTCACCGAACAAAAAGGATATTTAACTCCAAAACATCCTAACAGGCCAAGTTACATGGTAACATAGGAACCCTTCTGTGATGTCACCTTCACAATTCTTGCATCCAGTGACCTTGGGAGTTTTTGGAGAGTTTCTGCTTGTATTTCTTTGCATGAAGTCAGAATAGCCTCCCAGAGCTGCTGTTCTGATGTGACCGGCCTCCCACCCTCATAGATCTTTTGTTTGATGATACTCCAAAGGTTCTCTACAGGGTTGAGGTCAGGGGAAGATGGTGGCCACACCATGAGTTTATCTCCTTTTATGCCCATAGCAGTCAATGACTCGGAGGTCTTCTTTGCAGCATGAGATGGTGCATTGTCATGCATGAAGAGGATTTTGCTCCTGAAGGCACGGTTCTGCTTTATATACCATGGAAGACAGCTGTCAGTCAGAAACTCTATATACTTTGCAGAGGTCATTTTCACACCTTCAGGAACCTTAAAGAGCCCTACCAGCTGTTTCCCCATGATTCCGGCCCAAAACATGACTCCTCCACCTCCTTGCTGACGTCGCAGCCTTGTTGGGACATAGTGGCCATCCACCAACCATCCATCTGGACCATCCAGGGTTGCTCGACACTCATCAGTAAACAAGACTGTTTGAAAATTAGTCTTCATGTATGTCTGGGCCCACTGCTACCATTTCTGCTTGTGAACACTGTTTAGGGGTGGCCGAATAGTAGGTTTATGCACCACAGCAAGCCTTTGAAGGATCCTACATCTTGAGGTTCGAGGGACTCCAGAAGCACCAGCAGCTTTAAATATCTGTTTGCTGGTTTGTATTGGCTTTTTAGCAGCCGCTCTCTTAATCCGATGAACTTGCCTGGCAGAAACCTTCCTCATTCTGCCTTTATCAGCACAAACATGTCTGTGCTCAGAATCAACCACAAATCTCTTAACAGTATGATGATCACGTTTAAGTTTTCGGGAAATATCTAATGTTTTCATCTCTTGACCAAGGCATTGCACTATTTGATGCTTTTCAGCAGCAGAGAGATCCTTTTTCTTTCCTAAATTCCTTGAAACCTGTGCCCTGCTTAATAATGTGGAACATCATTCTTAAGTAGTTTTCCTTTAATTGGGCTCACCTGGTAAACTAATTATCACAGGTGTTTGAGATTGATTTCAGTGATCCAAAGAGCCCTGATACACAATACCATCTATGAGTTTATTTGATAAACAAAAAATTACATCTTTATGACACTTAAATCCAATTTGCATAATAATTTGGAACGCAGTGTAGAGAAGAAAAAAAACCAAACTTCTCCTTGTGTTTGAATCTCGTCTCCCAAGATCTCGGGACGAGATCTGAAGCTGCGCATGCGCCGTCCCCGGACCGGCGGCCATCTTCCCGGCGTCCATGTTCCCGGAGGCCACCGCAACATGGCGGCGGCCAGCAAGGGATGTGCCGGGGGCCCTCCGGGCTTGGAGGAAATGCCGGCGGAGCCGCCGCCCCTGCACCGGAGCACAGCCCGCCGCCACCACCGCCCTGCAGAGGCCCACCTGCCCCAGCACAACTGCCCCAGCCTCAGGATAGCTGCCCCAGCCAAGCTGCCCCAGCCTCAGGACAGCTGCCCAAGCCTCAGGACAGCTGCCCCAGCCTCAGGACAGCTGCCCCAGCCTCAGGACAGCTTCCCCAGCCCCAGCACAGCTGCCCCTGCCCCAGCACAGCTGCCCCAGCCTCAGGACAACTGCCCCTGCCCCAGCACAACCAACCTGCCCCAGCACAGAGCCGCCACCTCACGAGCCTGGACCACTGAATGACCCCTGTGACTACTCCTCCACCTGTGCCGGATCCCTTCCCAGGTAAGCTGAATTCGGACTGTAAGACGGACCCCCATTTGACACATTATTATTTTTTTCCCTATTTTCCTTCTGAAAATTGGGGTGCGTCTTATGGTCCGGTGCGTCTTATAGTTCGAAAAATACGGTATGTCTTTTTTTGTGATGGTAACTTATCTGCTGCAGTCATTTTGGGAATGCCATGGCTACACCTGCACAATCCGGTCATCGACTGGCACCTGGCTGATGTTGTACGCTGGAGTTCAGTGTCAGGATAACTGCATATCATTAGCAGTAAACCAAGTTAAGGTTAAAACCCCCTCATACCGTTTGCTTTCAGGGACTATGAGGATGTCTTCTCTGTTGTAGAATCTGAGAAGCTACCCCCTCACAGAGAGTATGATTGCCCTATAGACCTGGTCCTGGATGCCCGCCTCCCAAAAGGGAGAATATTTAATCTCTCTGGTCCAGAGCGTCAGGCCATGAATGAGTATATAGCAGACAGCTTAAAAAAAGGGTTTATTAGACCATCCATTTCACCAGTTGGAGCTGGGTTCTTCTTTGTAGAGAAGAAGGATGGTGGTCTCAGACCCTGCATTGATTACCGGGAATTGAACGCAATCACTATAAAGAACCAGTATCCGCTTCCACTCATCCCTGATCTTTTTAACCAGTTAATGGGAGCCCGTTGGTTTACTAAACTTGTCCTCCGGGGGGCATATAATCTGGTCCATATAAGAGAGGGGGATGAGTGGAAAACCGCCTTTAATACCCCTCTTGGCCATTTTGAGTACCTTGTGATGCCGTTTGGACTCAGTAACGCACCTGCCGTTTTCCAGCACTTTATGAATTATATTTTCAGAGACATTTGTGGTGTGTATGTCGTCGTGTATTTGGATGACATTCTGATTTACTCTGCTGACCCTGTGACACACGCTCAGCACGTCTGTTCTGTACTGCAGAGACTGCGAGAACACTCCTTGTTTGCTAAACTGGAGAAATGTGTTTTTTTTTGCGGAGGAGGTACAGTTTTTAGTGTACATGGTCTCAGGCAAAGGGTTCCGCATGAATCCTGCCAAGATCCAACCTATTAAAGCTTGGGTGCAACCCAAATCACTAAAAGCGCTGCAGCGATTTTTAGGGTTTGCTAATTACTACCGTAAGTTCATCAGGGGTTTCTTCGAAATTGCCAAACCACTCACGGATTTGACCCTAAAAGGGGCAGACGTGGCCAATTGGAACCCTGAGGCAATTCAGGCTTTTTTTCACGCTAAAAGAGTGCTTTGTGGCCAACCCGGTTTTGGTTCAGCCTGATCTGGACCGCCCATTTATTGTAGAAGTGGATGCCTGTGAGGTCGGAATGGGAGCAGTGCTGTCACAAGGCACTACATCCCTCACTCTGCTTCGTCCATGTGCTTTTTTTCCCCCACAAGTTCTCTGCCACTGAGAAAAACTATGATATAGGTAATTGGGAATTATTGGCGATCAAATGGGCCTTCGAGGAATGGCGCCACTTCCTCGAAGGCGCCAAACATAAGATCACTGTAATTACTGATCACAAGAACCTGACCTACCTGGAGTCAGCCAAAAGACTAAATCCTAGACAGGCAAGGTGGGCCTTGTTCTTCTCTAGGTTTGATTTTTTAATCACCTTTCACCCTGGTACTAAAAACGTGAGGGCCGATGCCCTCTCTCGCAGTTTTTGCCCCTCACGAACCGAGGATGGTGAGCCAGTCCCGATATTGGCCAATGGAATCGTTGTGTTAGCAGTGTCTTTGGACCTTCTGGAGGAGATCCGTAGCTCTCCTAAACAAGCTCCTGACACCACGCCCCCCAAAAAATTGTTTGTCCCGGCTACGTTTCGCCTACAAGTTCTTAAAGAATCGCATGACTCTGTTCTAGCAGGCCATCCTTGTCTCAATAACACCATCAGACTGGTAACTAGGAACTTTTGGTGGCCGACGGTGGTTAAGGACTGTAAAGACTGTGTTAGTGTGGTGCCCCTGAGGCTTCAGTCGCCACAGAGGTACTGCACCTTCTCCTAAGGTGTAATGCCCCACCATCCAGGTAGGGTGGGAAATCCTGACCACACTCCACACCTGCATTCCACACACAGAATAGTTCAGTGGGGCCACCTAACAGCTACAGGCTGGGGGTTAGCAGAGCACCCCTCGTGGAACCCTGCTTCTTAACACGAGATGTGCTGGGAGGCGGGTGGAGTTAGTATAAAAAAGAGGGAAAGTGTAGGATTTCCGGTCAGTCTGACGGGAGGTCAGTGGAGTCTGGGGGAGAGTCCCAGAGAAGGAGGTCAGTCAGACGAGGGTCTGAGAGGGAGCAGGCTGACAGCAGGTCAGCCTGAGAGGAGCTCAAGGTGGAGGAAGACAGTCAGGAGAGGCTGAGGACTGGTCTTAGTGGAACGAGCTCCTCAGGGAAGGAAGAGAAGGAGAAAGAGACGTAGACTGAAGACTACAGATTCCATAAGAGAGATAGAACAGATCGGAACGAAGGAGAATAGAAGGACGGTGGGAAGCTGGTTGAGAAAGAGAGAGAACCCTTCCAGTCCAGAAAGCGCAAAGGCTGGGGCCCGGTCCCCGAGGTTGATTGGAATCTTTATGTCGGACAACAGACACCGGAGGAGTAGTGAGCCGCTAACGCCTTACTCCCACCATAGACTTGGGACACAACAGCAACCGATTTGCGAGCCAGGACTCTGAGAGGAGTCCCCGATAGAGGCTACAGCTGTCTGTCATACAAGTAAAGACTAGGAACACCTAGAGAGAGGCATTCCTGGGTAACTAAGTACTGGAGTGCTTCGCACCTAAAGGCGCGTTGGAGGAGTCGTTCAGTAAGGTACATATTGGCGGAGTGTGGAAGGGAGAATCCTATCCTGCCTGGAGGTTGGCTGGAGCCCTGGCCTGGAGAACACAGTACGGAGGCAGGCAGTTGTGTGAACTGCAAACAGTGAGTAAAGCTTTGGAACTGCATACTCTGGTGTCCTCCAGTTATTCACGTACCGTTACACCTGGGTACCAGCAGCCACACCATACTGCGCCTCTCCTCATCCATTGCACCTACACTGCCCTGGGACCACAGCTCCACCTGTGGGGAGCTACACAATCTCTGCTGCACCACACCATCAGTCCCAGCGGATCTGCATGCAGCGTTGGCTCAACACCTTATTTTCCAAACACCACGGGTGGCGTCACGAACTACTCTTATAAACTATTCCACCATTAACATCACCGCCACTGACTTTGGGCGCCCAGGGCCACGGACCGGGTCGCAGCTGCTGTGACACGCATCCCCGTCTGACACCGGCCCGGTACCGAGTACCCCGCTGCCCTGGGTGAGACGCGAGGGCGCCCCATTAGCGTGTGAAGTTTGTGCCCACACCAAGTCCCCCCATAATCGCCCTGCCGGCTGGCTCCAGTCCTTGCCCACCCCTGAGAGTCCATGGACCCACATCTCCATGGACTTCATTACGGACCTGCCGCCCTCAGATGGGAAAACGTGTATCTGGGTGGTGGTGGACAGGTTCAGCAAACAGTGTCACTTTGTCCCCCTGTCTGGGCTACCTAACTCAGAAACCTTGAGTAAACTCTTCATTGTGCATGTAGTACGCCTTCACGGTGCTCCGGTGAATATTGTGTCCGACAGAGGTACCCAGTTCATCTCAAAATTCTGGAGAGCATTCTGCAAACGCATTGGGATTGAGCTGTTCTTCTCCTCTGCCTACCACCCCGAGACTCATGGTCAAACCGAACGTACCAACCAGGCACTGGAGCAATACCTCCGCTGTTATGTGTCAGAACATCAGTCCGATTGGGTGGAACATCTGTCACTAGCTGAGTTTGCCCTAAATAATCGATACCAGGACTCCATTAAGACTACCCCCTTTTTCTGCAACCATAGACTGCATCCGCGGTTTGGTTCATTCTCGGCCAGGATGTCGGAGCTCCCTTGGGTAGAGGAAAATATACATCGCTTAAAAACGATTTGGTCTGAGGTAAATTCGAACTTGAAAGGGGCCCAGGTTAGACAGGCTTTGGCTGCGAACAGACGGCGATCTAAGTTTGCTGCACCTATGAGTTGGAGACAAGGTTTGGCTCTCTACCAAAATCATCAAGCTTAAAGTGCCGTCTGCCAAATTGGGTCCCAGATTTATTGGCCCATACGAAATTGAGGTAGTTAACCCGGTAGCCTTCCGCTTAAAACTTCCTAAGTCTTTTAAGTTGCCCAATGTGTTCCACAAGTCTCTCCTCAAGCTGTATCACTCCCCAGTTCACCCTGTCCAGTCCCCTCCTCCTCCTTTTTCGGTCGGGGACCTTGGAGTATGAAGTCCAGGGTATCCTTGACTCCCGCCTTGTGAGAGGCTCCGTACAGTATCTTGTACACTGGAGGGGCTACGGCCCGGAGGAGAGGGCCTGGGTTCCCGCAGGGAACATCCATGCCAAGGCATTAATTAGGAGATTTCATCTCCTTCATCCTGACAAACCGGGTTTTGAGGATCTTGAGGCCCCTCTTGGAGGGGGGGGGGCTGTCATGTCGCCGTCAGACTCGGGGCCTGCTGTCCCGGCCTCGGCCACTAGGAGGCGCCGGACTGTCACGTCGCCATCAGACTCGGGGCCTGCTGTTCCGGCCTCGGCCACTAGAAGGCGCCGGACTGTCTTGTCGCCATCAGACTCGGGGCCTGTTGTCCCGGCGCCGGACCGTCACATCGCCGTCAGTCTCAGGGCCTGCTGTTCCTGCCTCGGCCACTGGGAGGTGCCGTGGTTCGACCCCGAGTGATGGCAGCGACAGAGAAGGGGCTCCTGTGCAGGCATCTGGTGGACGCAGGCTCCGCTCCTCAGTCGGTCATGGAGGGGTTGGTGCATCGCCATTTGGCCTGGTCCTGGGGGCGGTCCTGATGACATCAGCAGTCCGGGAACTTGTGAGGGATGACCTGATCCCTCAAATACTTTGGGACTGGTCTTGCAAGCCGCCGGATATATTCTTGGTTCCCCTAAGTGCTACTGTGTGAATTACTATTGTTTGACTCTGACCTCAGCCTGGATTTCTGACCCCTCTACTGCCTGACTATTTTGTACCTCTGCTATTCTCCCGGTTTGAGACCTTGGCCTGGATATTCGACTCTGCTACTGCCTGCCGTTTTTGCACCGTTACCGCCCTCCCATTTTGTGACCTTGGCCTGGACTCTCGACTCTCCCTCTGCCTGCCGTTTGTGTACCTCAGCTGCTCGCCCGGTTTCTGACTACGCTTGTGGCTCCCTGCCTTCTTCCCTATTGGTGACCGTCCTGCTCTGGCACACTGCTTCTAGACAGCCACCTCCTGGGCCTTGCTACAATTCCAGATCCCTGTATAGGGGTTAAGGGTCTCTGGGTTTCTCAGGGTGCTGTCCATACTGCAGTCCAGATCCGCGGACAGACGTTACAACATGGAATAGCAGTGATCTTTTATATGTTCCCATGTTACAAAGCCTTTCGAGCCAGCATCCTTCATCCGGAAGTGAGGAAAAGCAGAGTGGACCTCCTGAGAAACGGGGTGGTAATGTAAGAGGTATTACAGCACAGAAGTCCCCGTTACACCTTCAATATCCACCATGACAAAAGTTGTGGTTCAAGACCTGGCTGGAACATAGGATTGTGAAATATGTTGGTCAGTGGTGAAGGATTTAGATTGCAGCTTATATTTTAAACCGACTAAACCTACAAAGCTGTCACCATGGCCAAATGTGACAGAACCCCTAGGCCAATATATGTAAGCCAAAAAGAAAAAGAGGTATAACCTTAATATTAGAGTTGAGTGAAACGGGTCGAAAAATTTCAAAAGTCACCGACTTTTGGCAAAGTCGGGTTTCATGAAACGAAACCCGACCCTAGGATGAGGTCGGCCACGAGGTCGGCGACTTACGCGCCAAAGTCGCGTTTCAAAAGTTTGTTTTGCGCTCTTTTTCAGCCAATCAGGATCCACGGACACTGTGGGCAACGTGATGACCTAGGCACGGGTCACCACCATCTTTCAGAAGGGCATGCAAGTGATTGGCTTGCTTTGGTGGGCGTCACAGGGGGTATAAAAGGGCGTGCACGCCGACCGCCATCTTACTTCTGCCGATCTTAGTATAGGGAGAGGTTGCTGCTGATTCTGTAGGGAGAGCGTTAGGCAGGGAAGAAGACAAAAAAACTGCTTCTGCTGCTAGCGATTTCGCCTGCACAACACACAAGTCACCGTGTGTGCAGTGCAAGGGGAGGCTATATAGTGGTGTATCAGTGGTGTTGGCTGTTGGGCTGCCTTTTAAGGCTTCCTGACACGCTGGCATTGCTGTTTACCCACTGCTCCGCAAACTGCTTTTTTAAAAGCAATCCAATCTCCCTTATCCTCTAGTCACTTTTGTCACAGCTGTGCCATCGAGCCTGTCACATAGCGCTCAGATATCAGTGGGCCTCACACAATCCACAAGTGTCCAGTGTCCAAAAGTGTGCGCAGAGATTCAAAATCTCCATTATCCTCTCGTCACTTTGGTCACAGGCAGCTGTGCCATCGAGCGTGTCACATAGCGCTCAGATATCAGTGGGCCTCACACAATCCACAAGTGTCCAGTGTCCAAAAGTGTGCGCAGAGATTCAAAATCTCCATTATCCTCTCGTCACTT
Organism: Dendrobates tinctorius; assembly: GCF_039654945.1. Taxonomy (NCBI): domain Eukaryota; kingdom Metazoa; phylum Chordata; class Amphibia; order Anura; family Dendrobatidae; genus Dendrobates; species Dendrobates tinctorius. The sequence continues at coordinate 903,638 of NW_027361972.1, read as the reverse complement.
TGGTCACAGCTGTGCCATCGAGCCTGTCACATAGCGCTCAGATATCAGTGGGCCTCACACAATCCACAAGTGTCCAGTGTCCAAAAGTGTGTGCAGAGATTCAAAATCTCCATTATCCTCTCGTCACTTTTGTCACAGGCAGCTGTGCCATCGAGCGTGTCACATAGCGCTCAGATATCAGTGGGCCTCACACAATCCACAAGTGTCCAGTGTCCAAAAGTGTGCGCAGAGATTCAAAATCTCCATTATCCTCTCGTCACTTTGGTCACAGCTGTGCCATCGAGCCTGTCACATAGCGCTCAGATATCAGTGGGCCTCACACAATCCACAAGTGTCCAGTGTCCAAAAGTGTGCGCAGAGATTCAAAATCTCCATTATCCTCTCGTCACTTTTGTCACAGGCAGCTGTGCCATCGAGCGTGTCACATAGCGCTCAGATATCAGTGGGCCTCACACAATCCACAAGTGTCCAGTGTCCAAAAGTGTGCGCAGAGATTCAAAATCTCCATTATCCTCTCGTCACTTTGGTCACAGGCAGCTGTGCCATCGAGGGTGTCACATAGCGCTCAGATATCAGTGGGCCTCACACAATCCACAAGTGTCCAGTGTCCAAAAGTGTGCGCAGAGATTCAAAATCTCCATTATCCTCTCGTCACTTTGGTCACAGGCAGCTGTGCCATCGAGCGTGTCACATAGCGCTCAGATATCAGTGGGCCTCACACAATCCATAAGTGTCCAGTGTCCAAAAGTGTGCGCAGAGATTCAAAATCTCCATTATCCTCTCGTCACTTTGGTCACAGCTGTGCCATCGAGCGTGTCACATAGCGCTCAGATATCAGTGGGCCTCACACAATCCACAAGTGTCCAGTGTCCAAAAGTGTGCGCAGAGATTCAAAATCTCCATTATCCTCTCGTCACTTTTGTCACAGGCAGCTGTGCCATCGAGCGTGTCACATAGCGCTCAGATATCAGTGGGCCTCACACAATCCACAAGTGTCCAGTGTCCAAAAGTGTGCGCAGAGATTCAAAATCTCCATTATCCTCTCGTCACTTTGGTCACAGCTGTGCCATCGAGCCTGTCACATAGCGCTCAGATATCAGTGGGCCTCACACAATCCACAAGTGTCCAGTGTCCAAAAGTGTGCGCAGAGATTCAAAATCTCCATTATCCTCTCGTCACTTTTGTCACAGGCAGCTGTGCCATCGAGCGTGTCACATAGCGCTCAGATATCAGTGGGCCTCACACAATCCACAAGTGTCCAGTGTCCAAAAGTGTGCGCAGAGATTCAAAATCTCCATTATCCTCTCGTCACTTTGGTCACAGGCAGCTGTGCCATCGAGCGTGTCACATAGCGCTCAGATATCAGTGGGCCTCACACAATCCACAAGTGTCCAGTGTCCAAAAGTGTGCGCAGAGATTCAAAATCTCCATTATCCTCTCGTCACTTTGGTCACAGGCAGCTGTGCCATCGAGCGTGTCACATAGCGCTCAGATATCAGTGGGCCTCACACAATCCATAAGTGTCCAGTGTCCAAAAGTGTGCGCAGAGATTCAAAATCTCCATTATCCTCTCGTCACTTTGGTCACAGGCAGCTGTGCCATCGAGCGTGTCACATAGCGCTCAGATATCAGTGGGCCTCACACAATCCACAAGTGTCCAGTGTCCAAAAGTGTGCGCAGAGATTCAAAATCTCCATTATCCTCTCGTCACTTTGGTCACAGGCAGCTGTGCCATCGAGCGTGTCACATAGCGCTCAGATATCAGTGGGCCTCACACAATCCACAAGTGTCCAGTGTCCAAAAGTGTGCGCAGAGATTCAAAATCTCCATTATCCTCTCGTCACTTTGGTCACAGGCAGCTGTGCCATCGAGCCTGTCACATAGCGCTCAGATATCAGTGGGCCTCACACAATCCAAAAGTGTCCACTGTCCACAAGTGTGTGCAGAAATTCTAAATCTCCCCTGTCCTATAGACACCTTGTACCTTGTTTTACATTACTATATAGTTTGTTGGATTTTGTCTACATTTCTACCAAAAATGAGGAAGGCTGGTGGAAGAGGCCGTGGAATTGGGCGGGGGTTGGCAGCTGGTAATGATGGTGTTGGTGGTGGATCTGATGGTAGTGGCAAGAGCAAAATAGGACCGAATGCAGGAGGTGCTGACCCTGCGTCATCGTCTGGCTACATAAGGCCTCGAACGCTTAGTTTTCTAGGGGTTGGCAAACCGCTTTTAAAGGCAGAGCATCAGGAAAAAGTTTTGTCTTACATTGCTGACTCAGCCTCCAGCTCTATCGCCTCCTCTTCTTCAGTTGTAAAAAGTAAAAGCACTGAGTCGTCATTGGAGGCTCATGTTCATGAACCACACCTTTCCTTGTGTCCTTCACCCCAACCAAGATTGAAGGATGACGCAGGCCATACTACTGATTACTCCATGGAGCTGTTTTCACATACCATGCCTGGATTATCAAGTGAAATGGTGAATTACCCAGGCCAAGATGAATCTGACATGGAGTGCACTGATGCACAGCCGCTGATGGATGATTCTGCTGGTACATTCACTCAGAGCACTACATTGTCCTCGCAGTGTACAGAGCCAGATTTTGACCCTGATGAGACTCAGGTGCCCCTTCCCGCACACTATACCACCATACACGGTGACACAGAGAAAGGTGCACATGACATAGAAGAGGAGGTGATGGATGACCCAGTTGTTGACCCAGATTGGCATCCATTGGGGGAAGAGGGTGCTGCTTCCAATAGCTCAGATGAGGAGCATCCACAGCAGACATCGACATCGCAACAGCTGTTATCTGGCAGGCCCGGAGCACTCCAAAGACAGGTTCCAAACATCAAAAGAGTTGCTGGACAGCTTGTCCAGAGGGTCAAAAGATCACAGCGTGCTAGGCCGCAAAATGTCTGCCAAAGTAGGAAGAGTGCAGTGTGGCACTTTTTTGAACAAAATCCTCATGATCAGGCCAAGGTTATCTGCAAGAAGTGCGCAAAGACCTTTAGCCGAGGGAAAAATCTGAAAAATTTGAATACCAGTTGCATGCTTAGACATTTAACCAGCATGCACTTGCAAGCGTGGACACAACACCAAACCTCAAGTGCCACATGTGCAACTGATCACAACGAAGGTAGTCAGCAACGCTACATTGTTTCCCCCACTGTAAGCCCACCGGTTAGCACAGCAGCAAATGTTGAGGTGTCGTTGCAAGACCACAGCAGTCAGGGAATCCCACTGTTATATCAACGAAAGACTGATTCTAGGCCATCAGAAAGAACACCAACTCCATCACCATCATCAACCCTCTCTCAGTCCGCCCTGTCCACCGCTACTTCCACCATATGCAGCTCTCAAGTCCAGCTCACCCTCCCAGACACTATGAGTAGGTCAAGAAAGTACTCAGTCTCTCATCCGCGTACACTGGGTTTGAACGCCCACATTGCCAAACTAATCTCGTTTGAGATGATGCCCTTTCGGTTGGTGGAAAGCACAGCTTTCCGCGAACTCATGGCCTATGCAGTACCACGCTATGACCTACCCAGTCGCCACTTCTTCTCTCGCAAATCCATCCCAGCCCTCCACCATCATGTGAAAGACCGCATTGTCCATGCACTCAAGCAGTCAGTGAGCGGAAAGGTGCACCTCACAACTGATGCATGGTCCAGTCGGCATGGCCAGGGCCGTTACGTGTCCATCACTGCGCACTGGGTTAATGTGGTGGATGCAGGGTCCACAGGGGACAGCGGTGGTGGGACAGTGCTGCCTAGCCCACGGTATAGGAAACAGTTGGCTGTAGGCGTTCGACCCTCCTCCTCCTCCTCCTCCTCCAGAAGCGAAAGCTCGTCCACAGAGCGCAGTCGTACGAGCACTCCATCTGCAGCTGCCACTGTTGCACACGATGTGTCCCCCTATCGAGCAGCTAGTGGAAAGCGTCAGCAGGCTGTGTTGCAGATGATGTGTTTGGGCGACAGACACACCGCCGAGGTGCTGGCCGAGTACTTGAAGCGACAAACTGAGTCATGGCTGGGCAGTGTACATCTTGAGGCAGGCAAGGTAGTTAGTGATAACGGCCGTAATTTTGTGGCAGCCATAGCCCTTTCAAAACTCAGCCACATACCTTGCTTGGCTCACACCTTGAACCTGGTGGTGCAGTGCTTCCTCAATAATTATCCGGAGTTAACAGCCCTGCTCCAGAAGGTGCGAAGACTGTGCGCGCACATCCGCCGGTCGCCTGTACACTCCGTTCGTATGCAGAAGCTGCAGCGATTGCTCCACCTTCCCAACCACCGCCTCATTATCGACATTGCAACAAGGTGGAACTCCACCCTGCACATGGTGGAGCGGCTGTGAGAGCAGAGGCAGGCCATAATGCATTTGTGGGAGGATACACGGCCAGGCACTTTGAGAGCAGACATGGAGTTGACAGGTGTGCAGTGGTCGAAGCTGAAAGACCTTTGTAAAGTCCTTCAGTGTTTTGAGGAATGCACACGGCTGGTAAGCGCAGACGACGCCATCCTAAGCATGAGCATCCCACTTATGCGTCTGCTCATGCAAACTTTGACGCACCTTAAGGAGCAGGCGTCTGCAGCCAATGTTGATGAGGAGGAAGAGGAGGAGGGAATCCTTGATGACATTCAGCCATTGTCTGCTCAGGGACCTCTCCTGGACGAGGTGGAGGAAGAAGAGGAGGAGGAGGAGGATGATGGGGATGATTACTTAGGGGAGGAGGATGCATCTCGTGGGGCAAGTGAAAATGTTGGCGTGACAAGGTCTGGTACAGGGTTTGTGCGTGACTGGAGGGATGTGGATTTGCCAGAAAGTGCTCCTCCACCCAGCACTCGCAGTGCATCATTGACACCGGGAACATTGGCCCACATGTCAGATTATGCCTTGCGGATCCTAAAAAGGGACCCCCGCATTGCCAAAATGATGAACGATGACGACTACTGGTTGGCCAGCATCCTGGATCCACGCTATAAAGGCAAATTACAAAACATCATGCCACAGGAGAACCTTGACCTAATATTGGCTAATAAACAAGCAACTCTGGTAAATCGGTTGCTTGAGGCATTCCCAGCACACAGCAGCGGTGATGGTTCTCACACGAGCCGTACGGGCCGGGGGCAGCTTGGCATAGGTGTTCGTGGTGCACACAGCAGAAGTGGCGTTGGAGACAGGGGTTTCATGACAATGTTGTGGACTGATTTTTCAAATACCGCTCACACAACTGGTAATACAGCATCGATGGAAAGTGACAGGAGACAGCAGTTGTCAACTATGGTTACAAACTACTTTTCCTCCCATATCGATGTTCTCCCACACAGGTCATTCCCCTTTGACTATTGGGCCGCTAAACTGGACACCTGGCCTGAATTGGCCCAATATGCCTTACAGGAGCTCGCTTGCCCAGCTGCAAGTGTGCTATCGGAAAGAGTCTTCAGTGCAGCTGGATCAATCCTGACAGAAAAAAGGACCCGTCTGTCAACCCAAAATGTGGATGATCTAACCTTCATTAAAATGAACCACGCATGGGTTTCCAAGGATTTTGTCCCACCTTCCCCTGATGACACATAGGGTGACAGAAAAATGGCTTGCTTTGGTCCACCTCTTCCTGGTACTTCACCTATTTCGCCTTTTGCATCAGCTGAATGTCCAACATCAACATATGCCACTTTCTAAAACTCCCTAACTGTGCTGCCTCCCCCCCCATGGCCGGGGTCACCACCTACCGCACGACACCGTGCGAGTGCCGTTGCCCTGGACAGGTGGGTAGGCCGACTCTTGGGCGCGGGCACTGGCACAGGGTCCCTCATAGTGCAATCAAGTGTCTCTGATGGTGGTGGTGCACACCCGCCGTCAGACACACTGCTGTACTATGAGGGGCCCAGTGCCAGTACCGACGCCCACGAGTGGGCCCCCCTTGCTTGGGCAGGGCCCCAGCATTTGCAATCTTTACCTCTCCCTGCTCCTCCGCTGTGTAATCTGGGCCGTCAAATCCATACTGTGCCTGACACCGTCTGAGCCTGCCTCCTGAGACATATATTTTGAATGTGTACGCTATCCATACATGTTATCCGGGGATACGGTACCCTTTCTAACCTTTGTGCAATCACGTGCAATCCATACTGTGCCTGACACCGTCTGAGCCTGCCTCCTGAGACATATATTTTGAATGTGTACGCTATCCATACATGTTATCCAGGGATACGGTACCCTTTCTAACCTTTGTGCAATCACGTGCAATCCATACTGGGCGTGAGAACGGCTGGCGAGCTGTTAAGCAAGCTACAGCACCTGTCCAGACAAGTACAGGGATTCCCTAGCGAGGAGACTTATTTGATTGTTTTCAATGTTGGGACAGCAATTTTTGGGGAGCACTATACTCTGGAGAATGATAGATGGGGCCCACCATACACTGGAACATTCCAAAGGTGGACATCAGACACTGGAGCAGCATTTACAGGTCCCATTATACACTAGAGCATTAGAAATGGGGCCCATTATGTTTGGAGCATTATTTGGGCCCATAAGACAGTGGAGCTTCATCCATGGGGACCAACATATACTGTAGCATTATGTGGAGCTCATCATATACTGTTTCAAACATTATATGGGACCAATGATTCTGTATGGAGAAATAGATGGGCCTCGTCATGAGATGTAAAAAGTGAGGTATTTTTCATTGTACTATACCGCTATTTCTCTGCCGTATCGGAGCATGATGAGTTGTGGTATGTGTTAAAGGGGCGCTCTTTCGCCCAGGGCACATGAAAACCTGCAGCCAGCCCTCCCCCCCCCACAACTTTAGCCAAATAACCCCCATTTTTCAGTGCGTAACTTGTATTATGAAGTTAATTAAGGTTGACAAGCTTAAGTAAGAAGAATTGATGCTTTTGGCATTCAAATGGGCACTTGTAGGTGTGTTTCCTGTCCTCCTCTCACTACCGACTTTTATTCCCCATTGACTTACATTGGGTTTCGTGTTTCGGGACGACCCCGACTTTTCCCTATAATCGGACGATCTTGCTCGACCCGACTTTTGGAAAAGTCGGGTTTCACGAAACGAAACGCGACCCTAAAAAACCAAAAGTCGCTCAACTCTACTTAATATAATAAATCCAAGTGAAGTCACTCCTCGATCGATTAAATTACCATAGAAATTAGAACCAAAAATAGGGGTCTCTTTAGAAAAGATAATAAACTTTATTGCAAGCGATAGTCATAAAAGACAGGGTATTCAGAATATACAGCCAAACATATAAGTACTAAAAAAGATGGAATAAGTAGTACTTAAGAAACACGCATTCCCCAATAGTGCTGCACAGATATTAGATGTTAAATATTAGATGAACGGCTATAGTCTCATGTAAGTGCTATGGTTGGCAGACCAATAATAAGTGCACATACAGTGAATCAGAAGTGAATAGCTAAAATCCAGCTGATCTGAACATTACCTTGAGGCACAGTAGCCAGAGCAGAGAAGTTGGGGAAATGCACAAGAGCCCCGACGCGCGTTTCACCGCACCCGGCTTCATACTTTCCTCCATAACATTAACGAATGAACCGTGAAAGGGGCCATATTTATCAGATTCTGTGACAATCGCTCCATGGACCACATTAGGCCAGCTATTGAGTACGGCCTAGAAAGAAAAGGTTCCAAGTGAACCAATCGGTGTATTATTCTGTGAGCAAGTATTAATTAGTTGGGCAGTCTGTGCTGATTTATAGTAAAGTGCAAATTTAGGTAGCGATAAGCCTCCTATTTTCCTGTGGAGGAACATGGTCTTTTGCGCAATTCTAGGTCTTTTCCCCATCCATAGGAACTTGGTCATCATTGAGTGTAAATGAGCGAACATTCTGGTTGGTATCCTAATCGGGAGTGATCTAAAAAGATAAAGGAAACAAGGCAAAGATACCATTTCTATTGTATGCATCCCACCAAGCCAAGACAGTTTCACAGAAGACCACCTATTTAAATCTGCTTGAAAACTCTGAATCAATGGGGTATAATTCCATTTAAACAATGTTGTCCTATTAGCTGTTAATACCAAGGTAGGTTAAAAAATGTTCTTTACATATTAATCTGAATTGGGATGGTGTATTATTTTGCGCCATTTTTGGGAAGTTTACAAATAACGCTTCAGATTTATCTATATTTATTTTGAGACCTGAGATTTTTTTCAAATTCATGTAAAAGGGGAAATAGGTGGGGGGAGTCTAGTATGAGGGCTAGTTAGCATTTTAGGGAGGTCATCTGCATATAGGCTAACTTTATATTGATCTCCCAGATCTTCAGGACCCAATATGTTTCGGTTTCTCCTTATAGCCTCCACAACAGGTTCCATAGCGAGTGGAAAAAGGGCCGGGGATAACGGGTAGCCCTGCCTGGTACCCTCTGAATGTTTATTGGAGAGGGCTGCGGTGCAGGGAGTTTTAAATAGGCAATAGGTTTATCATGTAACAACTTAAGGCCTCTTTCACACTTCCGTTGTCGGCGGTCAGCTGAAATCCGCCAAAGGTGAAAAAAACTAGTCCGTCGCCGTTCAGTGATGTACGGATGACAGCGGACCATGGATCCATGGAATGTGGAAAGCGGCGTCATTTAAAGTGACCGCGGCCTTCATTATTGTGATCTCACGGGCTTCAATGTATCGCTGCGATATCGCGGGCTTCCATGAGATCTTCCAAGCACGAGATCGCTGCGATCTTGCGGGCTTCAATGGTCGCCGCGATGTCGCGGGCTTTTACATGAGCGAGATCGCCGCGATGTCGCGGGTTTAAATGAGAGAGAGATTTTAGCGGCTCTCGGACCGGCATTTATGGGTTAAAATTCCGGGCATGCGCAGTTCAAAATCCCGGACCGTCAAAGCAAAAAAAGTTGCAGGGTCCGTCTCATCCGCCCGGGAGCCGCGAAAATCTTGGCGGAACCGTAAAAAAACAGGTGGGACGGACGACCGTCAGTCAAGATCCGCCAATAATGTAAGTCTATTGGGGGAAAAAACGGATCCGCCCCTTTTTTGGCAGATCCGTTTTTTTAAAAAAATTGGCGGCTTTTGACTGACGGGGAAAAACGGAAGTGTGAAACAGGCCTAAGGCACTCAGTTTAGGGGAGAACCCAAATTTAGATAAAACCTTAAAGTATGTCCAGGAGGCCGTGTCGAAAGCTTTTTCGATATCCAGGGCAAGCAATAGAAGTCGCTTTCGGCAAAGATTAGTTGTGGTAATGATATTTAACGACCTTCTTATGTTATCCGGCGCCTGTCTCATAGGTATAAAACCAACCTGATCTCGATGAATGAGGTAAGGGAGGAGGATGCTATTAATCCTTTCGGCTATAATGGATGTAAAAAGTTTTACATCTCTATTGAGAAGTGATATAGGTCTATAATTTTTTGTGAGTAGATGATCCCTTTTGGGCTTAGGGATCATGGTAACATGTGCTATATAAAACTCCGGAGGTGTTTGTGCACCATGTAAGGGCAAGTTACAGAAACTTTTTATATAAGGTATAAGAGTCTCGCTAAATTTTTTATAATAAACTGCCGTGAGACCATCTGGCCCAGGTGCTTTTCCTTTTTTGAATTTTTTAATTATTGAGGCTATTTCCTCTTCCGAGATATCTCGCTGGAGATGCTGTGCTGTGGAGTCAGTAATTTTGGGAAGGTGAAGATTATTACTGTAAGAAAAGACTCTAGTAGCAACGGAGGGGGAGGTTGCGGGGCAGAACACAGGTTTTGATAATACGCATGAAAAGTGTTGTAGATCGTATCAGGATGGGCTGAAATTTGCCCATTAGGATTTTTTATAGAGGATATGACGTAGAGTTGAGCTTTAAGCTTCCGGGCTAGCATCCTATTAGGTTTGTTAGCATGTCTATAAAATGTAGCTTTAGTCCAGGTCAAAGCTCTCTCAGTTTTGGTATTAAGAATAGCATCTAGCTGGAACTTCGTATCTTGCATTTGTTTTGTTAAATATATGTGGCACCCTGCATCTTTATCACCACAAAAGGGTTAAATATGTACTGTTTTGTATGTGTTTTGTAAGCAATGGGAGTTATGCTTTCTCTGCCAGATTCCACAACACACACACAATTCACCTCACTCCCTTACTTGTCTGAAGCTTAGAGCTTTGCAGACATGCCCTAACTGGGAGGGGGAGGAGTCATGAGTTGTTATTTCAGTGAAGAACGAGGAAGAACACTCTTGGAAGCCATGTTAAGACATGTGCTCGATCCAGGAGTACAGCTAAAGAAGCATCAGGGAACCAGCCCCTAGACCATCCATGCTTTCAGAGCAGGGTGGTAAGCTGAGAGACTGCGTGGGATTATACAACCAGCAGTAAAGTGTTTTCCCTCAGAAATACTGCAATAACCTAGGATTAGTGAAGGATAGTGCAAGTGGGAAGTTGAGCTGCTTCACACAGGATTCAAGCTGCAAGTTGCTGAAGGCAAAATACACAGTGAGTAGAGGCAATACTGGGAAGTTCTAAACTCCGGGAAGCCTTGGTCCCAGAAGGGATTAGAATAGCAGGAAGCTTACACTGAGTCACAGCAGGGAAAGATAACTCCCATTCTCCAGAGCAGACTGTAACCTGGTGAGAGTTGTAATATCTCCTCTGAACTGCACCTGAACTACAGTAAATGATAAAGTGACTTTCCTGGTCTCCTGCCTGATTACGCCGTGCCTTCTACTTGCATCACAATCTCTGGGGGTCTGCCCTGGTTGGAGAGGGTTTAACATCTGCACTGCCATCACCATCTACTCCCCCAGGGATCATCTGCAGTGCCGGCTATACTACAGTCGAACACTCCAACTGGCGTCACAAATCACTACATAAACTTATTCCGCATTCAATTCTACCCCTTTTACATGACCGCCTGGGGCCACGGACCGGGTCACCGCCTCTGTGACATCTCCCATTGAAGTTAGTGGGCCCGGTACCGAGTATCCCACGGCCTCTGGGGCGTGTCATATACAGATGGAGAGAGTTGGTTAGCCAATTCTAATGTTAGCAATTTATCTGCAGGAGATCCCAAAAGACCCAGCCAGGGAGGACGGCTGAGCTGTCATTCACAATACTCATACCTCAACCTCAGATTGGGTGGTAAAGAGGTCATTCACAATCCTGACAGCTCAGCTCATCCTCAATCCCATAGGACTGCAGAGCTGTTACGGTGTCCTAAGGGCGCTGTGAGCAAGTGGTGGAGTCACGACAGTGCCCCTTCTTCTGGGGGGACACCAGACTCCCAGGCTTCCCAGGAAAACTACCATGGAAGACCTTGACCAGACTACCAGCCTTCACGGCATGATCTGGCACCCAGGATTTTCCGAGAATCAACAATCTTTTGTACCTCATACTCAATACGGTCCTTGACGATGGGACGGGGATGATGGAGACAAGCCAGAAGGGACAAACCTTTAGCAATGGGATGATGTAACACATTCTGGATTCGAAAGACGGAGGAAGTTTAAATCTAAAGGCCACCGCATTAACTACCTCCAAAATCTCATATGGGCCAATAACCTTAGGACCCAACTTCACTGAACATGAATATGAGACCGCCGAACATTTCCTATCAGCCTTCAGTTTCTGGTCAAGCTGAGTCAACCCAAAATTCTTCTGAAAAGGGCCAGATGATTTCCTCCGCACACACAACATTGCGGGATACAGATAATTTAGTGACAAACATATAATTGGTGGAGAAAAGCTGAGCATGATGGATAGGGGTCTTTTTTCCACCTATGTAACCTTCCTCCAGACATCAGTCTCTGTCCAGCAACCTCTACTCCAGGACACCCAGAACTCCTCCTAGAAGAATTCAAAATGAGGATGAAAACCATAATTACTAAAAAGGAGAGCTTCCAGTGGACTGATTGACCTTGATTGTTAAATGCAAACTCCGCGAGAAGTAAAAACTAAGACCAGTCCTCCTGCTGAGCCGCAACAAAACGCTTAAGAATTTGTTCCCACAATTGGTTTTTCCTGTCTTATCATTAGTTTCAGGGTGGTAAGCAGTGGAAAATGACAAATCAATGCTGAATTTACTATAAAACACCCTCCAGAACTTGGCGACAAATTGCACCCCCCATCACATACACTGTTCAGAGGGATCCCATGCAATCTCAGCACACGAATAACAAACAACCCAGAGAATGGTTCTGCGTTCAGTAACCCAGATAATGGAACAAAATGAGCTTGTTTGTTGAATCCGTTAACCACCACCCAAATAACTGTTTTCCCACCAGACAAAGTCAAATTTGTGATGAAACCCACGGATGGAGGAGTCCATGGTCTTACTAGAATTGGCAAGAGCCAATTAATCATAGACAACCACCAAGAGTCTGGAAATGGCTTTCTGTGTAGCTTTGATTGCAGTAGGACCACTCGAGATGGAATCATGAAATTCCTGTAAGGTCGGGGTCACACTTGGGAGAAACTCGCACGAGTCTCGCGTCTCAATACCAGGCACTGTCACCGGCACTTGGGACCACAATGGGTGGCTGCATGTATTTCTATGCAGCTGAGTGCTCCGGTCCAAGTGCCGGCGGCAGTGCCGGGTATTGAGACACGACACTCATGAGAGTTTCTCGCAAGTGTGACCCTGGCCTAACACCCACAATGTTAGGCTGGTTTCACATTTGTGTTTCATGCAGCAGCGTCGGCCTGCGCACGGCCGAGCCCTGCCCCCTGCCGCGCCTCCTTCAGTAGCTCCGCCTAGAGACGCATGACGCTGCATGCGACCTGCGTCCCCTATCTTTAGCATTGGGGACGCAGGCCGTGCGCAGATATGCATTTGCCGGCGCATGCGCCCTTTTGACGATGCGCCAACCTTCGCCAAACACACCGTGTTTGCATTTTGGTGCGCTCGGCGCACCATCAAAAGGGTGCATGCGCCGGAAAACGCATATCTGCGCACAGCCTGCATCCCCATTGATAAAGATAGGGGACGCAGGTCACATGTAGCGTCATGCGCCCCTAGGCGGAGCTACCGGAGGAGGCGTGGCAGGGGGTGGGGCTTAGCGGCGGCCGTGCGCAGGCCGATGCTGCTGCATGAAACGCAAATGTGAAACCAGCCTCAGGTACAAAGGCACAAATAGCTTGGACCCTGGAGTAGCGGAAGGAGCCAACAACTGGACTTTACGAATCTCTTCTTCCAATTCTGAGATTACCATAGAAACCACAATACTCTGAAGAATGGAGGACAGAGGAGAAACTGAATCAAGGCTGCGTGAAAAAGCATCAACTTTCATATTCCTGGGGTGTGGCCTAGCTCTTGCCATGTGAGGAAGCAGGAGTCTGGAGCTCCCACAGGATTTCCCTGAAAAGCAACTCAAAAGCGGACTTTGAGGTTCCACTTCACCATAGGATTATTCACTATCTCCCCTGGAACATTTTGAGACCTAACTTGGACCCCTGGACCATTTAATCCAAAGATATTCATCACAGAAGATAATAAGATCCCAATATGGCTACCAGGCTGCTTTCACAGCTATAGACAAGAAGATCCCTCCTACTCCCCTACTGTGGGTGAGGAAACATCCCTACTCCTATTACTGACCTGAGCTCTGCCTGCACGCGGCCTTTACAGAGGATTGACCAACATCCACTAGGTGGGTGACGGGTGAAGCAGAGGGGCGACAATCTGCCCGAGTAAAGTGGGAAGAAACAGGTGGCGCTGGGACCCACTAATAGACCCACCATTAGGCCCTGAGGCCAGATTGACTTGTAGTTTCATGGCACAATATAAAGCCCACTCTCCCCAGCAGCAGTTGCTCTCCCCCTCCCCTGGAGGAAGATATATGCAGCAGCGATCATAGCTGGAAGCTCCAAATAAGAGCATTCATGTTCAACATTAGAGGCAACGCTATGCACGACACCTATCTCTGCTTTGTTGAGCACTATTTCTCTGAACAACCGCTCAGTCTTTCCGTTCCTGTGATGATGTAAAGAACTGACATTATGCCCACCGGGGAGGTACATATATGAAAGTTCCATGGAGATGGGGAGACCTGGGACTCTCATGAGTCATAGGGAGGCTACTTTCTCTCTCATAAAATAATGCTCACTGCTGAATGAACCGCCAAGCTGCTGTTAGGCAATTATTTTATTATTATTTTTTTCTTTCTTTCTTATCCATGCTATAAAGTACACTAGTGGTCACTGAAAGGCTTGTAAGGAAAAGGGGAGTGATCCCCATCTAGTGGTGCATTTGGAAAGTGCCAGCTGAGGAATCTCTCTGATCTCTCGTCTCACTTCTGCCGAGAGATATTATATTTAACAGTCCGGATACCTGCCCACGGTTTTTAGTGGCGAAACTTACTACATCACCAGTGCTTTTTTTTTTCAGCAAAAACGGACCATGGTCAAGATTGGTAGATCAGCTGACCCAAACGCTAATAGTGGGTCACAAACAACCAAAAAGATGGAAAAATTTATCACAAAACAAAGTGGACCCAAAGAAGGGCCATCGCAGTATAAGGACCCAGGTGATGACCCAGATTTGGAGAAATCGCAGGAGGATCCTTCTGACACTGCGGACTCGGATAAACCTATTTCTAGAAGCTTCATTAAAAGTATTTTGTCCTCAGCCTTGGCCCCCCCCTTGCGAAAGATTTATCTACAATTAAAAAGGACATTCAGCAGATTGGCAGCAGAGTGGAGGAGGCGCAGTCGAAGCTGTCCGCCTTCGCTGGGGATCTAAAAACGGGCCTTCAGCAACAGGAAGATCATATCAATTCTCTCTATACTGCAATGGAAGATATTGAAAACAGAAGAAACAATCTCAGAGTCCGGGGAGTGCCGGAGGCGACCGACCGGGAGGATGTACCAGCCATTCTTTATGAACTCTTTCTGCCTATGCTGGACACAGAAGAAGGAAAGATGTTAATTCTTGAGAGAGCACATAGGGCACTAAAACCCAAGCCCAAACAATCAGAATTCCCTACAGATATAATTTGCAGAATTCTGGACTTCCGCATGAAAGAGAGAATTCTCAAAGACAAGGGCACTAAGCTCATTGGAATATAAAGGCTCTACAATTCGTGTTTTCCAGGATCTGGCACCATCAACCTTGTCTAAGAGAATCTTACTGAAACCCTTTACGGACGCCCTCAAGCAGAGACAGTTCCCTTTCAGATGGCTTTTCCCATTCGGTCTATTCATCACAGCAGATGGCAAGAGATTTACAGTTAAGTCATCTTCCGACATCGCCAAAGTATGTGCAGAGCTGGGTATTCAACTCGACTCGCTGCCTGATCTTCGTCTCGCCCGCACTAATTTCAGTCTACTGGATCTGCCATTGCAAGAACCCTGGAGAAGAGCGAGCAACTCTAAAGAACAAAGAAGCAGAAAAAGACAAGCAGGGAAGCAGCATTCCTCCAGCGATTGAATTAGGGACCCTTGTCTCCTAACCATCTCTGTATGGATCCTTTAAGCTGATCCACAGTGACTGCCTAGTTAACATATGGAACAAACTGAAAAATTGTCATGTTTTCTCCTTTACACTCCCTGATGGGTATTACAGTGGTATTTGTAATTTTGCTTATTACATTAATTTAGGGCAACAAGCCCTTTTTGTTGAATATATGCTAATGTTTTTGTCTTTTACCTTTCTCTCTTCCCCTCCCCAACCTTTCCCATGTCCATCGGCAAATCACCTTTCATCTTGTCCTGAGCCCCGGCGCCCACTGACCCGACATGGCTGATCGTATGTATGCAAGAAACGACAATAGCATCATACAACGTAAGAGCTCTGAACACCCCAATTAAAAGAGCTCAGGTATTGGCACATATTAAGAAATTGGGGGCTGACATTGCACTCCTGCAGGAGACCCACTTTATACAGGAAAAAACCCAGAGTTTTGAGAAACACTACTATAATACATGGTTCCACTCGTTTTCCTCTTCCAGGAAGGGGAGGGGAGTGGCAATCCCTCTTGCAAAAAATACACCATTTCAGTATATCGACATGGTTCATGACAGAGATGGTAGATATATTTTCATAAAGGGGAAGTTGGCACACAAACTGGTCACGATAGGGTGTGTGTAACGGGGTCTACCAAGCTGGGGTACCTCTTTCAGTACCACCCCGTGTTTTCAGAGGTCCGCTCTGCTTTGGCTGGAGTCTGAATGAATGACGCTGGCTGGAATTCCTTGGTTACATGGGCGCATATAAAAGATCACTGCTTCTCCATGTATTTCCAGTCTGACAACACTTTACTCACAGGACACAGAATATATCACACAGATACAGAGGGCAGGCCAATAGACAAGCGGCAGGCCAGACATGCATTACAAAAGCCGCAGGTGGCCGGAGCCTGCCGATGTTTACTGTGGAAATTACAAAGGTGGGGGGAGGGCGGACAAAAGGGGAATGCTGATGCATTAGGGACATGCATCTCACATAGAACCTATTATCCATACATATAACTGCACAACATATTCTAGGTGCTGAGTGGTTCTGTAACAGTGTGTATATGCCCCCAACACAAAACAAGACAC
Source organism: Dendrobates tinctorius (assembly GCF_039654945.1). Lineage (NCBI taxonomy): Eukaryota > Metazoa > Chordata > Amphibia > Anura > Dendrobatidae > Dendrobates > Dendrobates tinctorius. Next base: position 887,131 of record NW_027361972.1, on the reverse strand, counting down.
CAGGTTTTCCAGAATTATGAGAGAGACCAGTCAATTTGTAGAGGGCACTTTGATCCTGGGAGGTGACCTGAATGTTCCTCTTGAACCACCAATAGACTCCTCTACTGGGAAATCTAGTGTTCCTAAGAATGCACTAACACGCATCCGAACAACCCTACATCTGAACCAACTGACTGATACTTGGAGATTTCTCCACCCCACTGTACGAGACTTCTCACATTTCTCACAAGCGCAATCGTCTTATAGTAGAATTGACTATCTTTTTATCCCATTCCAGATGTCTTTACATCTGAAAGACTCACAAATAATTCCGAGCGTTCACTCCGACCACTCCATCTTAATAAACAAACTTATGATAGGCCATAGACCAAATAATATCCCTTGGAGGTTAAACGAAACTTTAATTGCAGATGAACCCTCCAGAAATAAAATAGAAAATTCAAGAGTACTTTGAGATCAACTTGAGTGAAAATATTCCATTTTCTACTATCTGGGAGGCCCACAAGGCCGTAATAAGAGGTGAATTGATTTCTATGGCCTCGCATAAGAATAAAAGCAGAAAAGAAAAAAACGACACTCTTTATAAAGAGATCCAAACACTAGAACGAGATCATAGAATGACACTGGACCTTGAGGCCTTAGCTCTCCTCTCACAGAAGAGACAATCTCTTAGAGACTTACTGAACAAAGACTCAATAAAAATTTATACTAGATGGAAACACAGGGTATTTGCTCATGGAGACAAAATGTCAAAATTTATGACAACCTTGATTAAAAAGTGTAAGGCTAGATCTCTTATATATATATGCACAAAACACGTGAGCAAAGCTCCAAAAACAAGCGACAAAAGGTCCACACTTAATATCATAAAATGTAAGTTTATTAGTGTTGATAATTACATATATCAAAAGACAATGGACAGGTAGGGGTACAGGGACAATGCAGTGTCATAACCAAAACAAAATGGGCATAGCAGCAAAGGGGGCTGGAACTGGAGAGCCGGTCTGAGGTAATAAAAATATAATGATACACACACAGATCCACTATGTCCTCAAATAGAGATGTCTTACAAATATAGCGCTCACTCCACACAAATGTGCAAATTAACCATAGGGGGCGCCACAATAGTGGTATAAGAACCAAATGTAATATACCTGAGGACAACTTCCAGCGGCTTCCAGTGTCCAAGCACCCACCCCGATGCGCGTTTCGGAGGGTTAGTCCTTCATCAGGGGACATAACCAATGAAATGAAGATGCCAGTTAAATACCGGAGAAACTGGAAGTGGCGGCGCCATCTGACCAGAAGTGACGCATCCGCAATCACAGCAGCCGCGGTCACGAGCGGCGTCGGCGTCAAGCCACAGGGGAGCGCCATGGCAACCACTGAGGCTGGGAGACGCTGAAGACCGTGCGGGAGCGGGGGAGCCGGACGCGCATGCGCCACTTCAGCGGCGCAGCCACAGGGAATACAAGAGAAGTGCTGATAATGACACAATTGGAATATAAATCTGTGGCAATATGACATTACTGGGATAACATGGGGGTATACATGGGGGTATATAACGTCCAAAATGAAGGAAAATCAAGAGACATAGTATCATATAAGCAATAACACCAAAGGTATCACCGCTTCGAATACATAGAATATATACTCGGACCATAAAAATAGGCCCCAAAATAGCAATATAGCAATGTATGGTATAAAACATAATCAAACAATAAATAGCTAAATAATAATAATTCATTGGTGATACAAACAAATATACCGTATAGCAACTAATTAGCATAATGCATATGACATACTCCAAGTGTGGACAAAAAGAGCAAAAGCTGCATATCCATGTGATAATAGAAAACAAGGGCGAAGGAGGAGGGGAAAAGGGAAGGGAAGAACAGGCAAGGGAGGGGGGGAAACAATCAGCATCTCATTCAGGTAGTTGGAATCCACCGGGCAACCGACACAGAGTTGGCGATATCATAATGTAAGAAACTAAATCAAGAAGAGGAAAGAAAAAAGGAATTAAAAACATGATAAAAACACACCATTAGTAGTGGATTCCAACTACCTGAATGAGATGCTGATTGTTTCCCCCCCTCCCTTGCCTGTTCTTCCCTTCCCTTTTCCCCTCCTCCTTCGCCCTTGTTTTCTATTATCACATGGATATACAGCTTTTGCTCTTTTTGTCCACACTTGGAGAATGTCATATGCATTATGCTAATTAGTTGCTATACGGTATATTTGTTTGTATCACCAATGAATTATTATTATTTAGCTATTTATTGTTTGATTATGTTTTATACCATACATTGCTATATTGCTATTTTGGGGCCTATTTTTATGGTCCGAGTATATATTCTATGTATTCGAAGCGGTGATACCTTTGGTGTTATTGCTTATATGATACTATGTCTCTTGATTTTCCTTCATTTTGGACGTTATATACCCCCATGTATACCCCCATGTTATCCCAGTAATGTCATATTGCCACAGATTTATATTCCAATTGTGTCATCATCAGCACTTCTCTTGTATTCCCTGTGGCTGCGCCGCTGATGTGGCGCATGCGCGTCCGGCTCCCCCGCTCCCGCACGGTCTTCGGCGTCTCCCAGCCTCAGTGGTTGCCATGGTGCTCCCCTGTGGCTTGATGCCGCTCGTGACCGCGGCTGCTGTGATCGCGGATGCGTCACTTTCGGTCAGATGGCGCCGCCACTTCCGGTTTCTCCGGTATTTAACTGGCATCTTCATTTCACTGGTTATGCCCCCTGATGAAGGACTAACCCTCCGAAACGCGCGTCGGGGTGGGTGCTTGGACACTGGAAGCCGCTGGGAGTTGTCCTCAGGTATATTACATTTGGTTCTTATACCACTATTGTGGCGCCCCCTATGGTTAATTTGCACATTTGTGTGGAGTGAGCGCTATATTTGTAAGACATCTCTATTTGAGGACATAGTGGATCTGTGTGTATATCATTATATTGTTATTACCTCAGACCGGCTCTCCAGTTCCAGCCCCCTTTGCTGCTATGCCCATTTTGTTTTGGTTATGACACTGCATTGTCCCTGTACCCCTACCTGTCCATTGTCTTTTGATATATGTAATTATCAACACTAATAAACTTACATTTTATGATATTAAGTGTGGACCTTTTGTCGCTTGTTTTTGGAGCTTTGCTCACGTGTTTTGTGCTTAAGTATGCGATAGGTCATATTTATCCATGTGTTTTCCCATATATATTGGATTATTGTGTACAATGGGATGACAACTGTCATTAGCATGTTATTAACTCTTATATATACGGTAAAGGGGTCGGATGGAGCCAAAATTACAAACCCAGACGGGATAGCTTCAGCTTTCAGGGAGTACTATTCCACCTTGTATGATTTGCGACCAGGAGAGAATGTAGAACAGTTAGAAAAAAGACGAGTGAATATAAAGGAATTCCTGCAATCTATAAACCTCCCTACCTTATCTGAAACACAACAACAGGAGCTGACAGCCCCTTTCACGATAGGGGAACTCCAGTCTACCCAGTCGGACTGTCCTATGGGCAAGAGCCCTGGTCCAGATGGCCTCCCGGCATCCTATTATAAGACTTTTCAGGAAACGTTGAGTCCGGATTTATTGAAGCTGTGCAATGGTGTACTGGGGGGTGCGACCTTTGCAGGACAGACACTGCAAGCACACATATCCTTAATACACAAAGAAGGTAGAGACCCCGAACTATGCAGTAATTACAGGCCGATCTCACTATTAAATAATGACCTAAAAATATTTGCAAAGATGTTAGCCACAAGGATAGGCCTGATCCTCGACACACTCATCTCACCTGAGCAAGTAGGTTTTGTCAGGGGTAGGGAGGGAAGAGACAACTCCCTTAGAGTACTGTACCTGATGCAGCATGCGCACAGCCACCACAAACCCCTAGTCTTAATGGGCACCGCCGCAGAGGAAGCGCTTGACAGGGTGGACTGGACCATCATGCGTGAGACTCTCGCGAGGTTTGGTTTTCCTCCCAAAGTTATAGACGCCATTTTTCAAATGTATAAGTCACCGTCTGCGAAAGTAAGGGTAAACGGGGATTTTTCTCCACCCTTTGAGATCAAAAACGGCACACGTCAGGGCTGCCCCCTTTCACCAGCTTTATTTGTCCTAACCATCGAGACGTTAATTCAGAGTATTAGACAGCATCCAGCAATAGGGGGTATCGAGATCTCGGACTCCTCACATGTAGGAGCGGCGTTCGCAGACGACCTTCTCTTGCTCCTATCGGAACCTGAAAAAGAAATTCCGGCGATGTTGGAGAGGTTTGAGGCATTTGAAGAGTTATCGAACTTTAAGATTAATCTAGAGAAGTCTGAGGCGATGGGGATAAATATTCGACATACAACAATCCAACATTTGAAAGCTAAATTCCCAATAAAATGGAACTCTAAATATATTAAGTATTTAGGTATTAAACGGAGTCCTCACTGGAACTCCCTTTTCTCACTCAACTTTGTATCCCTTCTCGAGGATACTCTTGAAGCCATTAAGTCGTGGAGATCACCCTATATTTCCTGGATAGGAAGAAAAAAATCTCATCAAAGGATTTATTTTACCCAAGTATAGTTATATATCCAGAATGCTGCCAATTAAAGTCCCTGACACGTTTATTCAGAAGGTCCGATCTCTTTTTGGGAAGTATATATGGGGGGACTTAAGACCTAGAATAAGCTATAATACTCTTTCCCTACCTAAACATAAAGGGGTATAGGATTACCGGACCCACAAAAATACCACGCAGTGGCAACTTTGTCGCTATTAATCAATTGGACTGCTAGCGAGTCACTGTCAGTACCAATCTCTACTATCCATCACTCGCCAAAGGGTTTTATAAAGAAGGTTCTCTCCCCAAATGCAATAACAAAAAATTTAATCAGGACCTGGGCCAGATTCTCATCCTCACTAATGCCACTTCCATCACCCCTGATAAAAGTAGGGGACCTACCTGGCCTCTATTTAGATCGCCCTTTTCTTAAGGACACAGACTCTACATAAAATAAACAAAAGCCTAGATGCTTTCATGGAGGATGGTGTGATCCTCCCTCTGCAAGATTTACAAATGAGATTTCCACACTATCCTATTAACTTTCTTCATTACAACAGGCTCAAAAACTCGATCAGATCGTATTTACAATCTGGACTTCCGCACAGAGAGTTGACCGCTTTTGAAAAGTTGCTGACTCAGAGAAATAAACCAAGGGGCGTGTTGGGTAAGCTTTACCAGATGCTCCTGGCCCACTCAACCTCTGCTAAACGAGCGTTTATAATGAAATGGGAGAGGGACCTTAAGGTTGTATTGCAAGATTGGGAGGTTGAAAAGATATATAAAAACTCGCATGATCCTTCTGGCTGTGTGAGGGTCCAAGAAAATTCTTACAAAGTCCTTACTAGGTGGTACACCACCCCTGACACTAGAAAGAAGTGGCAGCCTGATGCACCCTCTAATTGTTGGAGATTTTTCGGGGAGAGGGGATCTTATTTACACATATGGTGGCAGTGCGAAAATATTCAACCGTTCTGGAGGAAAGTGCTTAAAATTGCAACTTTGTCAGCTTCCAAACCCCCCATCCTTGAAATTGATTTTTCTAAACTGGTCAAGCGATCTTGCACAATACAAACATAAAAAATGTCTTATGTATTTCTTAGCAGCAGCCAAAATGCGAATCCCCTTACATTGGTTATCACAGGACTGTCCTACCCTGGCAGAATGGTTGCACAAGGTGAAACAAATATATTACATAGAAGAAATAATAGCCAGCACGACCTTTAAGATAGGTAAATTCAGATTGACCTGGGCGCGGTGGACACTCTTTAGAGAAACAGATGAATGCTTAAAACTACTAAACCCTTCGTAAAATTTATCAAATTGCCCTAAGACCAACTAAACTTGGAGAAACATTGGTTGACCATTCAGACAATAGGGCAAAACCCCCTGCCGAATGGACATCACCCCCTGACTGGAATTCCTACTCCATCCCACCCTTAATTACTCCCCCTTCTATCCACTCTACGTCTCTACCTACCTTTTATTCTTTCTACTCAGTTAAAAGTGTGTATTTTGTTACGACTGATGTGCACATCTTTTCCAGGCATCTACGTCAAAGATTTTGTCTGGGACTCATGAGTTTAAGCAATAAAACTTAGACGAATACTACCTGGTTTACTGCATAGCAACAAGTATCAAGCAGTAATATATGAGATGTGAATTTACGATTAGTAAGATCAAACTTAAAATGTGAGAAACTAATAATGCTTGATCATATCAGTCACATGAAATGTTAGTTCTCTTTGTTAAACCAATAAAAAGATGTTTAAAACAAAACTTTCATATTCCTGAACCAAGGCCTGAATGTGGTAGAAAAATTGAATCTACAACTGGTTTAGCGAGCTGAGGAAAAACCCTTAAAAGTTTCAGTAGTAATTGGCGAATCCTAGAAAACATAAAAAAATACATCCCACACCTCCCTTGGATCAGCCCTAAAAGTAGAGTTCAATTCCGTTCTGAAGCTGACCTTCTTAAAGATACACTTAGAGGATGGGATCTGGAGACCCACAGAGGCGCTCTCTCTCATTAGGCAGTGGACCGCTTACACCTCTCTTCTCTAATCTGGAGTTTCCCCCACGGTGGAGAGGGATTGTTTTCTTGGGTGGGAGAGAAGGGACAATACTAGATGCTTTCATTTTCTCAAGGGTTCAGCCATGCCCGATTTAGAATCAGTGCAGCCGATAGAGGGCAGGAGCCCTTCTGATTGGTTGGAATACCTACAACTAAAATCCTTCTTCTCGTCTCCAGAAGGCACAGGCTCAGACTCCTTCTTTCCTACGCCGTTTGAAAAGCTTTTCCTGTTGGGGTCGGCACCTGCACATGATGTCTGCTTAGTATACTCTCTTTTGAACCAAAATACCAAAGACGCGTTCCCCAGGTACGTGGAGAGGTGGGTCGGGAGTTGATATATCGGAGGTGGAGTGGAAGTAGGCGTTTGTATATTCACATAAATTCTATATCGCCTGTGCCGCACAGGAAAAGAATTACAAAATTCTCACCAGGTGGTATCGCTGTCCTGATGTCTTACACGCCGCTTTTCCCTCCTTCTCCGATAGGTGCTAGCGTTGAGGAGTAGAGAGAGGTACCATCATGCTACACATTTGATGGGGATGTAATCATGTTAAGCCATTTTGGGATTCTGTCTTTTCCGCTTACCAAGCCATTAGCGGTCACTCGGTGACCAACTCCCCCCAGGTGGCTTTATTATCTATCCTCCCGGGCTCGTTTCGGTTCCAGAAAAAAGGGGATCGTAAGATTCTGCTTAACTGCTGCGCGCACTGTGATCCCGAGACATTGGAAATCCTCCCAATCTCCGAATATGTCAATGGGTTAAGGAGATGACCAGCCTTCAAAGTATGGAGGAATTGTGCGCGGAGGTTAATGGTTCAATGGAGAAATATCTGCAGGTTTGGAGTCCTTGGATTTTGTATATGGACTCTCAGGATTTTCAATCCCTCTTTTCTATGCCATAAGGAAGATAGATCGAACAATACGGGTTAGATGGACGTCATTTTAGGGGTGCAAGTTGCCCCCTTTTATGTCAGACTTCACGGTTCCTCCCCCCTCTCCTGAGTCCTTTTCTCTTCTTCGTCCCGTTCTTTCCTTTCGTGTTCACACCATTCTTTAGAGTGACCTAGCTTCTCTGGTTTGGGTCGCTCTCTTTCAGCGGAAACTTCATATGTATCGCCAAAGGTCGTACAGACTCCATGGACAGGGGATTCCTACATTCACCATGGATTTAGTTGGACTTGATTGGAAATGACTTTTGACCTGAAAGTTCTATTTTTTGGGATCTGTTGGCTACAGGTCCTGATATACAGCTGTAAATGAAATTTCTTTTTGCATTCCGTAATCGTTATGTTGTTGAATCCTTTGTTACTGGATTGTTCTAAATTTCTTTTTAATAAAAACCAGATTAACCCCTTAATGACCACCAATACGTGTTTTAACTGACGTGAGATATAAGAGAATAGCATCCCCATACAGGTGACAATCCAGCAGCTGTCGGCTGTACAGTATAGAAGACAACTTGCTGCATCAGCCACGATCAGTTTGCACAGTCCAAATCATGTTAGATGCTGCTGTTAATAGTGACAACATCATATAAATGGTTAACAGAGTGTGGCTTCTCCCTCTTTATGCCCATCGGCACCCTGAGATCATGATTGGGTGGTCCTGATGTTTGCCATGGCAATTCACAGCCAAATAGCGGCCTTAAAGCCTGACGGCTGTTGTAACCTGTTCAGAAGTTAGCGGCATTTAGGTGGTAAAAATACACTTTTTCATTTCTGTCATGCAACTTTGCATTAATTCCTGAAAATGACCTGTAGGGTTAATAAACTACCTGACTGCAGTTTTCAATATGTCAGGGGGTGCTGTTTTTAAAATGGTATCACTTTTGGGGGTTTTCCAATATATAGCACCCCCAAAGTCACTTCAAACCTGTATAGGTCCCTAAAAAAAAAAAAATTTTTGTAAATTTCCTTGATAAAATGAAAAATTACTGCTACATTTTTAAACCTAAAATGCGAACAAAATAAAAGAACATTTTACAAATGGTGCTGATGTAAAATCAGACATGTGGAAAATGTTGTTTATGAATGTTTTTCTGTGGTATGACTATATAGATTAAAGGGATAAGCAAAGTTTGAAAATTGCTAATTTTTTAACATTTTTCTCAAATTTCTGATATTTTTTATAAATAAAAACAAAACATATTGACCTAAACTTACCGTTATCATAAAGTACAATGTGTCATGAAAAAACAATCTCCAAATCATTGGGATTTGTTGAAGCGTTCCAGAGTTATTACCACATAAAGGGACACTGGTCAAATTTCAAAAATTTGGCTCCGTCACTAAGGGGTTAAACATAAAAAAATACACCCCACAGGAGCAAAGCTACAATTGTCAATGGTCCGACCACTGTCCGTGCTAAATAGCCGTGTAATCACCCAGAATGGAGGACTCCAGGAGCAGATCCCACAGACCAGCAACATAGGACGGCAGAGCTGTCAATCATAACACTCACACCTGGGTCTCAGATTGGGCGGCAGAGCTGTCACTCACAATCCCGACAGCTCGGTCAGTCCTCGATCCCATAGGATGACAGAGCCGTCACTCACAATCCCGACAGCTCGGCCAGCCCTCGATCCCACAGAATGACAGAGCCGTCATTCACAATCCTGACAGCTCGGCGAGCCCTCAATCCCACAGAATGACAGAGCCGTCACTCACAATCCCGACAGCTCGGCCAGCCCTCGATCCCACAGAAAGACAGAGCCGTCACTCACAATCCCGACAGCTCGGCCAGCCCTCGATCCCACAGAACGACAGAGCCGTCACTCACAATCCCGACAGCTCGGCATGCCCTCGATCCCACAGAATGACTGAGCCGTCATTCACAATCCCGACAGCTCGGCGAGCCCTCGATCCCACAGAACGACAGAGTCGTCACTCACAATCCCGACAGCTCGGCATGCCCTCGATCCCACAGAACGACTGAGCCGTCATTCACAATCCCGACAGCTCGGCGAGCCCTCGATCCCACAGAACAACAGAGCCATCACTCACAATCCTGACAGCTCGGCCAGCCCTCGATCCCACAGAATGACAGAGCCGTCACTCACAATCCCGACAGCTCGGCCAGCCCTCGATCCCACAGAATGACAGAGCCGTCACTCACAATCCTGACAGCTCGGCGAGCCCTCAATCCCACAGAATGACAGAGCCGTCACTCACAATCCCGACAGCTCGGCCAGCCCTCGATCCCACAGAATGACAGAGCCGTCACTCACAATCCTGACAGCTCGGCGAGCCCTCAATCCCACAGAATGACAGAGCCGTCACTCACAATCCCGACAGCTCGGCCAGCCCTCGATCCCACAGAAAGACAGAGCCGTCATTCACAATCCCGACAGCTCGGCGAGCCCTCGATCCCACAGAACAACAGAGCCATCACTCACAATCCTGACAGCTCGGCCAGCCCTCGATCCCACAGAATGACAGAGCCGTCACTCACAATCCCGACAGCTCGGCCAGCCCTCGATCCCACAGAATGACAGAGCCGTCACTCACAATCCTGACAGCTCGGCGAGCCCTCAATCCCACAGAATGACAGAGCCGTCACTCACAATCCCGACAGCTCGGCCAGCCCTCGATCCCACAGAATGACAGAGCCGTCACTCACAATCCTGACAGCTCGGCGAGCCCTCAATCCCACAGAATGACAGAGCCGTCACTCACAATCCCGACAGCTCGGCCAGCCCTCGATCCCACAGAATGACAGAGCCGTCACTCACAATCCTGACAGCTCGGCGAGCCCTCAATCCCACAGAATGACAGAGCCGTCACTCACAATCCCGACAGCTCGGCCAGCCCTCGATCCCACAGAAAGACAGAGCCGTCATTCACAATCCCGACAGCTCGGCCAGCCCTCGATCCCACAGAATGACAGAGCCGTCACTCACAATCCTGACAGCTCGGCGAGCCCTCAATCCCACAGAATGACAGAGCCGTCACTCACAATCCCGACAGCTCGGCCAGCCCTCGATCCCACAGAATGACAGAGCCGTCACTCACAATCCTGACAGCTCGGCGAGCCCTCAATCCCACAGAATGACAGAGCCGTCACTCACAATCCCGACAGCTCGGCCAGCCCTCGATCCCACAGAAAGACAGAGCCGTCATTCACAATCCCGACAGCTCGGCCAGCCCTCGATCCCACAGAATGACAGAGCCGTCACTCACAATCCTGACAGCTCGGCATGCCCTCGATCCCACAGAACGACTGAGCCGTCATTCACAATCCCGACAGCTCGGCGAGCCCTCGATCCCACAGAACAACAGAGCCATCACTCACAATCCTGACAGCTCGGCCAGCCCTCGATCCCACAGAATGACAGAGCCGTCACTCACAATCCCGACAGCTCGGCCAGCCCTCGATCCCACAGAATGACAGAGCCGTCACTCACAATCCTGACAGCTCGGCGAGCCCTCAATCCCACAGAATGACAGAGCCGTCACTCACAATCCCGACAGCTCGGCCAGCCCTCGATCCCACAGAATGACAGAGCCGTCACTCACAATCCTGACAGCTCGGCGAGCCCTCAATCCCACAGAATGACAGAGCCGTCACTCACAATCCCGACAGCTCGGCCAGCCCTCGATCCCACAGAATGACAGAGCCGTCACTCACAATCCTGACAGCTCGGCGAGCCCTCAATCCCACAGAATGACAGAGCCGTCACTCACAATCCCGACAGCTCGGCCAGCCCTCGATCCCACAGAAAGACAGAGCCGTCATTCACAATCCCGACAGCTCGGCCAGCCCTCGATCCCACAGAATGACAGAGCCGTCACTCACAATCCTGACAGCTCGGCGAGCCCTCAATCCCACAGAATGACAGAGCCGTCACTCACAATCCCGACAGCTCGGCCAGCCCTCGATCCCACAGAAAGACAGAGCCGTCACTCACAATCCCGACGGCTCGGCCAGCCCTCGATCCCACAGAACGACAGAGTCGTCACTCACAATCCCGACAGCTCGGCATGCCCTCGATCCCACAGAACGACTGAGCCGTCATTCACAATCCCGACAGCTCGGCGAGCCCTCGATCCCACAGAACAACAGAGCCATCACTCACAATCCCGACAGCTCGGTCAGCCCTCGATCCCACAGAACAACAGAGCCGTCACTCACAATCCTGACAGCTCGGCCAGCCCTCGATCCCACAGAACGACAGAGCCGTCACTCACAATCCCGACAGCTCGGCCAGCCCTCGATCCCACAGAAAGACAGAGCCGTCACTCACAATCCCGACAGCTCGGCCAGCCCTCGATCCCACAGAACGACAGCCGTCACTCACAATCCCGACAGCTCGGCCAGCCCTCGATCCCACAGAATGACAGAGCCGTCATTCACAATCCCGACAGCTCGGCCAGCCCTCGATCCCACAGGACAGAGCCGTCACTCATAGCATCCCTAGGACACCGTGATTGGTGGAAATGTGACAGGAACTAGAGAGAATCCTTCCTGATTCTAATGAGAAAAAAAGCTCCTTGTATCGTGATTGTGTTCTACTGACATCTAGTGGCCAAAACTTGTCATTACTCATGTAGAATGTAAAGGGAATGTGTCAGTGATCGCCTTCCTGAGCCATCCATATAAGCCACAGGTCAGAGGCAGCTGAATACACCACCACCTTGAGATCTGCTATCCGATATCATATTCCAGAGAAACATTTTTTTCATAAATGTAAATGAGCTGTTAGGATCCATGGGTGAGACATAGCTCTCCTGAGATGCCACCTCTAGGATTGTGTGTAATTGAGAGTCTGCTCTTCTAATCACACACAGCTCTGCAGTGAGAACAGAGCTGACATCGGCAGAGCAGAGGTAACAGCACACGGCACAGCAGAGGTGACAACGGCAGAGCAGAGGTAACAGCATGGCACAGCAGAGGTGACATCAGCAGAGCAGAGGTGACATCGGCAGCGCAGAGGTGACATCGGCACAGCAGAGGTGACATCGGCACAGCAGAGGTGACATCGGCACAGCAGAGGTAACAGCACGGCACAGCAGAGGTAACAGGACGGCACAGCATAGGTGACATCGGCAGAGCAGAGGTAACAGCATGGCACAGCATAGGTGACATCGGCAGAGCAGAGGTATCAGCATGGCACAGCAGAGGTGACATCGGCAGAGCAGAGGTAACAGCACGGCACAGCAGAGGTGACATCGGCAGAGCAGAGGTTACAGCACGGCACAGCAGAGGTGACATCATAACAGATAGCAGTACAGCAGAAGACACATCACAGCTTAAAGACAGAGGGATAAAAGCATAAGTTATTATTGGGGGTGGATATAAGCCAAATCTTAAGGGAGACACTCAGCTCCAAATACCAGATCAGGATGCTGAGCGTCTCATGAGCATAAAAGGGGGACAAAACCAATATTCCTATATAACGGACATGTGCTCCCCCAAGGCCACTAGAGCCTTATTGGTGGAAATCATAGCATGGACCCACGTGAGGCAATAATCAGTAACACAGGGGCAGAAGCTTGAGCACTTGTGGTCTAAACACCGACTTTGACGTGTTCGATCTCATGCCCCATTCTAATTCCTCCCTCCTAAGGACACGATCCACATCTCTTCCTTTTCTCAACGTAGGTGGGGGGGTGACATGATCAACAATGCAAAATTTCAACTGCCGCTCATGTCCACATTCCCAACATTGTTTCAAAACTGGAAGATCATGTCTGGGCTTCCTTATGTAGATGGTTGTCCCAGGTCTTGATGTCCCACATCGTCTCACCAATATACCATAAGTTGCTGATAAATTCAGAGCCACAGGTCATTAATCGTCATATAGCGTAGACTATTCGTGGTTGGGCCAGTAAATCCGTCACCATTGGGCATCAGGGCACAGTTGATGTAGCCTAACATAGTAATTAAGGTTGAAGGGAGACTTTAAGTCCATCTAGTTCAACCCATATCCTATCCTAACTTGCCCTAACATGTTGATCCAGAGGAAGGCAAAAAAACCCCATGTGGCAAACAGTAAGCTTCACATTGGGGAAAAAAATCCTTCCCGACTCCACATATGGCAATCAGACTAGCTCCCTGGATCAACGCAATATTACGGAAACTAGTGTATATACCCTGTAATATTATACTTTCCAAGAAAGGCATCCAGTCCCTTCTTAAATGTTAGTAGGGAATCACTCATTACAACATCATATGGCAGAGAGTTCCATAGTCTCACTGCTCTTACAGTAAAGAATCCGCGTCTGTGAGTATGCTTAAACCTTCTTTCCTCCAGACGTAGAGGATACCCCCTTGTCCCCGGTCTAAGTAAAAAGATCATTAGAAAGGTCTTCGTATTGTCCCCGCATATATTTATACATTGTAATGAGATCACCCCGAAGCCTTCGATTCTCCAAACTAAATAACCCCAAGTGTAATAACCTGTCTTGGTATTACAGACCCCCTAGTTCCCTAATAACCTTGGTCGCTCTTCTCTGCACCTGCTCCAGTTGAGCTATGTCTTTCTTATACACCGGAGACCAGAACTGTACACAGTATTTTAAGTGTGGTCGCACTAGTGACTTATATAGAGGTAAAATTATGTTCTCCTTATGAGCATCTATGCCTCTTTTAATGCATCCCATTATTTTATTTGCCTTTGCAGCAGCTGCCTGACACTGGCCACTAAATGTGAGTTTGTCGTCCACCCATACACCCAGGTCTTTTTCAGTGACTGTTTTGCCCAGTGTTTTACAATTAAGCACATAATTATACATCTTGTTCGTTCTACCCAAGTGCATGACCTTACATTTATCCCCATTAAAGCTCATTTGCCATTTATCAGCCCAAGCTTCTAGTTTACATAAATCCTCCGGTAATATAAAATTGTCCTCCTCTGTATTGATTGCCCTGCAGAGTTTAGTGTCATCTGCAAATATTGAAATTCTACTCTTTATTCCCCCAACAAGGTCATTAATAAATATGTTAAAAAGAAGCGGGCCCAATACTGACCCCTGTGGTACCCCACTGCTAACCGTGACCCAGTCCGCGTGTGCTCCATTAATAACCTTTGTTTCCTATCCCTGAGCCAGCTCTTAACCCACCTACACATATTTTCCCCTATCCCCATTGTTCTCATTTTATGTATCAACCTTTTCTGTGGCACCGTATCAAAGCTTTTGAAAAGTCCATGTACACCACGTCCACTGCATTCCCTTGGTCCAGTCCACAACTTACCTCTTCATAAAAGCTTATCAGATTAGTCTGACAGGAACAGTCCCTTGTAAACCCATGTTGATATTGGGTCATGAGGTTCTTCTTCTCCAGATACTCCAGTATAGTATCTCTTAGAAAACCCTCCAGGATTTTACCCACAGTTGAGGTTAAACTTACTTGGCGATAATTTCCAAGTTCAGGTTTTGTCCCCGTTTTGAATATTGGCCCCACATTTGCTATATGGCAGTCCTGTGGTACAGACCCTGTTATTTTGGAATCTTTAAAGATTAAAATAGCTTAGTTACTCACCGATAACGGTGTTTCTCGGAACCCATGACAGCACCACGGAGAGAGGGGGTCTGCCCATCAAGGACAGGAACCTACAGATAAAAAGGCGGCACCTTTCCTCCGCCCCTAGTTGGTTACAGAGCATCAGAGGGTCTCCCAGTTAGTTAACAAAAGTATATACATAACATTATAATATTGCATATTATGGAGAAGCCCCATGTCTAAAACACTTTGCACACATTAACTCGAGCTCACCGCACACGTGAAGGGGGGGAAATAAGCGGGTGCGGTCATGGGTTCCGAGAAACACAGTTATCGGTGAGTAACTAAGCTATTCTCTCTCACCCATAACAGCACCACGGAGAGAATTTCAGAGATTGGTAGCTTAGGGAGGGACCACTGCCTGAAGGACCCTTCTCCCAAAGGTCAGGTCAGACGTAGAGGCTAGATCTAAGAGATAGTGCCTGAAAAAGGTAGAAGGTGTTGACCAGGTGGCCACCTTACAGATCTGCTCTATTGATACCTCTGATCTTTCTGCCCATGAGGTCACCATTGCCCTTGTAGAGTGAGCTTTTAAACCCTCCGGGATGGTATTCCCACTGGATGAATACACCAGGGCAATCGCATCCCGTATACACCTTGCTAGGGTACTCTTGGATGCCTTGAGTCCCTTCCGAGGTCCCTGGAAACACACAAAGAGAGACCCTTCTTTCCTATATCCCTTGGTGGCCTCTAAGTACTGAACTAGGCACCTCTTCACATCCAGGGTGTGGAAGTGTGTCGACACCTTAGATAGGTATGCTGGGTGAGGTTTTAATATGACTCTATCGTCTAGGATTTTAGTGAACGGGGGGTATTGCTGACAAAGCTTGAATATCGCTCACTATGCGAGCGGATGTTAGGGCCACTAAAAATATAGTCTTTAATAGAGTTGAGCGACTTTTGGTTTTTTAGGGTCGAGTTTCGTGAAACCCGACTTTTCCAAAAGTCGGGTCGAGCAAGATCGGCCGATTATAGGGAAAAGTCGGGGTCGTCCCGAAACACGAAACCCAATGTAAGTCAATGGGGAATAAAAGTCGGCAGTGAGAGGAGGATAGGAAACACACCTACAGTGCTCATTTGAATGCCAAAAGCATCAATTCTTCTTACTTAAGCTTGTCAACCTTAATTAACTTCATAATACAAGTTACGCACTGAAAAATGGGGGTTATTTGGCTAAAGTTGTGGGGGGGTAGGGCTGGCTCCAGGTTTTCATGTGCCCTGGGCGAAAGAGCGCCCCTTTAACACATAGCACAACTCATCATGCTCCGATACGGCAGAGAAATAGCAGTATAGTACAATGAAAAATACTTCACTTTTTACATGTCATGACGAGGCCCATCTATTTCTCCATACAGAATCATTGGTCCCATATAATGTTTGAAACAGTATATGATGAGCTCCACATAATGCTACAGCATATGTTGGTCCCCATGGATGAAGCTCCACTGTCTTATGGGCCCAAATAATGCTCCAAACATAATGGGCCCCATTTCTAATGCTCTAGTGTATAATGGGCCCTGTAAATGCTGCTCCAGTGTCTGATGTCCACCTTTGGAATGTTCCAGTGTATGGTGGGCCCCATCTATCATTCTCCAGAGATTAGTGCTCCCCAAAAATTGCTGTCCCAACATTGAAAACAATGAAATAAGTCTCCTCGCTAGGGAATCCCTGTACTAGTCTGGACTCCTCGTCGTCCCCATCTTCCATCTCACTGCACAGTATTTCAACCTTGCAAGTGCTGTGATACTGAGCAAGCAGGGGGGCCCACTCATTGGCGACGGCACTGGCACAGGGCCCCTGATAGTACGGTGGTGTGTCTGATGGCGGGTGGGCCGAACCTGCACTTTCATCTGCAGCTTCCTCTTTGTCACCGTGTAAGATGGAACTGTATATGGGAAGGGTAACCTGAGTTTCATCAGGGTCAGATTCAGGCCGTGTAGCGTGCGAGGGGAATGTAGTGGTCTGGGTCAATGTACCAGCAGATTCATCGAGCAGTGGCTGGGCATCAGTGCACTTGTGTCGCCCCCAGGAGTACGGTCGCCACAGTGGCATTACCTTCCTCCTAGGGAGTGTGATGTCATGCTTGGGAGCAACGAACGATCTCTCTAGCAGGTTAACTGATTGGGCGGCGTTATTCCCACGAGTCATGACCCTCCAAACAGCGTTCATGAAGGCAAAGTGTTTGTTTTACGTGGGCAGTATGGTTGCAAAGCTGAACCTTAAAGGAATGTCCAGAAGGGCACCACCAGGAGTGGAGCCTACGGTTAAATTTGACTCCACCTGGAAAACCTCAACCATGCCAGCTACAGAACAGATGCACACATTGCAAGCTTAATTCCGTTAACGAACGAGACTCGGTCATGCCCCGCGGTCCGAGTCCGGCTTACTAAAGGGACACGTGAGGCTCTGGCACATGAGATTGGCCAATAACTGGTGTGTCATGCCCTTACATGTCCGTGGCTGCATGTGCGCTACACTGAAAAGGCCAGCGTTTGTCACTTACAGGTGCAGATAACCCGCTGAACAACGTTAGTGATGGGGATCACTGATTACAATTATTACCCGCGAACGATGATTTCCCAGTAAGTGCAGGTCAACCGCAGTTCCGGAATTAGGCCTAACCGTCATTCCTGAAAAAATGAAAAACTTACGTGTGCAAACCACAGGTGCTGTAGCTTGCTTAACAGCTCGCCAGCCGTTCTCACGCCCAGTATGGATTACACGTGATTGCACAAAGGTGAGAAAGGGTACCGTATCCCCGGATAACATGTATGGATAGTGTGATGTACAATGTCTGCAAGATATGTTTTCTGTTGCAATGTGCTAACAAACCCTCCATTTTCTTTGAGAAGCTGCCTGCCAGTGTCTCAGTTACATTGCACACTACAGCAGCTTCCCTTCCCCCGAGTGCCATAAACCAATTTCCTGTCACCCCATTTGGCTTCTCTCAGCCTCAGCTGAAAGAGAAAAAATGCGGGAAAAAGGTCTTTGTTTGAAATAAAACTTTAAGAGCCTGCCCTGCGAAAACCGTACCAAGTAGAGATATGAAAATCATATTTTTGTAACCTGAGCGGTCCCAGCTTCGATACCGCGTATCTTTCGAAGTTCTACCCTGTCCAGAACCTGAGATAGGATTTGCGCCCAAATGGACGGTCATATCGCATAGATGTTTGATGTTTTCTTGATAGGCTCATTACGCTGGGAAACATGATACCACTGATGAGTCCATACCAGCTTCTCCCATAAAGTTATAGCTAATCTAAGTTTTGTAGCCAAAACATGACTTGGATAAGAGAGGTGGGATTAACCCAGCATGCATCTCTCCGTGATGTCACATAGGAAAGTCTATAAAGCATTTCCTGGACAAAACCAGCTCAGAACAGCTGCAGAGTCCGTGCTGACAAGAACTCAGATGAGTGGAGACGCGCAGCTCGGCCTCCACCCCCCTTAAAACCACATGGGATGCCTAACAACAATATGGAACTGTGAGTATAATCTCTTTGTTTTCTCCACTTTTATTTTATACCTGTACTGTACATATTTTAGGTCTCAATTTTATAGCAACTTTCATCTGTAATCACTGTCCTCTTTCGGAAAATAAATGAAATAATTATTTAGATCTGTCTCCATGCTCTAAGAATCGAACTATACGCCTTTGTTAGATAATCGCTACTAATTCAAGGGGTTTGCCACGGACCCTCTTAATTTAACACTGTGAATTAAGTAACCGTGACTGGTGGCAGCGCGTTGTGCACGGCTATTGCGGCTTGCTGGCAGTCTAGAAGGGTCTTATATTGCTGAATGAGGGGCTGCGGCCACAGCATTAATAATTCCCTTACTGCAGAAGCCTAATTGCCGGTTCACAACAGGCAGCCCGTCCGGCGACCAATTATCCTAGGTGCCGTTCCCTGACTGACCTGAGGGTAAGGGGGGCGCCGGAGAGCTGCGAGTTCCAAAGTGGAACTGAGAAAGTGGGATATACATAAATCCCCGCAGTACTTGGAAGATTGATAGCAGTGGTGGGGCATCCAAATTAAACTCCCCCTGCGGAAAATTGTAGAGCGAGATTAGCTTGCTGGATATTTTTGGTCACATGGTGCCAGTGGTGGGATAACTAAGATAAGCCCCAACGGTGCCTGTGATAGCCGTGTGCCGGCAGTGTGTCTCGTCCCTCCGTCCGCTGATACACCCGTGTCAGTGGTGGGACTGTGACATAGTGGTGACACAGGGTTCGCTGTCCGTCGCGTTTTGGTGGCAGCGGGACCCCCGTCAGTACTCCGTAAGTGGACGAACGGCCGTGGGCTGTTCGTCACAGATAGCGTACACATTCAAAAGATATGTCTATACATTAGGAGGCAGGCTCAGACGGTGTTAGGCCCAGTATGGATTGCACGTGATTGCACAAAGGTTAGAAAGGGTACCGTATCCCCAGATAACATGTATGGATAGCATACACATTCAAAATATATGTCTATACATCAGGAGGCAGGCTCAGACGGTGTTAGGCCCAGTATGGATTGCACGTGATTGCACAAAGGTTAGAAAGGGTACCGTATCCCAGGATAACATGTATGGATAGCGCACACATTCAAAAGATATGTCTATACATCAGGAGGCAGGCTCAGACGGTGTTAGGCCCAGTATGGATTGCACGTGATTGCACAAAGGTTAGAAAGGGTACCGTATCCCCGGATAACATGTATGGATAGCGTACACATTCAAAATATATGTCTATACATCAGGAGGCAGGCTCAGACGGTATAGGCCCAGTATGGCTTGCACGTGATTGCACAAAGGTGAGAAAGGGTACCGTATCCCCGGATAACATGTATGGATAGCGTACACATTCAAAATATATATCTATACATCAGGAGGCAGGCTCAGACGGTGTCAGGCACAGTATGGCTTGCACGTGATTGCACAAAGGTGAGAAAGGGTACCGTATCCCCGGATAACATGTATGGATAGCGTACACATTCAAAATATATATCTAAACATCAGGAGGCAGGCTCAGACGGTGTTAGGCCCAGTATGGATTACACGTGATTCCACAAAGGTGAGAAAGGGTACCGTATCCCAGGATAACATGTATGGATAGCGTACACATTCAAAAGATATGTCTATACATCAGGAGGCAGGCTCAGATGGTGTCAGGCCCAGTATGGATTGCACGTGATTGCACAAAGGTGAGAAAGGGTACCGTATCCCCGGATAACATGTATGGATAGCGTACACATTCAAAATATATGTCTATACATCAGGAGGCAGGCTCAAACGGTGTCAGGCACAGTATGGATTACACGTGATTGCACAAAGGTGAGAAAGGGTACCGTATCCCCGGATAACATGTATGGATAGCGTACACATTCAAAAGATATGTCTATACATCAGGAGGCAGGCTCAGACGGTGTTAGGCCCAGTATGGATTGCACGTGATTGCACAAAGGTTAGAAAGGGTACCGTTTCCCCGGATAACATGTATGGATAGCATAGTGTACACATTCAAAATATATGTCTATACATCAGGAGGCAGGCTCAGATGGTGTCAGGCACAGTATGGATTACACGTGATTGCACAAAGGTGAGAAAGGGTACCGTATCCCTGGATAACATGTATGTATAGCGTACACATTCAAAATATATGTCTATACATCAGGAGGCAGGCTCAGACGGTGTCAGGCACAGTATGGCTTGCAAGTGATTGCACAAAGGTGAAAGGGTACCGTATCCCCGGATAACATGTATGGATAGCGTACACATTCAAAATATATGTCTATACATCAGGAGGCAGGCTCAGACGGTGTTAGGCCCAGTATGGATTGCACGTGATTGCACAAAGGTGAGAAAGGGTACCGTATCTCCGGATAACATGTATGGATAGCGTACACATTCAAAATATATGTCTATACATCAGGAGGCAGGCTCAGACGTTGTTAGGCCCAGTATGGCTTGCAAGTGATTGCACAAAGGTGAGAAAGGGTACCGTATCCGCGGATGACATGTATGGATAGCGTACACATTCAAAATATATGTCTATACATCAGGAGGCAGGCTCAGACGATGTTAGGCCCAGTATGGCTTGCAAGTGATTGCACAAAGGTGAGAAAGGGTACCGTATCCCCGGATAACATGTATGGATAGCGTACACATTCAAAAGATATGTCTATACATCAGGAGGCAGGCTCAGACGGTGTTAGGCCCAGTATGGCTTGCACGTGATTGCACAAAGGTGAGAAAGGGTACCGTATCCCCGGATAACATGTATGGATAGCGTACACATTCAAAAGATGTGTCTATACATCAGGAGGCAGGCTCAGACGGTGACAGGCACAGTATGGATTTGACGGCCCAGACTACACAGCGGAGGAGAAGGGAGAGGTAAAGATTACAAATGCTGGGGTCCTGCCCAAGCAAGGGGGGCCCACTCGTGGGCGTCGGTACTGGCACTGGGCCCCTCATAGTACGGCGGTGTGTCTGACGGCGGGTGTGCACCACCACCGTCAGAGACACTTGATTGCACTATGAGGGACCCTGTGCCAGTGCCCGCGCCCAAGAGTCGGCCTACCCACCTGTCCAGGGCAACGGCACTCGCACGGTGTCGTGCGCTAGGTGGTGACCCCGGCCATGGTGGGGGGAGGCAGCACAGTTAGGGAGTTTTAGAAAGTGACATATGTTGATGTTGGACATTCAGCTGATGCAAAAGGCGAAATAGGTCAAGTCCCAGGAAGAGGTGGACCAAAGCAAGCCATTTTTCTGTCACCCTATGTGTCATCAGGGGAAGGTGGGACAAAATCCTTGGAAACCCATGCATGGTTCATTTTAATGAAGGTTAGATCATCCACATTTTGGGTTGACAGACGGGTCCTTTTTTCTGTCAGGATTGATCCAGCTGCACTGAAGACTCTTTCCGATAGCACACTTGCAGCTGGGCAAGCGAGCTCCTGTAAGGCATATTGTGCCAATTCAGGCCAGGTGTCCAGTTTAGTGGCCCAATAGTCAAAGGGGAATGACCTGTGTGGGAGAACATCGATATGGGAGGAAAAGTAGTTTGTAACCATAGTTGACAACTGCTGTCTCCTGTCACTTTCCATCGATGCAGTATTACCAGTTGTGTGAGCGGTACTTGAAAAATCAGTCCACAACATTGTCATGAAACCCCTGTCTCCAACGCCACTTCTGCTGTGTGCACCATGAACACCTCTGCCAAGCTGCCCCCGACCCGTACGGCTCGTGTGAGAACCATCACCACTGCTGTGTGCTGGGAATGCCTCAAGCAACCGATTTACCAGAGTTGCTTGTTTATTAGCCAATATTAGGTCAAAGTTCTCCTGTGGCATGATGTTTTGTAATTTGCCTTTATAGCGTGGATCCAGGATGCTGGCCAACCAGTAGTCGTCATCGTTCATCATTTTGGCAATGCGGGGGTCCCTTTTTAGGATCCGCAAGGCATAATCTGACATGTGGGTCAATGTTCCCGGTGTCAATGATGCACTGCGAGTGCTGGTTGGAGGAGCACTTTCTGGCAAATCCACATCCCTCCAGTCACGCACAAACCCTGTACCAGACCTTGCCATGCCAACATTTTCACTTGCCCCATGAGATGCATCCTCCTCCCCTAAGTAATCATCCCCATCATCATCCTCCTCCTCCTCTTCTTCCTCCACCTCGTCCAGGAGAGGTCCCTGAGCAGACAATGGCTGAATGTCATCAAGGATTCCCTCCTCCTCATCAACATTGGCTGCAGACGCCTGCTCCTTAAGGTGCGTCAAAGTTTGCATGAGCAGACGCATAAGTGGGATGCTCATGCTTAGGATGGCGTCGTCTGCGCTTACCAGCCGTGTGCATTCCTCAAAACACTGAAGGACTTTACAGAGGTCTTTCAGCTTCGACCACTGCACACCTGTCAACTCCATGTCTGCTCTCAAAGTGCCTGGCCGTGTATCCTCCCACAAATGCATTACAGCCTGCCTCTGCTCGCACAGCCGCTCCACCATGTGCAGGGTGGAGTTCCACCTTGTTGCAATGTCAATAATGAGGCGGTGGTTGGGAAGGTGGAGCAATCGCTGCAGCTTCTGCATACGAACGGAGTGTACAGGCGACCGGCGGATGTGCGCGCACATTCTTCGCACCTTCTGGAGCAGGGCTGTTAACTCCGGATAATTTTTGAGGAAGCACTACACCACCAGGTTCAAGGTGTGAGCCAAGCAAGGTATGTGGCTGAGTTTTGAAAGGGCTATGGTTGCCACAAAATTACGGCCGTTATCACTAACTACCTTGCCTGCCTCAAGATGTACACTGCCCAGCCATGACTCAGTTTGTCGCTTCAAGTACTCGGCCAGCACCTCGGCGGTGTGTCTGTTGCCCAAACACATCATCTGCAACACAGCCTGCTGACGCTTTCCACTAGCTGCTCGATAGGGGGACACCTCGTGTGCAACAGTGGCAGCTGCAGATGGAGTGCTCGTACGACTGCGCTCTGTGGACGAGCTTTCGCTTCTGGAGGAGGATGAGGAGGAGGGTCGAACGCCTACAGCCAACTGTTTCCTATACCGTGGGCTAGGCAGCACTGTCCCACCACCGCTGTCCCCTGTGGACCCTGCATCCACCACATTAACCCAGTGCGCAGTGATGGACACGTAACGGCCCTGGCCATGCCGACTGGACCATGCATCAGTTGTGAGGTGCACCTTTCCGCTCACTGACTGCTTGAGTGCATGGACAATGCGGTCTTTTACATGATGGTGGAAGGCTGGGATGGCTTTGCGAGAGAAGAAGTGGCGACTGGGTAGGTCATAGCGTGGTACTGCATAGGCCATGAGTTCGCGGAAAGCTGCGCTTTCCACCAACCGATAGGGCATCATCTCAAACGAGATTAGTTTGGCAATGTGGGCGTTCAAACCCAGTGTACGCGGATGAGAGACTGAGTACTTTCTTGACCTACTCATAGTGTCTGGGCGGGTGAGCTGGACTTGAGAGCTGCATATGGTGGAAGTAGGGGTGGACAGGGCGGACTGAGAGAGGGTTGATGATGGTGATGGAGTTGGTGTTCTTTCTGATGGCCTAGATTCAGTATTTCGTTGATATAACAGTGGGATTCCCTGACTGCTGTGGCCTTGCAACGACACCTCAACATTTGCTGCTGTGCTAACCGGTGGGCTTACAGTGGGGGAAACAATGTAGCGTTGCTGACTACCTTCTTTGTGATCAGTTGCACATGTGGCACTTGAGGTTTGGTGTTGGGTCCACGCTTGCAAGTGCATGGTGGTTAAATGTCTAAGCATGCAACTGGTATTCAAATTTTTCAGATTTTTCCCTCGGCTAAAGGTCTTTGCGCACTTCTTACAGATAACCTTGGCCTGATCATGAGGATTTTGTTCAAAAAAGTGCCACACTGCACTCTTCCTACTTTGGCAGACATTTTGCGGCCTAGCACGCTGTGATATTTTGACCCTCTGGACAAGCTGTCCAGCAACTCTTTTGATGTTTGGAACCTGTCTTTGGAGTGCTCCGGGCCTGCCAGATAACAGCTGTTGCGATGTCGATGTCTGCTGTGGATGCTCCTCATCTGAGCTATTGGAAGCAGCACCCTCTTCCCCCAATGGATGCCAATCTGGGTCAACAACTGGGTCATCCATCACCTCCTCTTCAATGTCATGTGCACCTTCCTCTGTGTCACCGTGTATGGTGGTATAGTGTGCGGGAAGGGGCACCTGAGTCTCATCAGGGTCAGAATCTGGCTCTGTACACTGCGAGGACAATGTAGTGCTCTGAGTGAATGTACCAGCAGAATCATCCATCAGCGGCTGTGCATCAGTGCACTCCATGTCAGATTCATCTTGGCCTGGGTAATTCACCATTTCACTTGATAATCCAGGCATGGTATGTGAAAACAGCTCCATGGAGTAATCAGTAGTATGGCCTGCGTCATCCTTCAATCTTGGTTGGGGTGAAGGACACAAGGAAAGGTGTGGTTCATGAACATGAGCCTCCAATGACTCAGTGCTTTTATTTTTTACAACTTCAGAAGAGGAGGCGATAGAGCTGGAGGCTGAGTCAGCAATGTAAGACAAAACTTTTTCCTGAAGCTCTGGCTTTAAAAGCGGTTTGCCAACTCCTAGAAAACTAAGCCTTCGAGGCCTTGTGGAGCCAGACGATGACGCAGGCTCAACACCTCCTGCATTCGGTCCTATTTTGCTTTTGCCACTACCATCAGATCCACCACCAACACCATCATTACCAGCTGCCCACCCCCGCCCAATTCCAAGGCCTCTTCCACCAGCCTTCCTCATTTTTGGTAGAAATGTAGACAAAATCCAACAAACTATATAGTAATGTAAAACAAGGTACAAGGTGTCTATAGGACAGGGGAGATTTTGAATTTCTGCAGACACTAGTGGACACTGGACACTTTTGGATTGTGTGAGGCCCACTGAATATCAGAGCGCTATGTCACAGGCTCGATGGCACAGGTGTGAAAAATGTCACTAGAGGATAACGGAGATTTTGAATTTCTGCACACACTAGTGGACACTGGACACTTTTGGATTGTGTGAGGCCCACTGAATATCAGAGCGCTATGTCACAGGCTTGATGGCACAGGTGTGAAAAAAGTGACTACAGGATATGGGAGATTTTGAATTTCTGCAGACACTTGTGGACACTGGACACTTTTGGATTGTGTGAGGCCCACTGAATATCAGAGCACTATGTCACAGGCTCGATGGCACAGGTGTGAAAAAAGTGACTACAGGATAAGGGAGATTTTGAATTTCTGCACACACTAGTGGACACTTTTGGATTGTGTGAGGCCCACTGAATATCAGAGCGCTATGTCACAGGCAGAAATTGGCTAGTGTATCACAAACTACAAGGTGTATGTAGAATTGGGCAGAATAGGAATCTCCCTAGAGTGTAGGTCTGTAAGAACGGAACAAGTCCTCCACTTATCCTTCCACAGTGACACACAGATAGCTTCACTGTGGCTGTGATAACAGCCGTTACACGGTACTGTGTGAGGAGCGTGCACCGCTGTATGGTGTGAAAAAATGCATGCTCAGTACCTCAGCAGGACAAAAAAAAAATTGGGATTGCTTTTTAAAAAAGCAGTTTGCAGAGCAGTGGGTAAACAGCAATGCAGCTATCAGGAAGCCTTAGAAGGCAGCCTAACAGCCAACACCGCTGATCCACCAAAATATAGCCTCCCCTTGCACTGCACACACAGTGACTGGTGTGTTGTACAGGCAAAATCGCTAGCAGCAGAAGCAGTTTTTTTGTCTTCTTCCCTGCCTAACGCTCTCCCTACAGAATCAGCAACCTCTCCCTATGCTAAGATCGGCAGAAGTAAGATGGCGGTCGGCGTGCATGCCCTTTTATAACCCCTGTGACGCCCACCAAAGCAAGCCAATCACTTGCATGCCCTTCTGAAAGATGGTGGTGACCCCTGCCTATGTCATCACGTTGCCCACAGTGTCCGTGGATCCTGATTGGCTGAAAAAGAGCGCAAAACAAACTTTTGAAACGCGACTTTGGCGCGTAAGTCGCCGACCTCGTGGCCGACCTCATCCTAGGGTCGGGTTTCGTTTCATGAAACCCGACTTTGCCAAAAGTCGGCGACTTTTGAAATTTTTCGACCCGTTTCGCTCAACTCTAGTCTTTAATGATGGGGTTTTTAGGGGTGCTGACTGGATGGGCTCGAATGGGGGCCCTGTTAGTGCAGACACTAGGTTTAGATCCCATGATGGTATTTTCTGGGTGGTTATTGGTCTAGACCTGGCTACAGCCCTCATAAACCGTGCCACCCAAGGGATGCCTGCCACATCCTGGTTATAAAGGGCACCTAGAGCCGCTATCTGTACCTTCAAAGTATTAGTTGCCAGCCCCTGCTCTAACCCTTTTTGCAGGAATTCGACAATTTTGTCTATTTGTACTCCATCCTGAACCCTTACCCCGGAGCTGGATAGAAATTTCCTCCAAGTTCTACCATAGGCCCTGGTTGTGATCAGTTTCCTACTCTTTTGTAGCGTGGAAACCAGGTTTTCTGAGAACCCCCTCAGCAGTGCCCTTTCAAATTCCATGCAGTTAAATGGAGGTTCACTGCCCGAGGGTGTAACACGGGACCTTGGGACAGAAGGTCTGGGAGATTGACAGTATTCTCAGCCAGGAAAACCAAGTTCTTTTTGGCCAAACCGGGGCTATTAGTATCATTCGTGCCATGTCTTCTCTGACTTTCCTTATGACTGCCGGAATGAGAATGGGCGGCGGAAAGGCATACATTAGGCCCTGCGTCCATGGAAGTATAAACGCATCCAGGGTCCGGGGATTCCCCCTGGGGTCTAGGGAACAAAATGCTTCCACTTTTTTGTTTTTGTGGTCGGCAAACAGATCCATGTCCGGGGTTCCCCACATTTTTACAATCTTCCGAAAAATGGACTGCTTTAGAACCCACTCCCCTTGATGTAGCTGGGTGCGACTTAGAAAGTCTGCTGTCTGGTTTTCTGCTCCCCGTATGTGTAGTGCAGATAGGGATAGTAGGTTTTTCTCGGCTAGCATGAATATTTCGGATGTGTCCATTAGTGTTCGGGACCTGGTTCCCCCCGATGATGTATGTAGGCCACCGTCACTCGATTGTCCGAAAATATGCGGACATGATGTCCCTTTAATACCGGTAGAAAGTGTGTTAGGGCGTAGCCTACTGCCAACAGTTCCTTTTGGTTTGAAGAGGCTTCTAGTTCCTGACCACCCCATTCCCCCTGAGGCACCCTGTTGCTCATATGTGCTCCCCATCCCTTGGGACTGGCATCCATGGTGATTATGTGTGTGACTTTTATCACCCAGGGAATCCCTTTGGATAGGTTGTCACTGTTTCCCCACCAAGCTAGGGAACGAATAGTTTTGGAGTCTAGTGTGACATAACCTTCCAAGTGACCTCTTAAAACCGACTGGTTGGCTAAAACATCCCATTGGAGATCTCTCGTATGTAGCTGCGCCCACTGGACCACCGGCAGGCAAGCGGAGGGACCCTAATAGTGACATTGCTTTCCTTAGCGTCATGGAAGGGTTCTGTGTCGCTCTTGCTACCATATGAGCGATCCTCTCCTTCTTGTGGTCTGGCAGGTAACATTCCTGGGTGTTTGAGTCCAGTGTCAGGCCTAGAAACTCCTGGACTTTTCTGGGCTCCAGCCTTAATTTTTTTCAGGTTTAGGAGCCAGCCAAGGTTTTTTAGAGTGTCCATCACTCTGTCCCTCTGTTCCCTGCATCTTTGGGCCGAGTTGCTCGCTATTAAAAAGTCATCCAGATATGGGACTATTAAAACATCTTGTTCTCTTAAGTGAGCCATCATCTCTGCCACTAGTTTCGTGAAGATTCGCGGGGCTACCAAAATCCCAAATGGCAGGGCCGTGTACTGAAACTCCCTTATTTCGCCTCCTATGGAGACCGCAAGTCTGAGGTATTCTCGGGAGTCTTTGTGGATGGGAATGTGATAATAGGCATCGCTGAGGTCTAATACTACCATGAAGCAATGTGGAAAGAGAATTTTGATGGTTGACTTGATCGACGCCATTTTGAATTTCTCGTTTTTGACATAATCGTTCAGCCTCTTTAGATTTATAATTGTCCGGAAGGTACCGTCCAGTTTGGTTACTAGAAAGAGAGGCGAGCAGAATCCTCTGCCTTTCCCCCGCGGGGGAACCTCCTGGAGGACTCTTTTGTTCAATAGGCTTAGGACCTCTTTTTCGAGGGCTTCTTGTTCTGTTACTTGGTAACTACATATTTTTGAGATGGGAGAGAAAGTCTATCCTTAACCCTGATCCTATCAGATTTAATAACCAAGGGTTGTTCGATATTTTCCTCCAGGCTGGGAGTAAAAAGCTTAGCCTCCCTCCCACCCTGGGCAAACAGTCACTTGGAGGGCTTTTGGTCTCGGGACGAGTTACCAAAGAAGAACCCCCTCCCCTCAGGGAGCGCGCAATGCGCATGCGCCGACCCGGAAGTCGTCATTCCATTTCCGGGGCAGCGCCATATTGGTACACGTCTGTACCGCGGCGCTGCCCCCGCATGTACCAGTGTCCCCCAGCCCCATTCTCCTTTCCGGAGCGGCGGCTCGGTCCTCTCCCGCCCGCTCACCCTGTACAGCCCCTCGGCTACAGTGGTGGCGGCTTCAGGCACCGACCACGCCGTGGCAGGGGCCTCCCCGCCGCTAGGACTGCAAACGGGACGGCCCTGGCTCCTCTTCAAAGGTAAGCTGCTGCTGCAGGATCCACGGGTCACCAGTCAAGGACAGGAACCCAACTGGTGCCGCCTTTTTATCTGTAGGTTCCTGTCCTTGATGGGCGGACCCCCTCTCTCCGTGGTGCTGTCATGGGTGAGAGAAATAATGACTATGCTTAATTCCTGCAGTACTCGGGGGTGTATCCCATCCGGGCTCGGGGATTTGTCAATTTTAGTGATTTTTAGACGCCGCCGTATTTCCTGCTGGGTTAAGCAGGTGACATTTAATGGAGAATTTTTATCACGGATCAAGCCTAGATAGGAAAGGTTTCTTTCTGTTGGTTTAGTACAGTGCCTTGCGAAAGTATTCATCTCCCTGGAACATTTCAACCTTTTCCCACATATCAGGCTTCAAACATAAAGATACCAAATGTAAACTTTTGGTGAAGAATCAACAAGTTGGACACAATTGTGAAGTTGAATGAAATTTATTGGTTATTTTAAATTTTTGTGGAAATTCAAAAACTGAAAAGTGGGGAGTGCAATATTATTCGGCCCCTTTTCTTTCAGTGCAGCAAACTCACTCCAGAAGTTCATTGTGGATCTCTGAATGATCCAATGTTGTCCTAAATGACTAATGACGATAAATATAATCCACTTGTGTGTAATCAAGTCTCCATATAAATGCACCAGCTCTGTGATAATCTCAGCATTCTGTTTGATGCAGAGAGCATCATGAAGATCAAGGAACACAACAGGTAGGTCCGTGATACTGTTGTGGAGAAGTTTAAAGCCGGATTTGGATACATGATTTCGAAAACTAAACATCCCAAGGAGCACTGTGCAAGTGATCATATTGAAATGGAAGGAGTATCATACCACTGCAAATCTACCAAGACCCGGCCGTCCCTCTAAACTTTCATCTCAAACAAAGAGAAGACTGATCAGAGATGCAGTCAAGGGGCCCATGATCACTCTGGATGAACTGCATAGGACAACAATCAGTCGCACACTGCACAAATCTGGCCTTTATGGAAGAGTGGCAAGAAGAAAGCCATTTCTCAAAGATATCCATAAAAAGTGTTGTTTAAAGTTTGCAACAAGCCACCTGGGAGACACACCAAACGTATGGAAGAAGGTGGTCTGCTCAGATGAAACCAAAATCAAACTTTTTGGCAACAATGCCGAACGATATGTTTGGCGTAAAGGCAACACAGCTCATCACCTTGAACACACCATCCCCACTGTCAAACATGGTGGTGGCAGCATCATGGTTTGGGCCTGCTTTTCTTCAGCAGGGACAGGGAAGATGGTTAAAATTGATGCGAAGATGGATGGAGCCAAATACAGGACCATTCTTGAAGAAAACCTGTTGGAGTCTGCAAAAGACCTGAGACTGGGATGGAGATTTGTCATCCAACAAGACAATGATCCCAAACATAAAGCAAAATCTACCATGGAATGGTTCACAAATAAACGTATCCAGGTGTTAGAATGGCCAAGTCACAGTCCAGACCTGAATCCAATCGAGAATCTGTGGAAAGAGCTGAAAACTGCTGTTCACAAACGATCTCCATCCAACCTCACTGAGCTCGAGCTGTTTGCCAAGGAAGAATGGGCGAGAACTTCAGTCTCTCGATGTACAAAACTGATCGAGACATACCCCAAGCGACTGCAGCTGTAATCGCAGCAAAAGGTGGCGCAACAAAGGATTAAGTTAATGGGGCCGAATAATATTGCACGCCCCACTTTTCAGTTTTTGAATTTACCCAAAAATTTTAAATAACCAATAAATTTCGTTCAACTTCACAATTGTGTCCCACTTGTTGATTCTTCACCAAAAATTTACATTTGGTATCTTTATGTTTGAAGCATGATATGTGGGAAAAGGTTGAAAAGTTCCAGGGGGCCAAATACTTTTGCAAGGCACTGTATAAAAAGTTGACCGTCAGTGATAAAGATCAATACACCATGAAACTGAAGAGAGTTTAGGAAGTGGCAAAAGTCAATGTAATACGGGTATAAACGAGAACGTTCATCCATAAAGCCAGCCTACAGGAGGAAGACCTCGTTTGTGTAACACGACCACTCCAGAATATGTCCAAAGTGTTGGCTACAGACTAAATTTTCCTCTAGCACTCCTATAACAATATTTGTGTAAGCAGGCACCATGTATGTACCCATGGCGGTACCACATATGTTATAAGTAAGCATCACCAAAAAGAAAATAGTTATGATGCAAAACAAACTCCATCAGTTGAATAATAAATTCAATGTCACCATTACAAAATGTAGAACCTTGTAGTCTACCGGCCCATAAGCAGCTCTTGTGATCTATAACCAGGTAGTGAAATACAGAAATCTACGAGCCATCAATACTCAGCAACTGATAAGGAATTTACAGAATTTTCATTAGCTTCTCTCTCGCCTTAACTTGGCTGTTTAACATTATAATAAAAAAACTTTGTGTTGCACATCTATCCTAGTGGCATGATACCATTTGTGGGCGATGCTCCCATCTTTGATAGGTTGATGGTACCGGCTGTTGTGAACTCATTTTCGGCTCCACCAGTTGAGAGTTCTCCTTCCGTTCTCCCTCTTGTGGTGACAGGAGGTAGTGAGGTTGGATTAATTGGTAGTGATCTGCCACCTGATGAGGAGGATAACGATTGGATCTCTGGAGTATCAGACTGGATATAAGACAGCCGACACCCTATCCTGGTGCTGGTGATTCAGTCTGCTTCTCAGGTCTTGGACTTCAGCTCTGTTCCAGTCTTCTCAAGTTGTTTGTTTTTGCTATTGTTCACTAGGTTGACCGGATCTCATATGGGGGGGAAAAAATGTCAGAATCTTGTTCGTCTGGACCCCACAAAGCGATTCCCCTTTCCAGATATTGAGATAGCCAAAATTTGAGCTCGATCAAACGACGTTAACCCCACAGGTCCCGGCTGCAGCACCAGGTACAAGGGGCTCTGACTGACGAGAAACCACTTTTATTCCACATTAAGGGCAGACAGTTCTGCAATTATCACATTTTCCTTATAAAAAAGCATTAAAAAACCCCAAACCATCCTCTCCGAGCGCCCCCCCAACCCTGCGCTGAGCGCCCCCCACCATCCTCCACGCCAGTTTTATAAAATGTCTTCTGCACCAAATATAAAAGAACATAAATAAGTTAATGCTCCGATACTTCCTGTAGTAACAGCCACCTGCCAAGACAGGCGCAGACCCCGAATACTGAGCTCCATCCATAAATAAGAGTTTTCCCTTCAGGCCATAGTGCAATGTGGGATCACTGCGAGGCCTCAGCTCTGCTACATCCCCCACGGACTGTGCAGCAGAGCGGCCCTCCGGCCGTGTAAGGCACCGTGTGTGTGACAAGGGCGGCTCATGCCTCCGGCGGTGGCGCGATGCTGGTGACGGGCTCCCACAGCTCCTGGGCATAATAGGGCTGGAAGAGTCTCTCGCGGCTGCACAGCTGCATGGCCAGGTACGTGTGCAGCAGGAGTCCTGGGAACCGAGACGTGAAGTAACAGACAAACTCATCCGGGACGTTTCCCAGCGTCTCCTGCACGTCCGGCGGCAGCTCCCGGTAGTGGTGCTTCTGCAGAGAGGGAACCAAGCGTCAGAGGATGACAACTCCCATCATGTAAGACAGCAGATACTACAGACACAGTACTCCCCTCTCCTGAAATACTCTGTGCTGCCAGGATCTCTGCATGGTCTGTTTCTAATTTGGCATCTCACCTTATTTCTTAGCGCCCGCAGTAAATCTCTTATGGATCTTCCCTTATAACTGCGGAACTTCCTGAGATCTGTAACACAAAAGCAGCGCGGTAACGCACAGACGGAGACGGCAACCCGGCGGCCCCACCAGGCAGCCTGGCCCGGCGGCCCCACCAGGCAGCCTGGCCCGGCGGCCCCACCAGGCAGTCCAGCAGCAAGATGAGATTGCCCAGCCCAAATGCCCAGCCTAGCGGCCCGACCTGTCTGCAGTGGCACCGTGATATGTTCTCTCCAGTCCAACTTCACCACCTCCCGTCCTCCCTTCTCAAGACTCCTCACAACTACTCCGTCCAAAGCCTCTTTCTCTATCCGGTCACTGACGTCCTGCAGAAAAAAAGCACCAGTCACAAGACTGCCCAGGAGATTGGTGACAGCTGCTGCTGAGCCCAAACAGCGAGCGCAGCAGCAGCCGCCAAACAGCGAGCGCAGCAGCAGCCGCCAAACAGCGAGCGCAGCAGCAGCCGCCAAACAGCGAGCGCAGCAGCAGCCGCCAAACAGTGGGGTTCGGGGGTGCGCAGGGATTTTAGCATAACGGTTACAGACCTGGAAGAACTGAAGCTGTTTCTCCAGGCTCCAGAAGAAGGGGTGTTTGAGGACGGCAGGGGCGGACGGTCGTTTTTGCGGGTCCTTGTCGATCATCCGCTCGATCAGGTGATGTGCAACCAGGTCCTCTGTGGCAGGAGACAGGAGAGGTCAGAGCAGTGCAGAGCGGTGAGGGTGGAGGTAGCTGGCGCCTCCGCCACAGTCTGCGTGCTCACCGTGCTTCTCTAGGCTCAGGCAGTCCAGGCTGGACGCCCCAAGCAGGATATTGGCTTGCCTCTGCAGGGATTTGCCAAATGGGTGTCTCCCCTCTGAGACCACGTAATAGAAGACGCAGCCGGCAGAGAAGATGTCCACAGTGTAAGTCTGCAAGACAAGGCAGTGAGTGGCGTCCCCTGCTGCTCCACCCATCAACTACCCGATGCCCCACCCTTCTTGCTGCCCCTACCCTCCCCAATGCACCGCCTGCACCCCATATCACAATGGCGGATCTTACAGGGTTCTCTTTAAAGTCTTCACATAACATCTCCGGGGCAATCCAGCCTTCTGTGCCGGGGACCCCGGAGCGCCGGCTGAAGCTGTGCCTGCCCACCGCCAGCTTCTTACACAGCCCAAAGTCTGAGATCATGGCCTTCACCCTCCCGAGAGCGCTTGGCATCGAGATCAGGATGTTGTGAGGCTTCAGGTCTCTGTGAACTGAGAAGACAACACTGCCACATAATGCCATCCCTTAATCCAGGCCCATTATGTAGGATGAGAGGGGGGGTTCTCTACAGTAAGAGCAGTCACAGCAGGAAGGAGAGGAGATCTCTACACTAAGAGCAGTCACAGTGGGAGGGAGAGGCGATCTCTACAGTAAGAGCAGTCACAGTGGGAAGGAGAGGCGTTCTCTACAGTAAGAGCAGTCACAGTGGGAAGGAGAGGCGTTCTCTACAGTAAGAGCAGTCAAAGTGAGAAGGAGGAAATCTCTACACTAAGAGCAGTCAGAGGGAGGGAGAAGCATTCTCTATAGTAAGAGCAGTCACAGTGGGAAGGAGAGATCTCTACAGTAAGAGCAGTCACAGCAGGAGGGAGAGGGCGTCTCTACATTAAGAACAGTTACAGCAGGAGGGAGAGGAGTTCTCTACAGTAAGAGCAGTCACAGTGGGAAGGAGAGGAGATCTCTACAGTAAGAGCAGTCACAGCAGGAGGGAGAGGGCATCTCTACATTAAGAACAGTTACAGCAGGAGGGAGAGGAGTTCTCTACAGTAAGAGCAGTCACAGGGGGAGGCAGTGAGGTATGACACAGGCTCCTGTCCATACGTCCCATTAGCGATAAGAGACTTTCTCAGAGCGGCCCCTCACCAGAATGATGCCTCTTACCGATGCTGAGAGAGTGCAAGTACGCCAGCCCCGACATGGTCTGCTCCAGGAGGCTGATGGGCTCTAGGCCGTGACGGTCAAAGTCCTTCTCCTCCACATACTGACAGACGAAAAGTGCAGAGTGAGACACCCAGGACCCCACCAACCGCACCCCGACCCATCACCCCTACCACTCACCTGCACCCTGACCGTCCATGCCCTGACCATTCACCACTACCGCCAACCCGCGCCCCAACCTCACTACCGCCAACCCATGCCCTGACCCCTCACCCTACTGCTCACACGTGCCCCTACCTTTCGTCTATGCCCTGACCATTCACCCCTACAGCCAACCTGCGTCCCGACCCCTCATGCTCATCTGCGCCCCGACCCCTCACCCCATGCCCTGACCTCACCCCTACCGCCAGCCCATGCCCCGACCCCTCACCTGTGCCCCCTCACCCCTTGCCCACACCCTCCATGACCCGACCCCCCGCCCGCACCTCTTGCAGGGTGGCCATGCACAGCTCGATGGCGATGTACTGGAACTGCCGGTCCCGCTCGGTGCAGAAGTAGCGGATGACGTTCGGATTCTCATCGGATTCTCTCAGGAGCTGAACCTCTCGATCCGCAAAGCTGAAACATTCAGGCAAAATCCTCTTCACTGCGACATCTCTGTTATCGAAGCGCCCCCTGCAGGGAGGAAGACGACCACGTGAAGAGCTGTGCACCACGGAGGCTCATCCTCCACCTGTGACTGCCGCTTACCGGTACACTATTGTGCCCTCTGCGCCGTGACCCAGGACGTCCCGGGGGCTGAAGGAGATCTTCCCCACCGTCACCCTTGCCTCCTCATCTGCAGAGAAGCTGCGGTCAGCGACTACCAGCGACAATCAGAGCGGGGGAGTAATCCCGCCATTACCTGCATCTTCCTGCTCGGTGGAGATCACGCTGCCGACCTCGGACGTGGAGAGATTGGAGAGCAGCGAGAGGTTGGAGGCTCGGGGAGACACGTTGGGGGTGCTGTTAGTGGAGCTCTCCCCCTGCAGGTCGTCGCAATCTGCTGAGACGTCGGCCGGGGGCTGGAAGGTGCTGCGCTGCATCTGCAGAATCTTCTCCTCCAGCTGCTTCTGGAACTGCTGGTGCTGGAGCTGCTGCTGCTGGTGCACGCTCTGGAGACGAGGGTAGCGGGAATTGTGACATGGGGGAGCGAGCTGCCGGGGAGGGGGCGGGAGTGCGAGGCGCTGGAGAGGGGACAGGAGAGCGAGCCATTGGCGGCAGGGAGAGGAGAGGGGAGCAAGCTACTGGCGGCAGGGAGAGGAGAGCAAGCCGCCAGGGAGGGGACAGGAGAGCGAGCCACTGGCGGCAGGGAGAGGAGTGCAAGCGAGTCACTGGCGGCAGGGAGAGGAGAGCAAGCGAGCCACTGGCGGCAGGGAGAGGAGAGCAAGCGAGCCACTGGCGGCAGGGAGAGGAGAGCAAGCGAGCCACTGGCGGCAGGGAGAGGAGAGCAAGCCGCTAGGGAGGGGACAGGAGAGCGAGCCACTGGCGGCAGGGAGAGGAGAGCGAGCCACTGGCGGCAGGGAGAGGAGAGCGAGCCACTGGCGGCAGGGAGAGGAGAGCGAGCCACTGGCGGCAGGGAGAGGAGAGCGAGCCACTGGCGGCAGGGAGAGGAGAGCGAGCCACTGGCGGCAGGGAGAGGAGAGCGAGCCACTGGCGGCAGGGAGAGGAGAGCGAGCCACTGGCGGCAGGGAGAGGAGAGCGAGCCACTGGCGGCAGGGAGAGGAGAGCGAGCCACTGGCAGCAGCCGACAACCCCGCAGGGGAATGAGTCGGCAGGAGACCCACGGGATTTACCTTGGGGTAGGTGATGATGAAGGCCAACCATCCCGCCAGAAGGAAGGTGCTGAGGATGATGGTGGCCAGGTCCTTCAGCATGGAGTCCACTGGCGCCTCAGGTTTGAGCAGGAACGGCTGGGAGACATCGGATAAGTCCTTAGTGAAGGCCGGCGGCAGCTCTGTGGTCGGCCCCTCTGCTGTCCTCACCACTTCCTGCAGGGAGTGAGATGCAAGTGTTTATACAGCAGCGACACCTTCAGGCCGCTCACACAGGGATACGCACCTCTGGGAACCGCCTCTGCTCTGCTCCGCCCTCGATGACGTTTTTCTCACCCCGCGGCAGGGTGGTGGGGAAGGTGTCCAGGATCGTGGTGGGCGCAAACTGTGGGATCTCGTGGTGACCTATGGAAAGATCCGGACATCATAGATCCAGAGGAGGTCGGGGGCACTGTGGGGGGCTCCACGGGGGGAGGGGCACATACCTATCAGCAGCCATTGAGTCCTCCAGTAATCCAGCTGCTCCTTCCCCTTTAAGCCGGACGGGATCTTCAGATCTGTGCTGGGTGTGACCTCGCACTCCCCACTCTGCTCAATTGTCACCCCGTCCGTCCTGGGGCCATCCAGCAGCGGCATCGCCTTCCCTCGCGGCTGCAAGCAGAACAGATGCTGTGAGTATGGCGAAGGAGAGCACCAGCAGTGTGGATGCACTGGAAACCATCAGCATGCAGCAGTCACTGACCAGTGCATGTCATGGCCGCCCCTGACAGCAGGACGCAGACTCACCATGACCGCGACGCCCTCGTGCACCAGAGAGGAGGAGGCGTAGAGGCTGGCAGAGTATTTCCCCACATACAGTGTCGGCCTGGAGACAAGAACATCAGTGAACCTCCGAGGGTCTGTGCGGGTCATGACGGGGGTCAGACAGGTCAGTGCACAGCACAGGCCTGACAGGTGGCGGCAGCGTGACCCACATGAACGCCCCTGAACACCCCGGACGGCGCCATCTCACACACTCACGTCAGTTTGCTCTTGGTCGGCGTCTCTTTGGGGAAGGGATACTTCCACTTGGTGATGCGGCCAACCTCCCCGGACATGAAGGTGAGGTAGCGCAGCGTCTCCACCCCGACGTTCGTGTGCAGCACCTTCCTCAGGCCATCTCTCTGCCACATATACAGTGCCACCACTGGACAGCCGTAGTTCTGAATCCACAGGACGTCCCCAGAGTCGCCGTCCACCGTCACCACCAGACCGTCCCCATTGGACACGAAGTGCGACATTTCTGGGAGGACAGGTTAGGTAAGAAGGCAGGACTACAACCCCCAGCCTCCCTCCCGACCACTCACTGTAGTCCGTGCCCTCGTCCGGCAGGGTGGCCGCGTAGTCGTAGTAGGTGGCGTTCCAGCGCAGCTGCTTGTTCTTGGTGTCGTACATGGTGATCGTGTATTCTGCAAGACAAGAGGCCTTGTCATGTGACTGTCCCCAGGCGAGGGACCGAGCAGACCACCAGAGAGGAGACGCACCGGTCCGGCCAAGGTACAGCAGAGACGAGGAGGGGCACAGGCTCTCTGCAAAGGACGAGGTCAACGTCTGCTGCTTATCCCCCGTCACCAGGTCCACGACGAGCCAGACGTCCTGCTTCTTCCCTGCAGAGGAGTGCAGGGGTCAAGAGCGAGCAGCCAGCAACAAGGCAGCAGCGACAGACCCCCCCCTGGCCCGACGACAGACCCCGGGCTTAAGACCCGCCAACAGACCCCCAACGACAGATCCCCAGCGCAAGGCCTCACCCCCCCATCACCAGGTCCACGATAAGCCAGACATCCTGCTTCTTCCCTGCAGAGAGGGAGCGCAGGGGTCAGAAGCGAGCAGCCAGTGGCAAGGCAGTAGCGACAGACCCCCTTGGCCCAACGAAAGACCTTGGGCTTAAGGTCCCCCCAACAGACCCCCGACCCAACGAGAGATCCCCGGCACAAGGCCCCAACCCATCACCAGGTCCACGATAAGCCAGACGTCCTGCTTCTTCCCTGCAGAGGAGCGTAGGGGTCAGGAGCGAGCAGCCAGCGGCAAGGCAGAAGCGACAAACCCCCCAACCCAAGGCCCCCCCCAAGAGACACCCCGACTCAACGACAGACCCCCGATGCAAGGCCCCACGAGAAGCCCTAGACGTCCTGCTTCTTCTCCGCGGAGAGTTAGGGCAGGGGTCAGGAACAAGCAGCCAGGGGCAAGGCAGCAGCCACAGACCCCCCCAGCCCAAGACCCCCCAACAGACCCCTGACCCAACGACAGACCAACAGCCCAAGGCCCCCCGACACAACAATACACCCCGGCGCAAGGCCCCCCAACAGACCCCTGGCCCAATGACAGAACCCTGGCCCAAAGCCCCCCGTCACCAAGTCCACGACGAGCCAGATGTTCTGCTTCTTCCGTGTGGAGAACGAGCACAGGGGTCAAGAGCTAGCAGCCAGGGGCAAGGCAACAGCATAAGACCCCTCGGCCAAACAACAGACCCCCGGCGCAAGGCCCTACCCCCCCGTCACCAAATCCACGACGAGCAGGACGTCCTGCTTCTTCCCCGCGGACAGTTAGCGCAGGGGTCAGGAGCGAGCAGCCAGCTGCAAGGCAGTAGCGACAGACCCCGACCCAAGGCCCTCAACAGACCACCGGCCCAACAATAGACCCCCGACCCAAGGCCCCACCCTGCAGGACCACGACGAGCCAGACGTCCTGCTTCTTCCCTGCAGAGAGCGAGCAGCCAGGGGCAAGGCAGCAGCGACAGACCCCGACCCAACGACAGACCCCCAACTCAAGGCCCCACCCCCACGATGAGCCAGACGACTTGCTTCTTCACTGTGGAGCAGACAGCCAGCACAGACAGACCCCCGGCCCAAAGGGCCCCCAGGCTCAGCGGCCACTGGCAATACAGCACTAACAGACCCAGCGGCCCCCCCATGCATATAAAAGCAGCCCCCGGACATCTCCGACTCACCCATATACAAGATACCGTCGGAGCTGCGACACGGCGACGCTGCCACCAACTCCGGGATGGTGAACGGGAGCTTCTGTAATACAGGATGGCGGATCAGAGAGGTGCTGCCCACAGCTGCAGTGTCGTCACAATGTTCCCACATAACACACAGGGACGAGCTCCGTGACAGCAGCGCCCCCTGTGGCCACAGGATGAGCCACAAATATCATTCCTCTGAGCATGAAAGGGTTACTAACTCATTTACATGCAGGCTCCTCCCCCCGCGCCGAGACTTACTGTCAGTCCCTCGCCGTGCGTACTGCCCAGTGTGTACAGGCTGCCGTCATTGGGATCAGGCAGGAAGGCCGGCCTGCAGAGAGAAGAGGGGAGACTCTGGAATAGAGGCCATTAGAACTACACTCTATCATCTAGGCACCGTGGGGGCCGGACTCCTGCCCCTCACTGACAACGCAGCGACGCGGGGGCCGGACTCCTGCCCCCTCACCGACAACGTAGCGACGCGGGGGCCGGACTCCTGCCCCCTCACCGACAACGTAGCGACGCGGGGGCCGGACTCCTGCCCCCTCACCGACAACGTAGCGACGCGGGGGCCGGACTCCTGCCCCCTCACCGACAACGTAGCGACGCGGGGGCCGGACTCCTGCCCCCTCACCGACAACGTAGCGACGCGGGGGCCGGACTCCTGCCCCCTCACCGACAACGTAGCGACTCGGGGGCCGGACTCCGCTCTCTCAAAGACAATGCAGAGCGGCGGGGGCCAGCTTCCACGTTCCCTCACCGACAACGCAACGCGGGGGCCGCACTCCTGCCCCCTCAGCGGGGGCCGCACTCCTGCCCCCTCAGCGACGACGCAGCGACGCCGGGGCCGCACTCCTGCCCCCTCAGCGACAACGCAGCGACGCCGGGGCCGCACTCCTGCCCCCTCAGCGACAACGCAGCGACGCCGGGGCCGCACTCCTGCCCCCTCAGCGACAACGCAGCGACGCCGGGGCCGCACTCCTGCCCCCTCAGCGACAACGCAGCGACGCCGGGGCCGCACTCCTGCCCCCTCAGCGACAACGCAGCGACGCCGGGGCCGCACTCCTGCCCCCTCAGCGACAACGCAGCGACGCCGGGGCCGCACTCCTGCCCCCTCAGCGACAACGCAGCGACGCCGGGGCCGCACTCCTGCCCCCTCAGCGACAACGCAGCGACGCCGGGGCCGCACTCCTGCCCCCTCAGCGACAACGCAGCGACGCCGGGGCCGCACTCCTGCCCCCTCAGCGACAACGCAGCGACGCCGGGGCCGCACTCCTGCCCCCTCAGCGACAACGCAGCGACGCCGGGGCCGCACTCCTGCCCCCTCAGCGACAACGCAGCGACGCCGGGGCCGCACTCCTGCCCCCTCAGCGACAACGCAGCGACGCCGGGGCCGCACTCCTGCCCCCTCAGCGACAACGCAGCGACGCCGGGGCCGCACTCCTGCCCCCTCAGCGACAACGCAGCGACGCCGGGGCCGCACTCCTGCCCCCTCAGCGACAACGCAGCGACGCCGGGGCCGCACTCCTGCCCCCTCAGCGACAACGCAGCGACGCCGGGGCCGCACTCCTGCCCCCTCAGCGACAACGCAGCGACGCCGGGGCCGCACTCCTGCCCCCTCAGCGACAACGCAGCGACGCCGGGGCCGCACTCCTGCCCCCTCAGCGACAACGCAGCGACGCCGGGGCCGCACTCCTGCCCCCTCAGCGACAACGCAGCGACGCCGGGGCCGCACTCCTGCCCCCTCAGCGACAACGCAGCGACGCCGGGGCCGCACTCCTGCCCCCTCAGCGACAACGCAGCGACGCCGGGGCCGCACTCCTGCCCCCTCAGCGACAACGCAGCGACGCGGGGGCCGGACTCCTGCTCCCTCAGCGACAACGCAGCGACGCGGGGGCCGGACTCCTGCTCCCTCAGCGACAACGCAGCGACGCGGGGGCCGGACTCCTGCTCCCTTAGCGACAACGCAGCGACGCGGGGGCCGGACTCCTGCTCCCTTAGCGACAACGCAGCGACGCGGGGGTCGGACTCCGACAACGCAGCGACTCGGGGGCCAGACTCCGCTCTCTCAAAGACAACGCAGCGCGGCGGGGGCCAGCTTCCACGTTCCCTCACTGACAACGCAGCGCGGCGGGGGCCGGACTCACGGCGCAGCACTTACTCTTCCACGTGGGTCGGGACCTGGAGCACGGGATCTGCAGAGAGAACAGCACATGTCAGAGCTGCTGCACCGCATCCTGATAAACCCATCACACCCTGAGCCCTCGCTGGCGATCCGCGGGGGATGTGCGGCTGCAGTCACCTTCTTTTAGTGTCCATGTGATGGCGCCGGTCCTCTTACTGACAGCGTGGAGACTCCCGTCCAGGGTGGATACAAAGAGCAGGGACTCAGGCAGCGACACGCCGCTCCC
Source organism: Dendrobates tinctorius (assembly GCF_039654945.1). NCBI lineage: Eukaryota > Metazoa > Chordata > Amphibia > Anura > Dendrobatidae > Dendrobates > Dendrobates tinctorius. The sequence goes on along the minus strand of NW_027361972.1, from coordinate 844,844 downwards.
TTCACCGCCGCCCTGGGGAAGAGACCAGAAAACACAAATCACAAGGGGTCACCCCATCATCTCCAGGGTGCAGGCTCCGATACTGGGGGAAGGGTGTCGGAGCCCAAGGTGTACGGCAGCTCAGGATGGGGGGCGTCAGGGTGTGGGGGGGCAGGGATCTCAGAGCTCGGGGTGTGGGGGCTGTTAGGGGTCTCGGGGTGTGGGGGCCGTCGAGGGTCTCGGAGCTCGGGGTGTGGGGGCCGTCGAGGGTCTCGGAGCTCGGGGTGTGGGGGCCGTCGGGAGTCTCGGAGCTCGGGGTGTGGGGGCCGTCGGGGGTCTCGGGGTGTGGGGGCTGTCGGGGGTCTCGAGGTGTGGGGGCTGTCGGGGGTCTCGGGGTGTGGGGGCTGTCGGGGGTCTCGGGGTGTGGGGGCTGTCGGGGGTCTCGGGGTGTGGGGGCTGTCGGGGGTCTCGGAGCTCGGGGTGTGGGGGCTGTCGGGGGTCTCGGAGCTCGGGGTGTGGGGGCTGTCGGGGGTCTCGGAGCTCGGGGTGTAGGGGCTGTCGGGGGTCTCGGGGGCTGTCCGGGGTCTCGGGATGTGGGGGCTGTCGGGGGTCTCGGGGTGTGGGGGCTGTCGGGGGTCTCGGGGTGTGGGGGCTGTCGGGGGTCTCGGGGTGTGGGGGCTGTCGGGGGTCTCGGAGCTTGGGGTGTGGGGGCTGTCGGGGGTCTCGGAGCTCGGGGTGTGGGGGCTGTCGGGGGTCTCGGGGTGTGGGGGCTGTCGGGGGTCTCGGAGCTCGGGGTGTGGGGGCTGTCGGGGGTCTCGGAGCTCGGGGTGTGGGGGCTGTCGGGGGTCTCAGAGCGCGGGGTGTGGGGGCTGTCGGGGGTCTCAGAGCGCGGGGTGTGGGGGCTGTCGGGGGTCTCGGAGCGCGGGGTGTGGGGGCTGTCCGGGGTCTCGGAGCGCGGGGTGTGGGGGCTGTCCGGGGTCTCGGGGTGTGGGGGCTGTCCGGGGTCTCGGAGCTCGGGGTGTGGGGGCTGTCGGGGGTCTCGGAGCTCGGGGTGTGGGGGCTGTCGGGGGTCTCGGGGTGTGGGGGCTGTCGGGGGTCTCGGAGCTCGGGGTGTGGGGGCTGTCCGGGGTCTCGGAGCTCGGGGTGTGGGGGCTGTCCGGGGTCTCGGAGCTCGGGGTGTGGGGGCTGTCCGGGGTCTCGGAGCTCGGGGTGTGGGGGCTGTCGGGGGTCTCGGAGCTCGGGGTGTGGGGGCTGTCGGGGGTCTCGGAGCTCGGGGTGTGGGGGCTGTCGGGGGTCTCAGAGCGCGGGGTGTGGGGGCTGTCGGGGGTCTCGGAGCGCGGGGTGTGGGGGCTGTCCGGGGTCTCGGAGCTCGGGGTGTGGGGGCTGTCCGGGGTCTCGGGGTGTGGGGGCTGTCGGGGGTCTCGGGGTGTGGGGGCTGTCCGGGGTCTCGGGGTGTGGGGGCTGTCGGGGGTCTCGGAGCTCGGGGTGTGGGGGCTGTCGGGGGTCTCGGGGTGTGGGGGCTGTCCGGGGTCTCGGGGTGTGGGGGCTGTCGGGGGTCTCGGGGTGTGGGGGCTGTCCGGGGTCTCGGGGTGTGGGGGCTGTCCGGGGTCTCGGGGTGTGGGGGCTGTCGGGGGTCTCGGGGTGTGGGGGCTGTCCGGGGTCTCGGGGTGTGGGGGCTGTCGGGGGTCTCGGGGTGTGGGGGCTGTCCGGGGTCTCGGGGTGTGGGGGCTGTCGGGGGTCTCGGGGTGTGGGGGCTGTCCGGGGTCTCGGGGTGTGGGGGCTGTCCGGGGTCTCGGGGTGTGGGGGCTGTCGGGGGTCTCGGGGTGTGGGGGCTGTCCGGGGTCTCGGGGTGTGGGGGCTGTCGGGGGTCTCGGGGTGTGGGGGCTGTCCGGGGTCTCGGGGCAGCAGCTGTTACCTCCGCACTCACCATCTGGCTCAGCAGCAGCACCAGACACAGGAGGCCGCGACGTGTCCCGCCCATGGCGGCTGCTGCCCCCGGTGTGTGCCCGGGCAGTGGTTCCGGTCTCGGCCCCGGTCTCATCCTCAGCTCCGCTCTCCGCGCGGGTCCATCACCGACCAATGTGCCCGTAGCTGCTTCCTGTAGGCGGAGCCTAGCGCCACGCCCCGCCCTGACGTCACCGCCGTGAGAATCAACAACACATTGGGAGGAGAAAGGAGCCAATCAGATTCCTGCTGTCCTGTGATGGGCGGATGAAGGATGATAGCGATTAACTGATTGGCTGCAATAATCCACAGCGGCTCCTGATTGGTCACTGATGAGGGCGGCTCATGATTGGTCACTGACGAGAGGGGCTCCTGATTGGTCACTGAATTCTGTTCTGTGTTGATAATAATAAATGTTATTTCTATAGCGCCGACATATTCCGCAGCACTTTACATTTCAGAGGGGATTTGTACAGACAATAGACATTACAGCATAACAATAATCACATAGATCATAACAGATCCCAAGAGGAGTGAGGGCCCTGCTCACAAGCTTACAGTCTATGAGGAAAGAGGGAGACACGAAAGGTGGGTGGTAACAGTTGCCCTGATTGTATGGACCAGCCATAATGTTAAGTGTGTAACAGTACAGACACAGAGGGCTAATGGAGGCATAAAGCATGTGGGGACATGATGCGGGGAACCTGGTTATGGTAAAACTTTTGGCTGTGCCACACAGGGATAGATTAGGTTAATGTGTTGAGGCGATAGGCCAGTCTGAATAAATGCGTTTTCAGGGCACGCTTAAAATTGTGGGGACTGGGGACTAATCGTATTGACCTGGGAAGTGCATTCCAAAGAATTGGCGCAGCACGTGTAAAGTCTTGGAGACGGGAGTGGGAGGTTCTGACTATTGAGGATACTAATCTCAGGTCATCAGCAGAACGGAGGGCGCGGGTAGGGTGGTATACTGAAACAAGGGAGGAGATGTAGGGTGGTGCTGAGCCATGGAGGGCTTTGTGGGTGAGGGTAATAAGTTTATACTGAATTCTGGAGTGGATGGGTAGCCAGTGTAATGACTGGCACAAGGTAGAGGCATCGGTGTAACGATTGGTGAGGAATATGATCCTGGCTGCAGCATTCAAGACAGATTGGAGGGGGGAGAGTTTGGTAAGAGGGAGACCGATTAGAAGAGAGTTACAATAGTCGAGACGAGAATGAATAAGAGAAACAGTAAGAGTTTTTGCGGAGTCAAAAGTAAGAAAAGGTCGAATTCTAGAAATATTTTTGAGATGCAGATGACAAGAGTGAGCCAGTGATCGAATGTGGGGGGCAAAGGAAAGCTCGGAGTCAAGTATGTTTCAAAATAATAAAATATAGTGCAGCGAGGAGCCCAGATGTGAGAGCGCTGGGGGCCACAGTGATACCAGGGGCCACAGTGATCCCAGGGGCCGCACTGATACCGGGGGCCGCACTGACACTGATACCGGGGGTCACACTGATACCGACCAGGAGGCCACACTGATACCGACCAGGGGGCCGCACTGATACCGACCAGGAGGCCACACTGATACCGACCAGGGGGCCGCACTGATACCGACCAGGAGGCCACACTGATACCGACCAGGAGGCCGCACTGATACCGACCAGGAGGCCGCACTATACCGACCAGGGGGCCGAACTGATACCGACCAGGAGGCCGAACTGATACCGACCAGGGGGCCGCACTGATACCGACCAGGGGGCCGCACTGATACCGGGGGTCACACTGATACCGACCAGGAGGCCACACTGATACCGACCAGGGGGCCGCACTGATACCGACCAGGAGGCCACACTGATACCGACCAGGGGGCCGCACAGATACCGACCAGGAGGCCGCACTGATACCGACCAGGAGGCCGCACTATACCGACCAGGGGGCCGAACTGATACCGACCAGGAGGCCGAACTGATACCGACCAGGGGGCCGCACTGATACCGACCAGGGGGCCGCACTGATACCGACCAGGAGGCCGCACTGATACCGACCAGGAGGCCGCACTATACCGACCAGGGGGCCGAACTAATACCGACCAGGGGGCCGAACTGATACCGACCAGGGGGCCGCACTGATACCGACCAGGAGGCCGCACTGATACCGACCAGGGGGCCGCACTGATACCGACCAGGGGGCCGCACTGATACCGACCAGGAGGCCGCACTGATACCGACCAGGGGGCCGCACTGATACCGACCAGGGGGCCGCACTGATACCGACCAGGAGGCCGCACTGATACCGACCAGGAGGCCGCACTGATACCGACCAGGGGGCAGAACTGATACCGACCAGGGGGCCGAACTGATACCGACCAGGGGGCCGCACTGACACCGACCTGGAGGCCGCACTGATACCGACCAGGGGGCCGCACTGACACCGACCTGGAGGCCGCACTGATACCGACCAGGGGCCGAACTGATACCGACCAGGGGGCCGCACTGATACCGACCAGGAGGCCGCACTGATACCGACCAGGGGGCCGCACTGATACCGACCAGGGGGCCGCACTGATACCGACCAGGGGGCCGCACTGATACCGACCAGGGGGCCGCACTGATACCGACCAGGGGGCCGCACTGATACCGACCAGGGGGCCGCACTGATACCGACCAGGAGGCCGCACTGATACCGACCAGGGGGCAGAACTGATACCGACCAGGGGGCCGAACTGATACCGACCAGGGGGCCGCACTGACACCGACCTGGAGGCCGCACTGATACCGACCAGGGGGCCGCACTGACACCGACCTGGAGGCCGCACTGACACCGACCAGGGGCCGAACTGATACCGACCAGGGGGCCGCACTGATACCGACCAGGGGGCCGCACTGATACCGACCAGGGGGCCGCACTGATACCGACCAGGGGGCCGCACTGATACCGACCAGGGGGCTGCACTGATACCGACCAGGGGGCCGCACTGATACCGACCAGGGGGCCGCACTGATACCGACCAGGGGGCCGCACTGATACTGACCAGGGGGCCGCACTGATACCGACCAGGGAGCCGCACTGATACCGACCAGGGGCCCGCACTGATACCGACCAGGGGGCCGCACTGATACCGACCAGGGGGCCGCACTGATACCGACCAGGGGGCCGCACTGATACCGACCAGGGGGCCGCACTGATACCGACCAGGGGGCCGCACTGATACCGACCAGGGGGCCGCACTGATACTGACCAGGGGGCCGCACTGATACTGACCAGGGGGCCGCACTGATACTGACCAGGGGGCCGCACTGATACTGACCAGGGGCCCGCACTGATACCGACCAGGGGGCCGCACTGATACCGACCAGGGGGCCGCACTGATACCGACCAGGAGGTCGCACTGACACCGACCAGGGGGCCGCACTGATACCGACCAGGGGGCCGCACTGACACCGACCAGAAGGCCGAACTGATACCGACCAGAGGGCCGCACTGATACTGACCAGGGGGCCGCACTGATACTGACCAGGGGGCCGCACTGATACTGACCCTGGGGGCCGCACTGATACTGGCCAGGGGGCCGCACTGATACTGACCAGGGGGCCACACTGATACTGACCCTGGGGGCCACACCAAATCCAGGGGTGAAAAACTTGTGGCATCATTCCCAAGAAGACTCATGGCTGTACCAGCTCAAAAAGTGCGTCTACTCAATACTGAGCAAAGAGGCTGAATAATTTGCAAGCATTTCTACATTTCTGTATTTTTCAGTCAGTATGGGGTGCATAGTGTGCATTAATGAGAAAAAATGAACTTTTTTGAATTTACCAAATGGCTGCAATGAAACAAAGAGTGAAAAATGTAAAGGGGTCTGAAAACTTTCCGTACCCACTGTACATATCATTATTCTACATACCAAAGAGAGACAAAAACGCAGGATAAACGCAAGTGAGCTGAGGTGCGGGATTCATGTGGAGATTCAGCTGAACAGACACTGATGGTGGGAATGGATCCTGAGGAAGGACTGGATTTCGTGATCACATAGCCAAGTGGACAACAAAAGTAAAACAACTGAAATAAAGCCCTCGAGTCATTCACTGGAACCTTTAATGTGGAAGTCTGAGTCCTGACCAAAGACGGAATGTGAAGTTCACCGGATGGCAGATAGGAATGCCGACTTGTCATTTGGTCAGGGCAACCCCATAGTTAATGGATGAACAGCGGCGTTCCATCTTCTTTGGCCAAATGTGCCAGACATTCGAGGATGACCAGGACGTCCGTCACGCTGTCACATGGCATGTACTCCGATATCATGTTCCTCAGGTATTGTGGGTCATTAATGGAGGAAAATTCTTCATTTGCAATGGTTCCTTCCTTTATGATCCCAAAGTTGTTGACCTGGTGTTCTGTAAAGTGGCCGTGAACTTCGGGGATATAGCCCAACATCTGCAACTCTTCCATGATGTGATGGTAGCACAGGAGCAAATCAGATCTTAATTTTTCATTGACTTTGCTGGTCTGTGGATTTGTGGTCACCTGCAATCATTAAATATATTCTAAAAATCCACATTTACGATCCTCTTGGTTATGAGACTAAACTTGGCCATCTTTGGACACTACTAATCTGAGCTGTCTCGTGTCAGGCATTCAGGTATCAAATTTGAGGCCATTGAGGCCACTGACATTTTCATAAATTCCTGGACAAACCCAAGAAATCCATTTTATTTGAAGACCAGAGACATCTAATGACAATGCAGTGTGTCTACAACTCTCTCCAAGCTGACTACAACTCAAAAACTGGCCAAGCTCCTCTAAGTTTTATCACTTTTACAATCACAATGGCGTTTTATCTTCCCTACCTGTAAGATCTTTTCTTCTATATCACACACGCAGTATCCGTACAATCGTTGTTGTTCCAGGAAGATGGCGCTCAGTATCCGGCGGTCCAGCTGGAACGCCATCTCGCCAACAATGCGCTGATACTTCTTTACCTTTTCAGGATCTGCCAAAGTTCAATATTACAATCACAGATGTAAAAAATAAGTGAATTAAGGGTAATCTGATCTGGCACCAAGTGCTCTTCTGATTTTTGGGGCGCTGGTGGATAACTTGAGGGGAGGAAATAATAATCTATAGGAGGTCACTGACCATAATGGAGAAAATATTTCTGGCCCATCGCAGACACTGCGATCTACGCAACCATGGTGCCTTCTGTCACCACTGGACTTCTCAGCACCCTGAGAACGTTGCCTCTTGAAGACCAACTGTTCTTGGCCAATTATATACATATAAGGAGGTGGAGATATGGTAGAAGACTACCTAGAGATGTTCATACAGATGGATCACGACAGAGTGTAGCAATACCACTCACCTAAACAAGGGTAGGCGTCCATCTTCGGTTTTCTTACGTTGCTGACTGGAATAATCATATAAAAATGGAATAGGTTTAGATGTTCACATTCCAGGTTTTTACACATCAATCCCTAAATCTTGCACACAAAAAATGAGTGCAACATTCTCAACTGGCCTCAAAAGACGATTTGCTCACTTGGTTCCTCGTGTATACTATTATTATTATTATTATTTATTATTATAGCGCCATTTATTCCATGGTGCTTTACATGTGAGGAGGGGTGTACATAATACATACAAGTACAGTAATCTTAAACAATACAAGTCACAACTGGTCCAGGAGGAGATAGGACCCTGCCCGCGAGGGCTCACAATCTACAACGGGATGGGTGAGGATACAGTGGGCGAGGGTAGAGCTGGTCGTGCAGCGGTTTGGTGGATCGGTGGTTACTGCAGGTTGTAGGCTTGTCGGAAGAGGTCGGTCTTCAGGTTCTTTTTGAAGGTTTCCATGGTAGGCGAGAGTCTGATATGTTGTGGTAGAGAGTTCCAGAGTAGGGGGGAAGCGTGAGAGAAATCTTGTATGCGATTGTGGGAAGAGGAGATAAGAGGGGAGTAGAGAAGGAGATCTTGTGAGGATCGGAGATTTCGTGCAGGTAAGTACCGGGAGACTAGGTCACAGATGTAGGGAGGACTCAGGTTGTGGATGGCTTTGTATGCCATGGTTAGGGTTTTGAACTGGAGTCTTTGGGTAATTGGGAGCCAGTGCAGGGATTGACAGAGGGGAAAGGCCAGGGAATAGCGGGGGAGACAGGTGGATTAGTCGGGCAGCAGAGTTTAGAATAACTTGGAGTGGTGCGAGAGTGTTAGAGGGGAGGCCACAGAGCAGGAGGTTGCAGTAGTCAAGGTGGGAGAGGATGAGAGCATGGACTAGGGTTTTATATAGTGTATACTACTATATCTACAATTTACTCTATGATTAGCTACCACCTATAGGTTCCTCCGCCACGAAATAAGACTCTATTGGTGGTAGATATAAGGTGGGCGCAATGTTACAGTTACTTAGGCATAAACCCTGACTTTGTAAGATCTACCCGAGGTTCCATATGAAAGTCTACATTATGAAGCCTATAGCTTGTTTTTTTCTCCATGACTTTCTGATCGCTGCCTCCCAACAATGTAAGAAAGGTTACTAGTACCAAACCAAATGCAAAATACAGTTGTAAAAAAAATAAAATTTACATTCCAATTCTTCTGGGTGTGTCTTGTCACTTTTGTCTAGAATATGCGAAAGAGAAAAAAAAGTGTCATATCACCAGTAGAAAGCACAAATTTGATTTTAAATGTTTCCCTTAAAATTTTAAAAGTTAGGTCAACAATCCATAGTCTAGGTATTATTAGCCAAAATTATAGCCATCACTTTACGAAACGTCTAATATGAGCTTGATTTGGGGAACATCCGCTTTGTGTGAATCCAGTCTTACCCTTGTGGTGGTCCTTATTTTGTCCTGGATGGGTCATGGCTTGAGCTGTTTTAGTACGGTCATCTAAAGACTTTCTAAGCTCCTCATTCTCCTGCATAAGTCCCACGAGTTTGCGTAGTTCATAATTCTCGGATATTAGTCAAGAAAACTCTGCGTTTATGGCTTCTTTATTGTTTGGTGTAATGTCCATGGTGTAGTTTGGAAGAAGCTCCTGATGAGATCTGAACAGGTTCTTCTTTAGCAGGCTAGTGTCTGTCATTGTTGGAACACACGTGACCCAAACATTCTAATCTCTGTGATGTCATCGGCATTTACCTTGCACAAACCTGATGTGCGTCATAAGACACGCCCATCGGCGACCCTGTCACATGATCGTGAGGCGCCACAGGGCTGTCATGACAGCTGGGGGGTCTGCAGAAGAGAACCTCTTATGAACGCTGGCTGAAGCCCTGCTACGTCGGTGTCCCCGCATGGACGGAGGAGAGGAACCATGTGGAGGTGCTGGCCACAGATGTAACAGATATTCAGTAAATTGAAATTGAAAATTACTTTTGTCAGTTTCACATTATTTCAGGACCATGGTGGGTTTTTCTTACTTTACCAGAAGAGTACTGTGATGAACAAAGCAGGATTTAGTGCTTCAATGTTGAATAGCAATAGTATGATAATGAGATAAGGCCCAAAACAGAACTTCAAAGCTTAAGTAGGAGCCACGTCAGCATGGGGCGGGAAGGTGCCTGGGGGCCTCAATTAGAATATACCTGTCAGCTAGACACAGAAATACACATCCATTGTCTCTCCCAGCCGCTCCGACTCCATCCTAGGATCATGGATTATGAGCGCATCTTTCGAGTTATGGACTCATGAAAAATATCCGAGTGACCCTGAGGAAATCGCGCATCTGGCAGTGCGACTCCTGAGTCGGTGAGAGCTCTGGGACATGAGATATAGAGATTGGCCCTCCACAGCGACCCAATGGGGCCATGTTTGCTCTCTCCACACGACAGGCAAAACAAACCGCATTCCCTGGTACCTCTCATGTCCTGATCCGATCACGCTGTTGAAAGTTACTCCCTTTCCTAGATATTGGGAATAAGTTCTGAAGGGAGCTAAAGGGTGGAGATTATTAGCCCACCCTCTGACACAGGGGGAGGGGTCCAGCATGCTTAAGAACAGCAGCACATGGCAGAGACACTCTCTCTCACACAGAAGAACCAGACGATGATGATCTAAGAAGGAACTGGGGACAGATCTGCCAAGGGGAGCAGCGGCTCACGCTTTGGGGTCTGTCCGGCAACTAAGATTCTTGTACCTGTGGACTACAGAGCTCCCGGCAACCACATGCAACCTACAATCTGATAAATTGACCTCCAGCTTAATATCTCTAAGTCTTGTACCATTATTGTTATATTTTACTCTGACTGCAAATCCACTGTAATTCCATTGTATAGCTTACTGTATAATTCTGTAATTATCTAGTGCGCCCTTAAGGCAATTAAACCATAAAATTAATCTTGGGCTGATGCTTTTACTCTGATTACGAATCTTAGAATACCCAGCGGGTAACAGGACATCCTCCCCGGTGGCCATTTGCTCTAGGTGCAGTTCCCTTACTGACCTGAGAGACAAAGGAGGCGCCGGAGAGCTGTGCCTGTGTAGTTACGTCACATTGGTGACATTGGAGGAACGGGTCCTGTTCCTCCACAAGTACCAACAATGTTGCCCATGTGTGCAAAACTGTTCTTGCTTGATTGGTTTATTGCAAACAGAAGGAGCTTTGTAAAGTTTGCTAATAAAATGAATTTTCAATGGAGATTAAATAATGTTAATTGCAACTGTACAATCCAGGCAAACATATACTGTACATGCATACAACACATACCTGAATATATAGGCATCTACTACATATGTCACGTCCCCCTGGAAGACCGGGAGTCTTTTTAGAGATGGTGTCATTTGTGTCCCATATTAAATGGATTTAGTCTACTCTGGTGCTGGAGAGGGTAACAACTCTTTCTATGCTGGTCAGAAATATGCGGCTCCATTTCAGCTGATTCTGATCATTCCCTCTTCCTATAGAAACTGGCCAGACCTTCTTGTTCCTGCCAGTGAAAGATTTGTCTTCCTGTGCTGTGTGCTAATGCTGAGAGGTTAGAATAGAGTTGCGGTAGTAGTGATCTGTGATTTGCTGTAGTATGTGTGTTCCTCTCCTGGTCTCTGTTCCCATTTAGTTTATTCCTTCCTGTCCCTATACTCCTCCCTATTGTTAGTCAGTTCTTTTGTATGACAGGGGTTTTCTGTTATCTCTGTTTTGTCTTTGTGTCTTGTTTACCTTCCATTTCTGTCCCATGCCTCATTGGGTGGTAGAGAGTACAAATCAGGGTTTAACAGGGGCATATTAACGTTGGAGACTCCGGCCTCTCTACCTTCAAGAGTACCCCGGAACAGGGATAGTTGGGGTTCCAGGGACAGATTGAGGCCCCCCTTCCATTCTGAAGATTGTGACAGTGTGACAGCAGATTAAGAATACCCTTTTATGGAGGATAGCTGAGTGTTCAGCATACAGTGAAATGGAATCTAGAAGTCATAGAATAGCACCGCCACCGACCAGATGGGATGTGCACAAGGCAAGACTCACTGTTATTCCCACTAAGTACTGCACTGTGTCTGCAACCACCTCTCCCCCCTCTGTCTCAAAATTAATACTGGGACTACACAGTGACTTTTGCCGCATTACAGGTCATGCATTCATAGACAGCTCTATGCCGCTACTACATCGCAGCACAATGCAGGTAAATGGGGGTCCATAATACCCCAAAGGCACTGTGATGGTGACAAGCAAGTCTCAAAAAATCAAACTCTTTCCAGCTTTTGGTAACTTGCCTGTCTTGGTACTTCAAGGGTTGATTCAAGTGAGACCCCATTAACTTGTGTCAAGAGAACGCAACCGGGGAGGGGCGTCACACAGATCCCACCACTGTTACCACTTTGCAACAGATAACACCAGAGAGATCACTCAGATCTCAGCGCTGCCAACAGTTTATCAGGGAAATGAAACTTTGCTGCCTCCAATCATCAGCACAATTGCGCAATTGAGTGACGAGTGATGGATGAGATCCCGGCTGCTTCCACTACTAGGTTGGTTTTATATATATATATATATATATATATATATATATATATATATATATATATATATATACACAGTATATAACCCACTACGGTCACTGCCAATTCCACAATAACAAAAGAACTACTAGCTTCCACCACCAATCGTTTATACGGACCGATTGGACACCCCTTATAGGAAGCGTATGCTTCAGGGGTGCAGTTTACAGAGCAAAAGGAACAGAGCTATTACATTTCATATATTTAATTCAGAAAGGTAGGCAGTGTTTGTTATAAAATGTGAACAAAACAATACAATATGTATAATTACATAATATAAAAAGGAATAATGAAAAAAGAATTACTAAACCTGATGTGTCAGAAATGGCTTAGAGGTTAGCGGAGGGAAGCACTCCGATTGGGAAAATGGGCGACCCTCACAGCGAACTTACTTCCAGAATGAACTCCATCCCAAATACCCCTTTTAATTAGCTCCACGTTATGCCTACATACCTCCCCTTGATGAGCTCATGCCCCCTGCTTGTGGGATGTGCTCAGCCCTTCAGAATTTTATGAGATTCCCAACTTACAGGATATCTTTGCCCCTTGTTGGCCCAGGTGGTAGATATCGTCGTGTTTCCTATCGCGATTTTACCTTCCCATGGAGATTAAATATGACACAGATAGCACCATACATTGGATCATTATTGAGTTGGAGGGGTTCTAATGATCCTACAGTGATGTGCGTAAATGTGTTTTTTCTCCCTTCATTACATAGCCAAAATTCTATATTCCCATAAATATCAGATCTATGCAAATCCCCAATATTCATATCTGGTCATCATAGACAAAAACTCTAAGAAGCTTCTTTGAACAAAGGAAACTTATGCCTCTGTGTAAATGAATTCCCCATTTTGGTATCTGGTTCCCAGACTAGATCTTCCTGTTTTAATTACCTGGTCACTGCAGGGGAACGCTACTTCAATGGAGATGACATGTCATCTCTCTCTATTTGCCCTGTGTTAATTAGTTTCTCTCTCCCTAGCTCTAATTAGTTACACATGTTCAATCATTAGTCCTACTTCAAAGGAGGTTGTAGTGTCAGCTCTTCTCCCTTCTAGAGATGTCTTATGGATTTTAATGTTTTCTCTCCCACCTCTTGCTTTTAGAAGTAGCATGGGGTACTGATTTAAAGATCGTCTCCCACGCCCATCTTCCAGCACAACCTCCCTGGGTCCCACAAAACCCTCTCCTTCTGGATCTCTGAGATTTCGCTGCTCTGTGAGGTCACTCAGCATCTCCAGACTGGCCTTTATGGGTAGTGCAGTCTGAAACTCCTGGGTAGCCAGAGGCAACGTTTAGGACCCAACATCACAGAAACATGTTCTGGGTCAGTAACTGGTCCTGATAATCAACAGGAAGTTGCGCTACCTGCATTATGGGCACTCCAACTGCGGGTGACAGCGACTATGCAGTCTATGCCCCCAGGGGATAACAACAGTTTCCCATCACCCTGACAGCCTGTCGACCCTTTCCCCTCACACTGACAGACTGGGGATACTGCTTTCCTACCACCCTGAGAGGCTGTGGCACGGAAATGTTCGAGTACAAACAATATACCTGGGGGTTCATTCCTGGGAGCCTGTGCTTGTGCTTCCAGAATCTCTCTGTAACTCAGAGGAGACTTCTGCCACAACCACTTCCGGTTGAAGAATGGAGGAAGGAGGTTCTGGAGGGGATACAGAATCAAAGCGTCAGGATAAGGCATCCACCTTTACATTTTTAGACCCTGGTTGGAACGTAATGGTAAAATGAAATCGAGGGGAAAAAAAGCGCCCACCGAGCCTGTCTGGGGGTCAATCTCTTAGCGGCCTCGAAATAGGCCAGGTTTAGGCCTTCCTCTGGTGAGTCTCCCTCACACCCGCCGCTTGTTGTGGTAGATGGCCAGACCAAGTACGAGGTGGAACAGGTGGTGGATTCCCGTATGCTCCACCGTTCACTTCAGTACTTGGTCCATTGGAAAGGGCACGGTCCTGAGGACCGGTCTTGTGTGCCAGCGCATTCGGTCCATGTGGATCGGTTGGTCCAGGCCTTTCACGCTCATCGTCCAGGGAAGTCTGGGAGTCCCGTGGCCCCCCATTGAGAGGGGGTACTGTCATAGTCCAGTCCAGAGTTTATTTTCTGCTGTCTTTACTCTGGATTGGTCATGCAAGGGTTAATCTCCTTGGCTCGTTCTGGAGCTAGCTGGGCTATTTCAGTCCTTCACAGCCTGCTGACCAGTGCTAGTGATAGCTCAAGCTTCCAGTTCAGAGCCTCTGACCCTTGTATCTTGGTGATCCTCCTGCCTTTAACTTGTATCTTCGTGTTTGACCCAGACTGATCTCTGACCCCATCTCTTGGTATTCATCTCTGCTGCTACACTCTCTGACTGGCTTTTGATTGCCTAGCTTGTACCCGACCATGTCTTCTGTCTCATGTTTTTGAACAACGCACTCATGTTTGGCTTTTTGATCCTCAGCTTGGTATTCTGACTACGTGTATTGCTGCTACTTCTGCTCCTGATAGTTTGACTCGGTTCGTCTGACCATTCTCTCATTACTTGTGACACCTGTGCAGTTGCTCAGTGTTGCTACGCTTAGTGTGTAACCTCTCTTCCCTCACCAGCTCCCCCTGGTGGAGGTTTCACTACACCAGATACATAACCACCTTGGATTTGACGAAGGGATATTGGCAGATCCCCATGGCACAGGAAGCCAAGGAGAAGACTGCGTTTTCTACACCAGACGGATTCTTCCAGTTTGTCTGGATGCCGTTTGGCCTGCAGGGAGCTCCGGCAACCTTCCAGAGGGCTATGGATAGAATCTTTGCACCTCATAAGCTATACGCTGCTGCGTACCTGGATGATATCCTCATCTTTAGCCCGAACTGGGAGAGTCAACTGGAAAAGGTCCAAGCAGTATTTGATGCTCTAAGGGAGGCAGGATTTACAATAAACCCAAAGAAGTGTGCCTTGGGTAAAGAAGAAACCAAGTACCTGGCATCTGTAGTGGGTCGAAGCGAAATAAAACCCCAAGTCAGTAAAGTGGAGGCAATTCAAACATGGTCGAGACCATTTTCCAAAAAGCAAGTTAATGCCTTCCTGGGGATCGTGGGATATTACAGGAGGTTCATCCCAAACTTCGCCATGGTGGCTGCGCCTCTGACCGATCTTCTTAAGGGGACAAAATCTGTAATGGTCCGAAGAGGCAGAGTCAGCCTTCCAAGAAATGAAAGGGGCTCTGTATATGCAACCCATTCTGATGGCCCCGGACTTTAACCCCTTCCTGACATCTGACGTATCATCCCGTCCACGGAACCCGGGCGCCCCTATGACCGGGGATGGGATAGTACGTCATCACGATCAGCGGCGCTCCCGGGGGAGGCGCCGCTGATCGCGGCCGAGCGTCAGCTGGTTATCACAACTGACACCCGGCACTATGTGTCAGGGGTGGTCATGGACCGCCCCAACACATTAGCCCCTGGCACACCGCGATCGTGTTTGATTGTGTTTACTGGGGGTTTAGAGAAGCATCGGCAGGGAGGGGGCTCCCTCCGTGCTTCCCTGAGACCCCCAGCACGAAGTGCTGTATTCGATAAACTACAACCAATGACACCATATGCGTGTTTATACGAGCTTTCCTCGGCTAGATATAGTCATGATAAGTTTTGTAACCAAATCATAACTTGGAGAAAGGGGGGATGAAATTCTCCAGCTGGCCCCTTTTGTGAGGTCACTCAGCAGAGGCCATAAAGCATGCCAGTGAGCAAGACAGTCAGTTGGAGCTGGAATCTTCATGCTGAAAAGACCTGCAGATGTCTGGGGATGTGTTGCTAGCTGCCCTTCCCCACTCCCCACATGGTTTGCCTAATACCAACTAAGCACATGTAAGTGTTAATCTCTGTTCTTAATCCTTGTTGTTTTATATTTGCAATGTATGTATTTAATGTCTCAAATTTGTAACAAATTTTTATATTTGTAATAACTGCCCTCTTTGGGGAATAAATCATAGAATTATCAGTCTGTCTTCATGCTCTAAGAAACGAACACGTGCCTTTAGATAATTGCGCTACTAATTTGGGGTTTTGCTACGGACCATCTTAATTAACTCTTTGATTAAGTGAATCGTGGCTGGTGGCAGCGTAGTGTGTTCGGTTGGTTGGGCAGCTGGCAGTACAGAAGGGTCTTATATGCTGAATGGGTGGCTGAGGCCAAAGCATTGATAATTCCCTTACTGCAGTAGTCTAATCGCCTGTGCCCAACAAGCAGCCCGTCCTGCGACTAATTATCCTAGGTATAGTTCCCTGACTGACCTGAGGATAAGGGGGCGCCGGAGAGCTGCGAGTTACAAAGTGGAACTGACAAAGTGGGATATACATAAATCCCCGCAGTTTGTAGAAGGTTGTTAGCAGTGGTAGGGTATCCAAAATAACCCCCCCCGTGATAAATTGTTAGGGCAAGACTAGCTTGCTGTATTTTTGTCACATGGTGCCAGTGGTGGGATAACTAAGATAAGCCCCCACTGTGCCTGTGATAGCCATGTCGGCAGTATGTTGCGTCCCTTCGTCCGCTGACATACCCGTCCCAGCGGCGGGATTGTCACATATTGGTGGCAGCGGTGGGATAATCATAGAGCATTAGTGATTTGGTTTGAGCAATCATTCCACTCACTAAAAACCTGCACGGTTCCAGCGGGAATCCTGCATCATAGGTTTTGGAGAACAGACTCAGTGTTTACTAATCCGGAGACATTGTACTTGCGAGTATCCCCTCCCTTCTCTCCGTTTTTCTTTTCTATCTTTTATTTGGCAACCATGGCTACTTGGGGAGAATCCCATTATAAGCAGCTTAATAAGAACACCCTGAGGTCCCTGTGCAGGGAAAGCCAGATTGATGTCACCGACAAGACCAAAGCCCAGTTGGTCGCGGCTCTAGTGCAACGGAATGAGAGCCAGGGCGCAGAAGGCAGCACTAGCGCCAATGGTGCGGCCGCAGAGGTCCAGATGGTGCAGGTCGGCCATACCGGCAGCCAGGAAGTCCTGTACCGCTATCTGCAAATGGCCCTACAGCAGCTCCCTGCCGAAGACCATGATGGACGTCTGAAGCTGATCCAGCAAGCTCAGGAGAGAGCTGAGCGCCAAGCAGAGGCTGAGAGAGCTGAGCGCCAAGCGCAGAGAGCCCATGAACATGAGCTGCTCCAGCAGGAGGGACATCCTCCATAGCCCGCAGCAGTGAACCCAGCAGAGTCCTAAACCCCGGCCACAGCATTTTCCCATGATGGAAAAGGACGGGGACTTGGACACGTTTCTGCGAGCCTTTGAGAAGGCCTGCAGACAGTACCAGCTGCCTAGCAGACAATGGGCCTGGTACTTGACCCCAAGCATTTGTTTCCCTCCGGCCCGAAGAAGATAACAACTATGAGGCCATCAAGCAGGCCCTGATCGCCAAATACCGGCTGACTCCTGAGGTATACTGAAAGAAGTTCCGGAACCTCCAACGTGGCCCACATGATAGCTATAGCGATGTGGTGCAAGGACTCAGGACCCACTTTGACCAGTTGATCCTTGGACTGTCAGTTGATTCCTTTGAGCTGCTATGGGACCTGATGATCAAAGACCAGTTCCTGCATCTTTGCCCAGCTGAGGTCTGACAGTTCATCCTGGACTGCGAACCAACGAATGTGGACAAAGCGGCACAGATCACCGACAACTATGAGGCCAACCGGAAGCCAGAGACGCGGAGGCCAGTCACCACCAGCTGGAGAGGGGGTAAGCCTGTAACCAACCCCAGTGCCCCAGCTAGCCATCCCTCTGGAGGCCCGGTCCCTGTTGCCAAAACCAGGCCTACTACTGACAGTCGCAAGTGTTTCAACTGCGATCGGACTGGTCACCTCAGTTTCACCTGTCCGGGAAGGCCGAAGAACCCCCCCAGCCAAGGCCTCTGGGCCCAACGCCTCTGTTCTTTTGGTGGGAGGTGTGGTTGGGAGGATTGATGACAACGTTCAACCCGTCCAAGTGGGGGCCCGTGTTGCTAAAGGCCTCAAGGACACCGGGGGTGAACGAACCCTCATCCGTCCTGGACTGGTGGCCCCTGAAGAGTTTGTTGAGGGGAAAACCCTGACTGTCACCGGGATTGGAGTGTCACGATCCAGGCAGGATTGTAACAGATAAAAGCACATGTAACCTTTTTTTTCCTTTAAGCTGTTTGCTTAAAGTTAGTTTTGCCCCCGGTGGACATTTGGGTCATTACACAGTGGTGTCTTTAGTTCTAGTTTTGCCCCCGGTGGCTAGCGTTATTACATGTGAATCACTAGCAGGTGTGATTGCTCTGGCTCTTACCTATAAAGGAGTGTCAGTTAGTTGCAATCATTGTTGGTAATATTGGTCATTTCCAACCATCCTTGGTGAAGGAAGGAGCTGGAGAAGAGTTCCTTGCAGCTCAGTCAGAGTCCTGGTGTGGAAGGAGCTACAGAGAGGAGTTCCTTGCAGCTCTGACAAAGCTTGGTGAAGTAGCAGCTATTCAGGAGGAAAGCTGTACTCAGGTGCTGGATTCTGTTGCTGGGAGCAATAGCAACAGAGCAAAGCTAAGTGGTGTTTTCCATGTTTGTAACTTTCCTTATGTGTGTTTTAGTGCAGTGGTGGGATTAGTTTCTGCACCATCCAATTCATTAGAAAGGGATAGATGCAGGGCGAGCTAGGGATTTTAGGTATCCTGCTTGTCGCCAGGTGCGGAACCTGCTTAGGGACCGTCAGGAGTGTAGACACTGACTCAGGGGAGTGCAGGAGGTCTCCACGTCCCCATTCCCTCCATTGTATCGGTTTCCCTGGTGTTTCCCTTAACTCTGTAAATTCGCCCTGCTGGAGGCGGTGTATCCAGATACACGTGTAATTATTGAAATTCGCCTGCTGGAGGTGGTGTATCCGGCTGCACGTTACATTGTTTAAATTCGCCCTGCTGGAGGCGGTGTATCCAGGGTCACGGGTGTCATAGAAATTCGCCCTGCTGGAGGCGGTGTATCCAGTCACACGTGACATTACATTATCACCAACCTTACATTTTGTTCTGCTGAGCCATGGACCCAAGGCAGACCGTTGCCCAAATGCTGCAGATCTTTACTGATGAGATTAGGGGCCTGCGCGGTGAGTTGGTGCAGCAACTGCAGCTGTTGGTGGGCTTTGGGGGCTTCGTTCAGAGACAGGCTCAGCCAGAACCCAAGATATCCCTCCCTGACAGGTTTTCTGGAGGGAGAGGTCAATTCTTGGCTTTTCAGCAAGCCTGCAAATTATATTTCAGGCTACGCCCTCGTTCATCAGGGCGTGAAGAACAATGGTTGGGAATCATTATGTCCCTTCTTAAGGGGGAACCCCAATCCTGGGCCTTCTCCCTACCGGACGATTCACCATCGTTAGAGTCCGTGGATGAGTTTTTTGCGGCTTTGGCACTGGTGTATGGGGATCCTGATGGCGTCTCCCTGGCGGAATCCCGACTCCGTAGGTGTAAACAGGGAGCCCGGGTTGCTGAGGAGTACTGCTCAGAGTTTAGGAGGTGGGCTACTGACCCTGCACTTAGGAGTCCTTGTCATGCTACGTCTTGGAGGGAATGCCAGTGCCTATCGTTTTAGGCCTCCCTTGGCTGAAAAAACACAACCCGGTAGTAGATTGGCGGGCTAGGGAAGTAGTCAGCTGGGGGCAGTCGTGTAAGGGCTGCTGCCTAGGGGCTACTGCCTCTGCCGTCTCTCTACAACCATCCCCTTCCTCTCCAGTGGGAGCAGCAGATGTGCTGCAGGAGAGTAGGGGTAAGTCTCAACCCTCGCCATTAGCCAACCCTGGGAGGCGGAGACCTCGTGGTGGAAGGGGTTGGAGAGTGGTGTACCCTTTGGTGAATTGCGGGGGTGTGAGTGTGGTGACATAGGGGGACGCCTCTGTTGTCAGTTCCAGAAAGAGTTCACCGTATTGTGACAAACGAATGTGTGGCAATAAACGTTCAGGTCCAGACCTGTGTGTGAACGAGCATGTATGGGTGACCACCAAAAAACATCCAGTGGAAGTGTGTTGCGGAGTCTTGTCAGCTCGAGTTACCCCCAAACATGCACATATACAACTCGTTCCCCAGGTCAGCGCTTTGAAGATGTGTGTTGCCTCCAGAACATACATTGTTATGAGTTCATTTTCTCCTTCACCTTTGATGTCTGATGAACTCCCTCTTCTGGTGAAAGGAGGTAGTGAAATTGATTTGGATGGGAAGAACCTGTCATCTGAACAGGTGGAGTGTGATTGGACATCCGGAATCTATGAGTGGATATAAAGCAGCCGACGCCCTGCAGGGTTGCTGGTGATCCTATCTGCTCTGAGCTCTTGCATCCAGTTAGTTCCTGTCTACTAAAAGCTAAGTTTTTGCCCTGCTATTATTCCATGAGATTTTGACTGGTTTACCTTGTGTTTGTGTTCAGCCAGCCCTTGCTGGGACTGGCTGAATTGCATTTTTGTCTCTGATCAGTTGATCTCTTTGTTCTGTCTTCAGAATATATCGGAGTGCTGATATAGGGATTTTGAAGTCTAGTGACTTCAGGGCCATTTTTCCTATCAGAAGTGTTGGGACATTTTTGGTAGGGTTTTTGCGGATTGCAGCCGGCGTCTTTTCTGTCCTTTCCTATCTAGTTAGTTGGGCCCCATCGTTTGCTCTGCCTTTCTTTCTGTCTGTGTTTGTGTTTTCATCTGTTTTCACTGTCAATACATGTTGGGGGCTGTCTATTGCTTTGGGGTCTGCTCTGGGCCAGTTTAGATTTCCCCTTTCTTTCTTTAGGCTTATATAGTTCTCCGGCTGTGACGAGGTGTCCAGGACCACCGTAGGAACACTCCACGGCTACTGTTAGTTGTTGTGAATAGGATCAGGGGTCTGCAATCCGCTAGCTACCAACCTCTCCGGTTTTCTGGACTTAGCTTGTATTTTTGTTTTTTCCTCCTCCGGTGACTCATTCATAACAGTATGTCATCCAAATACACAACCATAAAGCGTCCAATAAAATCAGAGAACACGTGATAGATGAAATTTTGGAAGACCGCTGGAGCATTGGTCAGACCGAAAGGCATGACAAAATTTTCAAACAACCCTTCAGTAGTGAGAAAAGCAGTTTTCCACTCATCTCCTTCCCGGACCCGGATAAGGTTATACCCTCCCCGTAGATCTAATTTTGAAAACCACTTAGCTCCGGACAACTGGTTGTACAAATCAGGAATAAGTGGGAGGGGATACGTATTTCTCACAGTTATCTTATTTAACTCTCGAAAATCGAGGCATGGGCGCAAACCACCATCTTTTTTCTTTACGAAAAAGAACCCCGCCGCCATGGGAGAGACAGAAGGACGAATATGTCCCTTATGGAGACTCTCGGAAATGTATTCCTTCATAGCAGCCCGCTCGGAACCCGAAAGGTTATACAAGCGGGCCTTGGGCAATTTAGCACCTGGAACCAGGTCAATGGCACAATCAAATGGGCGGTGTGGTTGTAAAACTTCAGCCTCTTTTTCGGAGAAAACGTCCATATAGTCCTTTAGGTACTCCAGAATACCTTCAAGACCAACGGACAACACAGACACAGTAGCAAGACATCTTTCAGAAGAATTGGGACCCCATTTAACAATGTCCAGAGATTCCCAATTAATCACGGGATTATGTAATTGTAACCAGGGTAACCCCAACACCAGTCCCGCAGGCAGGTTGTCCATAACAAAGCATGAAATACGTTCCTGGTGCAAGGAACTCACTTTAAGGAGAAACTCCTCTGTAAGAAATAAGATGTCAGTCTTAGCCAGTAGTGTTTTGTCATTGGCAACAACATGGATAGGAGTCTCCAGCCTAACTGTCCCTAACTTACACCTGGACACCAAGTCAGAGTCAATAAAGTTCAACGACGATCCGCAATCCACGAAGGCAGAAGTGGATGTGGAGACACTCCCACAACAAAGTTCCACTTGCAATTCCATTTTTGAAAATGTAGAAAAAGGTACCTGAGAGCCTGGGTGACCTCCACGACGATCACCTGGGCTCAGCCGCTTGTTGGTCAGCGGACAGGAGGGGCAGTCCTTTTTCCAATGTCCAGAATCGCCACAGTGAAAACACAATTTTCCAAAGCGCCGTCGTCTCCTTTCTTTCTCCTTGAGGTCAATGGTTCCTATCTCCATGGATTCCAATGTAGGACTGGCTCCCCTTCCTTGGGAGAATAACGGGGTCTCAATCTGCATCACTCCCCTCGCCAGTAGCCTGCGATCCATTCGGACGGCTTGTGTCATAGCCTCCTCCAGGAAATCAGGCGGAGGGTGGAGAGCCAAGGCATCTTTCAGATGTTCAGACAGGCCTCTACGGAACAAGCCCCAGAGGGCAGCATGATCCAAGCAGACCTCAGCAGCCCAGCGTCTGAACTCTAAGCAAAACCACTCGGCTGAGTGCTTCCCATGACACACATTCATCACCATGTCCTCAGCCATATACATCCGATCAGGCTCATCATAAATATGCCCCAGGGCCTCAAAAAATGCATCCACAGTCATACGCTCAGGGGCAGTGGTCGGAAGGGAGAAAGCCCAAGCCTGTGGGGCTCCCCTTAACAGAGACATAATAAACCCCACTCTCTGACTTTCATCCCCAGAAGAGTGTGGTCTCAATGAAAATAAAAGCTTACAGCCCTCCTTGAAAACTTTGAATTCTTTTTTAACTCCAGAAAAGGTATCCGGTAACTTAACCGGAGACTCAGGGGAATCTAATGTAATATCCTGAGCCCCCGATGATAAAACCCCCTGCACAGTGTCAGCGATCAGCTGCTGAGACTGAGCCAGGGCGAGTTGTTCCCCCAGGAGTTTCTGAGACATCTGAGTCAGGTGCTTCACCTGCTCAGAAAGGGCATGCATAGAATCCATCACACACACAGGAGAAGGGGAGAGGAGAGAAAAAAAAAGGTAATGGTCAGTTATAATGTCAGAACCCTAATGTCAGGACCCGGTCAGCGTCGGCAAACTGCCACGCTGAGCAGGGTGACATACCCACACTACGGGAGAGCACGGGGTCCAATACTGTAGTGATGGTTCAAGCAGACAGGACCTGCGGCACTGAAAATAGTAAGAAGTCCCAGGACCTACGATCATGTAACTGCAGGGGGCGGGGCTTAGCGTCCTACTGCTGCAGATGATGTAATGTACCTACTGCAGGGCAACTGTTGTAGAGGAGAGGAAAACGCAGGGCAAACAAAAAGGGTCCAACACGGAGAGGTCAGTGCGGTACCAGAGGGACGAGCAGAGAATAGTCAAGTCACAGGCAGAGAGTCATACACAGAGAGGTAGCGAAGTACAAGAGGGACAGGCAGAGCTCATAACAGGGACAGAACCGGATCAAAACCAAGCAAGCAACAAGTTATCAGGCACAAGGCACACGTACGCAAGAGGTCAACTAACTCAGCCGAGGGCAGGAGTATAACTGACACCGGACCTAGGTCGAGTGAGCATTAAATAGCCGCCCTCTGCCAGAGAGAGGCAGAAACAATTAATCCCTGTCTGACCAGGATGGGCCAAAGAAAAAAAACCCCATCCTGGATCATGACATATGTATTACCGCTCATTGCTTATGGTATTGCCACTTGAATATGTTACCATTGTATAGAAAACGGTATATGTTGACTTGCATTCCTGTATAATATTACTTACATATTATGTGTTCTTTGTATATGTACAGTCAGGGATAGGTAGTGTATCCTTCTTGGGATATTAGAGAAGGACACTATTACTATACAGTTTCCCCTATAGACCAGGTAGTTGTAATTATGTTGCGGGCCACTAGGTCGGGGTATACTAGTGGGGCCTGATAGGAGGTTTGTTATGAATGAGTCACCGTAGGAGGCAAAAACAGAAATACTAGCTAAGTCCAGAAAACCAGAGAAGTTGGCAGCTATCGGATTGCAGACCCCTGAACCTATCAACAACAACTAGCAGTAGCCGTGGGGGGTTCCTATGGTGCCCTAGACCCCTTGATCACAGCCGGAGAGCTAAATAGCCTAAAGACAGAAAGGGAAATCTAAACTGCCCCAGAGCAGACCCCAAAGCAATAGGCAGCCCCCAACATATAATGACGGTGAAGCAAGATGAAAAAACACTAGCACAGATAGAAAGATAGGCTGAGCAAATGATGGGGCCCAAGCTAACTAAATAGGACAGGATAGAAAAGCTGCTGTCTGCAATCTGCACAAAAACCCTATCAAAACATGAGCCAACAGACTGACAGGGAAAAAAAGCCCTGAAGACGCTAGGCTTCAAAAAGACTATATCAGTACTCAGGTATTTTCTGAAGACAGAGCAAAAAGGCAAAAAGGAATTCAGCTCACCCCAGGAGGGAATGGCAGAAATCCAGAAAAACAATGCAAAACAAAACCAAAACACAAATGCAAAAAGCAGAGCAGAAAACTTAGCTTTTGAGGAGCAGGAATCAGACTGGTCTCCTAGAATCCCTCAGAGAAATCACCAGCCAGGCAGAAGGGCATCGACTGCCTTATATCCAGTCAGCAATTCCCGTCACCCAGTCATCATCATCCAGCTCAGGTGCTTGGTAATCAGCCTCACTACCTTCCTTCACCAGAAGAGGGAGTTCATCAGACCTCAATGGTGAAGGGGAAAATGAACTCAAAACAGTACCTCCCCCTTGAAGAGGGGTCACTGTTGTGAGTTCATTTTCCCCTTCGTCACTGAGGTCTGGTGAACTCCCTATTCTGGTGAAGGAAGGTAATGAGCCTGATTATCAGGCACCTGAACCTGATGAGGATGACTGGCTGAGTGGAGTCACGGACTGGATATAAGGCTGCCGACGCCCTTCTGCCCTGCGGGTGATTTCTCTGTGGACTTCTAGGACACCAGTCTGATTCCTGCTCCTCTAAGCTAAGTTTTTCTGCTTTGCCTGTTTGCATTAGTGTTTTGTTTTTGTTTTCCTTGCTTTTCTGGATTCTGCCATTCACTGCTGGGGTGAGCTGAATCTCCTTTTGCCGGTTGCTCTGTCTTCAGAATATTCCTGAGTACTGACATAGCTTTTTTGAAGCCTAGCGTCTTCAGGGCCTTTTTCACTGTCAGTCTGTTGGCTCTTATTTTCATAGGGTTTTTCATGGATTGCAGACAGCAGCCTTCCTGTCCTTTTCTATCTAGCTAGATTGGGCCCCGTCTTTGCTCAGTCTATCTTTCTGCCTGTGTTAGTGTTTTCATCTTGCTTCACCGTCATTATATGTTGGGGGCTGCCTATTGCTTTGGGGTCTGCTCTGGGGCAGTTTAGTTTTCCCCTTTCTTTCTTTAGGCCTAGCTATTTCTCCGGCTGTGATCGAGGGGTCTAGGGCATCGTAGGAACCCCCCACGGCTACTGCTAGTTGTGTTGATAGGTTCAGGGGTCTGCAATCCGATAGCTGCCAACTTCTCTGGTTTTCTGGACTTAGCTAGCATTTCTGTTTTTGCCTCCTACGGTGACTCAATCACAACAGGTCACCGAACCCTCATCCACGCCACCAGGGTGATCAGGGTGAGCCCGATGAAAGGCACGCACCAATCTTTTGGCATGAATATCAGAGGCAGAGACCCAGGAATTATCCTCCTGACCATAACCCTTCCACTTAACCAAATACTGGAGTCTCCGTCTAGCCAGACAGGAATCCAGTATCTTCTCTACCTCATATTCCATGTTACCTTCAACCAATACAGGGTCCGGAGGTGCCACCCCAGGAACTACTGGTTCAACAAACCTCTTCAACAAGGACTTATGAAACACATTATGGATTTTAAATGTGACAGGAAGAGTCAACCGAAAAGAGACCGGATTAATAATCTCCAAAATCTTGTAAGGTCCAATAAATCTAGGCTTAAACTTAGGAGAAGCCACCTTCATAGCGATATTTTTTGATGATAACCAAACCATATCACCCACCTTAAACTGGGGACCAATGGTCCTATGTCGGTTGGAAAACCGCTGGGCCTTTTCCTGGGAGAGAGATAACTTATCCACCACTTGGTCCCAGATCTGGTGCATTCTCTCCACCACAGTGTCAACACCTGGGCAGGCAGAAGGCTCCACCTGCCCTGAAGAAAATCGAGGATGAAACCCAAAGTTACAAAAAAAAGGTGACATCAAAGTGGCAGAACTAGCTCTATTATTTAAAGCAAGTTCGGCCAAGGGCAAAAATGAAACCCAATCATCCTGATCAGCGGAAATAAAACATCTCAAATACGACTCCAAGGTCTGGTTTGTTCTCTCCGTCTGCCCATTGGTCTGAGGGTGAAAAGCAGAAGAGAAGGACAACTGAATTCCCAGCTTGGAACAGAAAGTCCTCCAAAATCTAGACACAAACTGAACTCCTCTGTCAGATACAATGTTCTCAGGAATCCCGTGCAAGCGAACCATCTGTTGCAAAAACAGGGGCACCAACTCAGAGGAAGATGGCAACTTAGGGAGTGGTACAAGATGAACCATCTTAGAGAACCTATCACAAATCACCCAAATAACAGTCATTCTCTGAGAGACAGGCATATCAGAGATGAAATCCATTGAAATATGGGTCCATGGCCTCCTGGGGACCGGCAAAGGCATCAACAACCCACTAGAGTGAGAACAAGGTTTTGACCGGGAGCAAGTCCCACAGGACTGCACAAAATTCCTGACATCACGAGACAAGGCGGGCCACCAAAAAGACCGACTCACCAGATCTCTAGTACCAAAAATACCTGGATGACCAGCCAATGCAGAGCAATGAACTTCAGACGTCTCTTCTTCCACTGGTCAGGAACATACAACTTTCCACTGGGACAACGCTCAGGTTTGTCCCCCTGGAACTTTTCCAGAGCACGTCTCAAATCGGGCGAGATGGCAGAAAGAACTACCCCTTCGCCTAAGATGGTAGCAGGCTTGGTCACCACAGGAGAATCAGCAAAGAAGCTCCTAGAGAGAGCATCAGCCTTGACATTCTTAGTGCCAGGAAGAAAAGAGACCACAAAATCAAAACGTGTAAAAAGCAAGGCCCACCTAGCCTGTCTAGGGTTCAAGCATTTGGCCGACTCCAGGTAAATCAAATTCTTGTGGTCAGTGAGGAGCACAACTTGATGTTTAGCTCCCTCCAACCAATGTCTCCACTCCTCAAATGCCCATTTCATGGCTAACAGTTCCCGATTCCCCACATCATAGTTACGTTCAGATGGGGAGAATTTTCGGGAAAAGAAAGCACAGGGATTCATTTTAGATGTTACAGGATCCTTTTGGGACAAAACAGCTCCTGCACCAATCTTAGAAGCGTCTACCTCTACCTGAAACGGGAGTGAGACTTCAGGTTGCCGCAAAACCGGAGCAGAAGTGAACCTTCGCTTCAGCTCCTGAAAGGAAGAAGCAGCCTCCGGAGACCAATTCAACACATCAGCACCCTTCTTAGTCAGATCAGTCAATGGCTTGGCAATACTAGAAAATTTTGCTATAAATTTTGATAAAAATTAGCAAAACCCAAAAACTTCTGGAGGGCCTTCAAAGAAGTGGGCTGAACCCAATCATAAATGGCCAGTACCTTGGCCGGGTCCATTTCATTAGTTGATGGAGACAAAATAAATCCCAAAAATGAAATCCTCTGTACCCCAAAAAGGCATTTCGATCCTTTGACATACAGGGAATTCTCCCTCAAGATCCGGAACACAGTCCGAACATGTTCCACATGAGAATCCCAATCCTTGGAGAAGATCAAAATATCATCCAGATAGATAATCAAAAATTTATCCACAAAGTCTCGGAAAATGTCGATCATGAAGCACTGGAAGACAGAAGGGGCATTAGTGAGCCCAAAAGGCATCACCAGGTACTCAAAATGTCCCTCTGGAGTATTAAACGCCGTCTTCCATTCATCCCCATGCTTAATGCGAATAAGATTATACGCCCCCTGAGGTCAAGCTTGGTAAACCAGCAAGCACCTTTAACTCTGGAGAATAGATCCGAAATCAGGGGTAACGGATACTGATATTTAATAGTAATTTTGTTGAGGGCATGATAATCAATACAAGGCCTTAATGAACCATCCTTTTTGGCCACGAAAAAAAAAACAGCACCTAAGGGTGAAGAGGATGGTCTAATATGACCCTTCTCCAACACCTCCTTAATATAGGATCGTATAGCCTCGTGCTCGGGTACAGATAAGTTGAAAAGCCGACCATTGGGAAATTTACAACTGGGCATTAACTCAATTGCGCAGTCATAACTCCTATGAGTCGGCAAAGACGTAGACTTACTCTAACTAAATACATCAGAAAAATCAGCCAAATAGTCAGGAACATCTTGAGACTGAGGAGAGGTGGAGAAAACAGGAGTGTCACTAGAACACATTGACAACCCCAACTCACCACAGACACAGATTTCCAATCCAAAACAGGATTATGGGTTTGCAACCAAGGAAAATCCAGTACAATAGTATCATGCAAATTGTGCAACACCAAAAATTTACAATTCTCTTGATGGTCTGGAGCGACCTGCATTATCATCTGGGTCCAAAACTGGGGTTTATTCTCCACCAAAGGGGTAGCATCAATCCCGCTCAAGGGAATAGGGGTCCGCAGGGGCACCATGGGGAAACCACAACGTTTGGCAAAGTCAAGATCCATCAGATTCAAAGCTGCTCCTGAATCAACAAAAGCCTTAGCAGACAATGTAGACAAGGAGCAGAGCAGGGTAACTGCCAACAGGAACTTAGGCTGTACACTGCCCACCAAAAATGAGTGAGCAAAACGTTTTTCTCATTTAGGGCAGACAGAAATAACATGAGAGGTGTCCCCACAAAAGCATAACTTATTACGCCTTCTAAACTCCTGACGTTGCGCCCTAGACAAAACCCTATCACATTGCATGGGTTCAGAAGTTTGTTCAACAGGCCCCACCGCCTCTCACGTACTTTTATGTTCACGTAAACGTCGATCAATTTGAATGGCTAATGACATGGAGTCATCAAGACCAGAGGGGACAGCAAATCCCACCATAACATCTTTTACGGTTTCTGCCAGACCTTTCCGAAAGAGAGCTGCTAGGGCATCATCATTCCATTTAGTAAGGACCGCCCACTTTTGAAACTTCTGGCAATATAACTCCGCTGCATCCTGACCCTGGTTCAATGCCAATAAGGTTTTCTCAGCTTGATCAATAGCATTAGGTTCATCATACAACAACCCCAGGGCCTGAAAAAGCGAGTCCACATTAGCCAGAATAGGATCTCCAGGTGTCAGAGAAAAAGCCCAATCCTGGGGATCGCCGCGCAGATGGGAGATGACAATTTTAACCTGCTGCACCGAGCTCGCCAATGAATTAGGTTTCAAAGCAAGAAATAGTTTACAGTTATATTTGAAAGTCAAAAATTTTGACCGATCCCCCGAAAACACATCAGGAGTAGGGATCTTTGGTTCTACAGCAGATGATTGAGCGAGATAGGCAGAAATTCCCCGCACTTCAGCAGCGAGCTGCTCAAGACGATCGGACAATTGCTTAGTCTCCATTAAAGAAAAAATCCTCCTACGACCCCAGAGAAAAAAAGGAAAAATATATAAAACATTTTGACACTTTTTTTTTTTTTTTTTTACAATTCTTTCCTTCTTTTGAGTACCCTAGAGTCTACAGTTTAGGCTGGTGATTCTGTTATGAATGGGTCACCGAGGAGGATGGCAGCAACCCGCTAAGCCACCAGGAAACCAGAGTGGTTGGTAACTGAGCAGATTGCAGACCCCTGATCCTATCAACACAACTAGCAGTAGCCGTGGAGCGTACATACGAAGCCCTAGACGCCTCGGCACAGCCGGAGAACTAACTAAGCCAAAAGCCAGAAAGGTGAAATCTAAACTGCCCCGGAGCAGATCCCCAAAGGAATAGATAGCCCCCAAACATATATTGTCGGTGAGACAAGATGAAGCACAAACACAGGCAGAAAAATAGACTGAGTAAATGGTGGGGCTCAAGCTGTCTAGATAGGACAGGACAGAAAAGATACTGTCTGCAATCATGCAAAAACCCTGATAAATCCAACACATCTGATATACAAAATACCTGAGGCCACACGACCTCACCCTCACTATATCAGCACTCTGGTCTGAACTGGAAGCAAAGCAAAAAGATACCAATATAACAGGGGACTGAACAAACTGACACAAGCTGTAACATATGGAGTGGGGCCCAGCGCTGCCCCCAGCAGGGAGTACGCTGAACCCTAGCAGCAAAGCAGAAAGCAGACAAAGGTACAACCAAGTTAGATACAAAAGAAAAAAGAAAAAATCACCAGCAACCACCAAGGGCAGCCTGCTTAATTATATGCTCCCAGCCAGTTATCCCAGGTTCCCAATTATCATCCATCAACCTGGCCAGCTCCACTACTCCCAGAAACCACCAGAGGAAGCAGAGGGATCTCCGGCTCAGATGTCCGAGCAAGGGAATTCACAACACAGGACCTTGGTGTGTTGGAAACACTTATCCGTACCCTCTCTGAGGAAGCTGACGTGGTGAAACGCCCGTAAGAGGGAATAGTGGTGAATCTGCCATCTTTCTCTGTACACTCCCGGCATGTCGTCTGTAGGATCTGTAATCGCCATCTCTTGTTAGGATGGTTCCTCCTTTACACTATATGGGCTGGGCTGTATTCCTGGGATATCCCATATAGCACTGGCTGCACTTTATATCTCCTATCTGTATTCCAGGGATGTAATGCGCTGTCAGCTCTTTATTCTCTCACTATTTATACCCTTTGCTCTGTGTCCTCTCATTATATAAGCTATTCATCTATAAGTGCACAGGATCTATTCCCCTTATACACTGATATCCAGTGATAGATCTACAATCCGGTTACATATATCTATGTATGGATTTATCTTATACTCAATAAATACGGTGCACCATAAAAAATTTTCACAGCAATTGAAAAAAATGTAAAGAATTAATGTTTGCATTTTCTTTAAAAATATTATCATTTGTTTAAAATTTAGTAAAATCTGAAAAAATTATTTAAAAAGTTTTGGTATTTCCACTTTTAAATACAAGGGGGAGCAGCTACTGAAATTTGACACAAAAACCTAGTGTACGACTAGCTCAAATTACTGCCCTGCAGTAAATATTGGCTGAATCTGCTGACATGTGTGTGATGTCACTCCTCTCCTCCCATTCTGGAGGTTGGCTAAGGGATAAGAGAGGATGACATTTAGGAACACAGTGTGGAGCCATTTTGTTGGTGACTGCAAAGTTATACTGACAAATAGACGGTCACTGAGGATGGCAGGCAGCAAGTAATCTGTTAGTTGATGCTACTTGCTGTATCACGCTCACAATCACGCACTGACGCTCACACACACACTGACGCTCACTCGTACACTGATACTCTCACTTATGCTGTCACGCTGATGCTCACACTCACACGCTGACGCTCACACACTCACACTCATGCATACTCTGACGCTCACCCACTGATGCTCACACTCACATGCTGATGCTCACTCACATGCTGATGCACTCACACTCACATGCTGACACTCACACTCACGCTGACACTCAAACTCACATGCCCACGTTCTCTCACACGCTGACACTCTCACGCTCACCCACTAGCTGACGCTCACACTCACATGCTCACGCTCTCACTCACACACTGATGCTCACAATCTCCTGATGTGACTGTTCTACACGTGAGATTGCCATGGGACACTTGGATTATCTGGACAGGGAGTATATGTTGGTTTAATCAAAACAAAAATCCAGAAGGAGAGAAAATGCAGCACTCTTCAACTCCGTTAAAAAACTAAAGTCCTTTATTGGATTATTTGGTTAGCATAGGGCTAGATACGAGAAGAAAATGCAGAGAAAGAACCAGACCACAGCTGTTTCGTGCTTCAACAGGTTGTTCACATACCTAGTGTTAGGGACGGCGGAACGCACTAAATATAAAATAATAAAAAGTGCGTTCGCCGCCCGAGGTCCACCGTGCAGAGGTGTAAAACTGCTGCTATATAATGGCAGATGCACAATATGGCGGTATGACACACGCGGGTTGAACGTCACCCGGCGTGCGCTGGCGAGCTCTGTTAATATCACAGAGACACGTACGGCATAAACATAAATGCCGAGACCGTTGACTTCACAGATCTCAGCGGTGTGCACGCACGGTATATGGTAACAGGACTAGGCCCAAGACTCAGGGTCACTGTCCATCTAGACCTAGCGTGCGTGCAGCATCGCTACCGCGGACGCCTACCAGTGCTGCTGACTGCAGCGCGGCGACCAACCCAGCCGCAACACGACAATGCCCAAGAAGGGGCGCACTGTCGGACGCTAGTTCTGTTTGATGTGAACTGTGTCCTGAGCGTGCCACTACCTGGCGCTGACTCTATGCCTAAGTCCCTATCCACACACGTAATATCAGAGGGAGGGGATCTTAATGAGTCATTCATAGGCACATGCATTCATCATCATTCACACAGATAGCAATTAGAGTCTATACTAGCGCATGGCCGAGTGGCCATGCAAACCATTTATAGCCGGGACCTTCCGGAAGCTTCCAGATCCCTGAGATGGACCAATCAGATCACGAGAAGGACCTGAGCATGTGACTCCCGATCTCCAATGGGAGATCGTCTCGTGAGCATGCCCAGTAGCACAACGGGAGGACTTAGCCTCTGGAGTAACTTCTGAGCAGCCTGCGCTGCTATTGCTGGCCCAGAGGTGGCAGCAACAGCCAGACCCACAGAACTGGTCTGAGCAGGGCATCTGGAACGCCGTGATTGCTGTGCAGGCTCCTGAGCGGTCGGTGGAGAATGGGAGACCGCTGAATGCAAGGCTCTGGATTCCTGCTGTGCAGATCCAGTAACCTGACACCTAGCCCTATGTTAACCTTGTTCAACTGATC
This sequence comes from Dendrobates tinctorius, assembly GCF_039654945.1. Classification (NCBI taxonomy): domain Eukaryota; kingdom Metazoa; phylum Chordata; class Amphibia; order Anura; family Dendrobatidae; genus Dendrobates; species Dendrobates tinctorius. The sequence continues at coordinate 812,061 of NW_027361972.1, read as the reverse complement.
CAATAAAGGACTTTGGTTTTTTAACGGAGTTGAAGAGTGCTGCATTTTTTCTCCTTCTGAATTTTTGTTTTGATACTACGTGTGGTCTGATGCAAGCACCAGAACAACCGATGTGAAAATCACTCAGTCGTCTGGAATTCAGATATCCATATCTCCATCAGTGAGTATTCCCTGCTTAGTGCCATTTTGCTGTTTCTTATTGTATGCTGATATGTTGGTTTATTAGTTTACTTTATTTCTAGGAGAAGAGGGCGTCGGGGATTTGGTGTGAGGTGCAATTTTACTTTTCTTTTTAATTGTGAGCACAGGCACCAACTGATGATACTACTCTCCCATCAGCGGTACCTGCTGTCACCAGATGTAGCCCGATGGGAGTAGTCTCATCGGGCCAAGCCTGCTTTTTTACCAGAAGTCACTGCTGCGGGTCACAGTCAGATACAGGATCATGCTGATATCTGCCAGCATGATCCCGCAGCACTGTGACCGACAGTACCAGCAGTAGTGTTACCTCAGCTGACAAGTATACAGCAGGTTGTCTTGTCTTCAGCAGTACCTCTGGTCTCCAGCAGGCAACAGCTCGTCGGGTCTACAGCAGGCAGCAGCTCGTTGGGTTTACAACAGGCAGCAGCTCGTCGGGTCTCCAGCAGACAGCAGCTCGTTGGGTTTACAACAGGCAGCAGCTCGTCGGGTCTCCAGCAGGCAACAGCTCGTCGGGTCTACAGCAGGCAGCAGCTCGTTGGGTTTACAACAGGCAACAGCTTGTCGGGTCTACAGCAGGCAGCAGCTCGTTGGGTTTACAACAGGCAGCAGCTCGTCGGGTCTCCAGCAGGCAGCAGCTCGTTGGGTTTACAACAGGCAGCAGCTCGTCGGGTCTCCAGCAGGCAGCAGCTCGTTGGGTTTACAACAGGCAACAGCTCATCGGGTCTACAGCAGGCAGCAGCTCGTTGGGTTTACAACAGGCAGCAGCTCGTCGGGTCTCCAGCAGGCAACAGCTCGTCGGGTCTACAGCAGGCAGCAGCTCGTTGGGTTTACAACAGGCAGCAGCTCGTCGGGTCTCCAGCAGGCAGCAGCTCGTTGGGTTTACAACAGGCAGCAGCTCGTCGGGTCTCCAGCAGGCAGCAGCTCGTTGGGTTTACAACAGGCAACAGCTCATCGGGTCTACAGCAGGCAGCAGCTCATTGGGTTTACAACAGGCAACAGCTTGTCGGGTCTACAGCAGGCAGCAGCTCGTTGGGTTTACAACAGGCAGCAGCTCGTCGGGTCTCCAGCAGGCAGCAGCTCGTTGGGTTTACAACAGGCAGCAGCTTGTCGGGTCTCCAGCAGGCAGCAGCTCGTTGGGTTTACAACAGGCAACAGCTCATCGGGTCTACAGCAGGCAGCAGCTCGTTGGGTTTACAACAGGCAACAGCTCATCGGGTCTACAGCAGGCAGCAGCTCGTTGGGTTTACAACAGGCAGCAGCTCGTTGGGTCTCCAGCAGACAGCAGCTCATTGGGCCTCCAGGAGCTCATCTGGTATCCTGTCCTGGTCTCCTGCAGCTCCTCTGCTATGCGCAGCGTGACCATCCGAGACCTGATATGCCAGAAGTGAACAGTACGGCATCCGGCATAATAGAGCTAGCGATAGAGTGTAAATGGAGCTCAGCGGATAGTGCTGGTGTCTAATAAAATGGCGCCTGGCCACAACCACAGCTGTGAATTGAGCAGCCCACAGAGGCGTACCCAGGTCACAGCTGATGCGGCTGCAATGTTAGAGATAGGGTCGGCGTCCGATCGCTGTCTCCTATGCCCAGGGACTGCCGTATTTGAGGATGGAAAGTGTCGTTCAGCAGCCATTACAGACAGGCAAGGTAAAACGGCAGCGCCCAGTGGCTGCACTAAAACAGTAAAAAAAAACATAAACAGAACAGAGTCAAGCTTAGGTGAACACATCTTTTTAGATAATTTATTGTAAAAATGAAAATTATAAAAAATCACGGCACCTTCCCTTTAATCTCATTTCCCCCTTGATAGTGACACTCTCTTAGGATACATGTTACTCTATGATGGCACTTTTGCACATGGCCACTAGATGGCGCTACATTTGACATTTGCCTGAATTTTTATATCTACATCTGGTTTACATAAATTATGTTTTCTTGTGGTAACTCTATACTATTTACCATTAGAAGCTTTGTATTTCTGTAATTATCTGTATGTATACATGATTGATTACCACTTCTGTCTCTGTAAAAACAATCCCCTTTAACCCCTTTCCGACATCAGGGGTAAATGTATGCCGATGTCGGGCTCCCTCTCTTGGATGTCGGCTCCAGCGCTGAGTCCGCATCTTTTCTGGCACATGTCAGCAAGTGCGCCGTAAATCCCGCCCATCGGTGACCCTGTCACATGATCGCGGGTCACCGATGGGTTGGCATGACAACCAGAGGTCTCCAGCAGAAGTCTATGGTTGTCACTGCCGGATTGCTATGAGCGCTACCCACTAGCCGAAAACGCATGGACCAGGCATTGTCCGCCAAACTCCAGCTCTCCTTATAATATAGGCAAAACGCTACTCAGACAACACAGGGTGAGGGTAAAACAGTGTGGGCAATGCATTATTCTACCACAAAACAGGCAGATAACACATAGAACAGTCCCAGCACAGGACCCAAGATGGCGCACATTACAGAGTCTCACCCTCCACTGACCCGCCGGGATAATGGCAGCTGTGACTACAGATCTTCCAGGGTCACTACCTCACCTATGGCACACACACAGAGAGGAGGTAATGAGAAGCATAGGGAGATGACAGTCCATTGAGTCCCTACAAGGTACAAGGCCAGTTGATCTGAGGTTCACAACCTGTCTCCAAACGTATCCATGGTTCAGTGATGGTGAATGGAGCAGATCTGTATTCTTCCAACCGAGGCTGAAAACCCCTAGGTTGTTTCCTATAGAATGATAGATCTGTGTCCCTCATAATGGAGTCATGATGTAAAATGGCTGCTGTCCTGTCTCTGGTCCTTTTAAGATGTATGGATGTCTTGGCAGAATCTCTCTGGCTGTTTCTCTCTCTCAGTCTCTTTATACAGAGGCATGTAACCTATTTTTAGACTGTATTGACACCCCTGCAAGTCTGTCAGATAATACTCAATTTCTTCCTGAAAATGACTGCAAACACAAATTCTTTGGTATTATCTTCATTTAATTTGTCTTAAATGAAAAAACACAAAAAGAATTGTCCTAAAGCCAAATTGGATATAATTCCACACCAAACATAAAAAAGAGGGTGGACAAAAGTATTGGCACTGTTTGAAAAATCATGTGCTGCTTCTCTAATTTGTGTAATTAACAGCACCTGTAACTTACCTGTGGCACCTAACAGGTGTTGGCAATAACTAAATCACACTTGCAGCCAGTTGACATGGATTAAAGTTGACTCAACCTCGGTCCTGTGTCCTTGTGTGTACCACACTGAGCACGGAGAAAAGAAAGAAGACCAAAGAACTGTCTGAGGACTTGAGAAACCAAATTGTGAGGAAGCATGAGCAATCTCAAGGCTACAAGTCCATCTCCAAAGACCTGAATGTTCCTGTGTCTACCGTGCGCAGTATCATCAAGAAGTTTAAAGCCCATGGCACTGTGACTAACCTCCCTAGATGTGGACGGAAAAGAAAAATTGACAAGAGATTTCAACGCAAGATTGTGCTGATGTTGGATAAAGAACCTCCACTAACATCCAAACAAGTTCAAGCTGCCCTGCAGTCCGAGGGTACAACAGTGTCAACCCGTACTAACCGTCGGCATCTGAATGAAAAGGGACTGTATGGTAGGAGACCCAGGAAGACCCCACTTCTTACCCCAAGACATAAAAAAGCCAGGCTGGAGTTTGCCAAAACTTACCTGAAAGAGCCTAAAACGTTTTGGAAGAATGTTCTCTGGTCAGATGAGACAAAAGTAGAGCTTTTTGGGCAAAGGCATCAACATAGAGTTTACAGGAGAAAAAAAGAGGCATTCAAAGAAAAAAGCACGGTCCCTACAGTCAAACATGGCGGAGGTTCCCTGATGTTTTGGGGTTGCTTTGCTGCCTCTGGCACTGGACTGCTTGACCGTGTGCATGGCATTATGAAGTCTGAAGACTACCGACAAATTTTGCAGCATAATGTAGGGCCCAGTGTGAGAAAGCTGGGTCTACCTCAGAGGTCATGGGTCTTCCAGCAGGACAATGACCCAAAACACACTTCAAAAAGCACTAGAAAATGGTTTGAGAGAAAGCACTGGAGACTTCTAAGGTGGCTAGCAATGAGTCCAGACCTGAATCCCATAGAACACCTGTGGAGAGATCTAAAAATGGCAGTTTGGAGAAGGCACCCTTCAAATATCAGGGACCTGGAGCAGTTTGCCAAAGAAGAATGGTCTAAAATTCCAGCAGAGCATTGTAAGAAACTCATTGATGGTTACCGGAAGCGGTTGGTCGCAGTTATTTTGGCTAAAGGTTGTGCAACCAAGTATTAGGCTGAGGGTGCCAATACTTTTGTCTGGCCCATTTTTGGAGTTTTGTGTGAAATGATCAGTGTTTTGCTTCATTCTCTTTTGTGTTTTTTCATTTAAGACAAATTAAATGAAGATAATACCAAAGAATTTGTGTTTGCAATCATTTTCAGGAAGAAACCGAGTATTATCTGACAGAATTGCAGGGGTGTCAATGCTTTTGGCCACAACTGTATATAGCATTACTTGATTATTTAAACTATTTGCATAGTTTTTCCCTCTCTGCTTTAGAGGTCAACAGACTGGCTCCATAACACAATGTATAATTATCATATCAGCAAACATCACTAGTGATCAAGGAGAAGTGCACAATAAAAGTCAATATTACCGGCTTACACAAACAAAAGTCTGTTTTCTTGACCAACCAGAAATCAACACTTAAATTTGAAACCAACATACAGATAACATTCTATTATTCTTCGTTGCTAAAAAATAGTCATCTGGTTAATTAAGATACAATGCTGAACGTCTTCACAATGCCAAAAGTAGAAATAAAATGTTTTTAGAAATATTAAAAAATATAAAAGTTCTAATCACCGCCCTTTTGCCTCATTCAAAATAAAACAATACAAAGAAAATAAAACAGACACATATTTGTTATAGCCGCGTTCAGAATCGCCTGATCTATCAATATAAGAAAAGAATTAAACCGATCGCTAAACAGTGTAACGAGTAAAAGCCAAAATGCCAGAATGGTGTTCTTTTGATCGCCACAACATTGCATTAAAATACAATAACGAGTGATCAAAAGATCGTATCTGCACCAAAATGGAATTCATTAAAAGCATCAGCTCGGCACACAAAAAATAATCCCTCACCCAACCCGAGATCATGAAAAATGGAGACGTTACGGGTATCGGAAAATGGCGCAATTCTTTTATACTTTACCTAATAAAGAGGAGTTATTTTTACTGATAAATGTTTGTTTTGGTCGTTTATTTTCTGTTGGTATTTGGTTTATCCTATAAAACTCCCATATAATATTCTCACCTAGAATTTATCCTATAAAACTCCCATATAATATTCTCACCTTGAATTTATCCTATTTAACTCCCATATGATATTCTCACCTTGAATTTATCCTATAAAACTCCCATATAATATTCTCACCTTGAATTTATCCTATAAAACTCCCATATAATATTCTCACCTTGAATTTATCCTATAAAACTCCCATATAATATTCTCACCTTGAATTTATCCTATTTAACTCCCATATGATATTCTCACCTAGAATTTATCCTATAAAACTCCCATATAATATTCTCACCTTGAATTTATCCTATAAAACTCCCATATAATATTCTCACCTAGAATTTATCCTATAAAACTCCCATATAATATTCTCACCTTGAATTTATCCTATAAAACTCCCATATAATATTCTCACCTTGAATTTATTCTATAAAACTCCCATATAATATTCTCACCTTGAATTTATCCTATTTAACTCCCATATGATATTCTCACCTAGAATTTATCCTATAAAACTCCCATATAATATTCTCACCTTGAATTTATCCTATAAAACTCCCATATAATATTCTCACCTTGAATTTATCCTATTTAACTCCCATATGATATTCTCACCTTGAATTTATCCTATAAAACTCCCATATAATATTCTCACCTTGAATTTATCCTATAAAACTCCCATATAATATTCTCACCTTGAATTTATCCTATAAAACTCCCATGTAATATTCTCACCTTGAATTTATCCTATAAAACTCCCATATAATATTCTCACTTTGAATTTATTCTATAAAACTCCCATATAATATTCTCACCTTGAATTTATCCTATAAAACTCCCATGTAATATTCTCACCTTGAATTTATCCTATAAAACTCCCATATAATATTCTCACCTTGAATTTATCCTATAAAACTCCCATATAATATTCTCACCTTGAATTTATCCTATAAATCACCCATATAATATTCTCACCTTGAATTTATCCTATAAAGCTCCCATATAATATTCTCACCTTGAATTTATTCTATAAAGCTCCCATATAATATTCTCACCTTGAATTTATCCTATAAAACTCCCATATAATATTCTCACTTTGAATTTATTCTATAAAACTCCCATATAATATTCTCACCTTGAATTCATCCTATAAAACTCCCATATAATATTCTCACCTTGAATTTATCCTATAAAACTCCCATATAATACTCTCACCTTGAATTTATCCTATAAAACTCCCATATAATATTCTCACCTTGAATTTATTCTATAAAACTCCCATATAATATTCTCACTTTGAATTTATCCTATAAAACTCCCATATAATATTCTCACCTTGAATTCATCCTATAAAACTCCCATATAATATTCTCACCTTGAATTTATCCTATAAAACTCCCATATAATACTCTCACCTTGAATTTATCCTATAAAACTCCCATATAATACTCTCACCTTGAATTTATCCTATAAAACTCCCATATAATATTCTCACCTTGAATTTATCCTATAAAACTCCCATATAATATTCTCACCTTGAATTCATCCTATAAAACTCCCATATAATATTCTCACCTTGAATTTATCCTATAAAACTCCCATATAATACTCTCACCTTGAATTTATCCTATAAAACTCCCATATAATATTCTCACCTTGAATTTATTCTATAAAACTCCCATATAATATTCTCACCTTGAATTTATTCTATAAAACTCCCATATAATATTCTCACATTGAATTTATCCTAAAAAACTCCTATATAATATTCTCACCTTGAATTTATCCTATAAAACTCCCATATAATATTCTCACCTAGAATTTATCCTATAAAACTCCCATATAATATTCTCACCTAGAATTTATCCTATAAAACTCCTATATAATATTCTCACCTAGAATTTATCCTATAAAACTCCCATATAATAATCTCACGTTGAATTTATTCTATAAAACTCCCATATAATATTCTCACCCTCAATTTATTCTATAAAACTCCCATATAATATTCTCACCTTGAATTTATCCTATAAAACTCCCATATAATATTCTCACCTTGAATTTATTCTATAAAACTCCCATATAATATTCTCACCTTGAATTTATTCTATAAAACTCCCATATAATATTCTCACCCTCAATTTATCCTATAAAACTGCCATATAATATTCTCACCCTCAATTTATCCGATAAAACTGCCATATAATATTCTCACCTTGAATTTATCCTATAAATCTCCCATATAATATTCTCACCTTGAATTTATCCTATAAAACTCCCATATAATATTCTCACCTTGAATTTATCCTATAAAACTCCCATATAATATTCTCACCTTGAATTTATCCTATAAAACTCCTATATAATATTCTCACCTTGAATTTATCCTATAAAACTCCCATATAATATTCTCACCTTGAATTTATCCTATAAATCTCCCATATAATATTCTCACCTTGAATTTATCCTATAAAACTCCCATATAATATTCTCACCTTGAATTTATCCTATAAAACTGCCATATAATATTCTCACCTTGAATTTATCCTATAAAACTCCCATATAATATTCTCACCTTGAATTTATCCTATAAAACTCCCATATAATATTCTCACCTTGAATTTATTCTATAAAACTCCCATATAATATTCTCACCTTGAATTTATCCTATAAAACTCCCATATAATATTCTCACCTTGAATTTATCCTATAAAGCTCCCATATAATATTCTCACCTTGAATTTATCCTATAAAACTCCCATATAATATTCTCACCTTGAATTTATCCTATAAAACTCCCATATAATATTCTCACCTTCAATTTATCCTATAAAACTGCCATATAATATTCTCACCTTGAATTTATCCTATAAAACTCCCATATAATATTCTCACCTTGAATTTATCCTATAAAACTCCCATATAATACTCTCACCTTGAATTTATCCTATAAAACTCCCATATAATACTCTCACCTTGAATTCATCCTATAAAACTCCCATATAATATTCTCACCTTGAATTTATTCTATAAAACTCCCATATAATATTCTCACCTTGAATTTATTCTATAAAACTCCCATATAATATTCTCACCTTGAACTTATTCTATAAAACTGCCATATAATATTCTCACCTTGAATTTATTCTATAAAGCTCCCATATAATATTCTCACCTTGAATTTATCCTATAAAACTGCCATATAATATTCTCACCTTGAATTTATTCTATAAAACTCCCATATAATATTCTCACCTTGAATTCATCCTATAAAACTCCCATATAATATTCTCACCTTGAATTTATCCTATAAAACTCCCATATAATACTCTCACCTTGAATTTATTCTATAAAACTCCCATATAATATTCTCACCTTGAATTCATCCTATAAAACTCCCATATAATATTCTCACCTTGAATTTATCCTATAAAACTCCCATATAATATTCTCACCTTGAATTTATTCTATAAAACTCCCATATAATATTCTCACCTTGAATTTATCCTATAAAACTCCCATATAATATTCTCACGTTGAATTTATTCTATAAAACTCCCATATAATATTCTCACCTTGAATTTATCCTATAAAACTCCCATATAATATTCTCACCTTGAATTCATTCTATAAAACTCCCATATAATATTCTCACCTTGAATTTATCCTATAAAACTCCCATATAATATTCTCACCTTGAATTTATCCTATAAAACTGCCATATAAGATTCTCACCTTGAATTTATCCTATAAAACTCCCATATAATATTCTCACCTTGAATTCATCCTATAAAACTCCCATATAATATTCTCACCTTGAATTTATCCTATAAAACTCCCATATAATACTCTCACCTTGAATTTATCCTATAAAACTCCCATATAATATTCTCACCTTGAATTCATCCTATAAAACTCCCATATAATATTCTCACCTTGAATTTATTCTATAAAACTCCCATATAATATTCTCACCTTGAATTTATCCTATAAAACTGCCATATAATATTCTCACCTTGAATTTATTCTATAAAGCTCCCATATAATATTCTCACCTTGAATTCATCCTGTAAAACTCCCATATAATATTCTCACCTTGAATTTATTCTATAAAACTCCCATATAATATTCTCACCTTGAATTTATCCTATAAAACTGCCATATAATATTCTCACCTTGAATTTATTCTATAAAACTCCCATATAATATTCTCACCTTGAATTTATCCTATAAAACTCCCATATAATACTCTCACCTTGAATTTATCCTATAAAACTTACATATAATATTCTCACCTTGAATTTATTCTATAAAACTCCCATATAATATTCTCACCTTGAATTTATCCTATAAAACTGCCATATAATATTCTCACCTTGAATTTATCCTATAAAACTCCCATATAATATTCTCACCTTGAATTTATTCTATAAAACTCCCATATAATATTCTCACCTTGAATTCATCCTATAAAACTCCCATATAATATTCTCACCTTGAATTTATTCTATAAAACTCCCATATAATATTCTCACCTTGAATTTATCCTATAAAACTGCCATATAATATTCTCACCTTGAATTTATTCTATAAAGCTCCCATATAATATTCTCACCTTGAATTCATCCTGTAAAACTCCCATATAATATTCTCACCTTGAATTTATTCTATAAAACTCCCATATAATATTCTCACCTTGAATTTATCCTATAAAACTGCCATATAATATTCTCACCTTGAATTTATTCTATAAAACTCCCATATAATATTCTCACCTTGAATTTATCCTATAAAACTCCCATATAATACTCTCACCTTGAATTTATCCTATAAAACTTACATATAATATTCTCACCTTGAATTTATTCTATAAAACTCCCATATAATATTCTCACCTTGAATTTATCCTATAAAACTGCCATATAATATTCTCACCTTGAATTTATCCTATAAAACTCCCATATAATATTCTCACCTTGAATTTATTCTATAAAACTCCCATATAATATTCTCACCTTGAATTCATCCTATAAAACTCCCATATAATATTCTCACCTTGAATTTATCCTATAAAACTCCCATATAATACTCTCACCTTGAATTTATCCTATAAAACTTCCATATAATATTCTCACCTAGAATTTATCCTATAAAACTCCCATATAATACTCTCATCTTGAATTTATCCTATAAAACTGCCATATAATATTCTCACCTTGAATTTATCCTATAAAACTCCCATATAATATTCTCACCTTGAATTCATCCTATAAAACTCCCATATAATATTCTCACCTTGAATTTATTCTATAAAACTCCCATATAATATTCTCACCTTGAATTCATCCTATAAAACTCCCATATAATATTCTCACCTTGAATTTATTCTATAAAACTCCCATATAATATTCTCACCTTGAATTCATCCTATAAAACTCCCATATAATACTCTCACCTTGAATTTATCCTATAAAACTTCCATATAATATTCTCACCTTGAATTTATTCTATAAAACTCCCATATAATATTCTCACCTTGAATTTATCCTATAAAACTCCCATATAATATTCTCACCTTGAATTTATTCTATAAAGCTCCCATATAATATTCTCACCTTGAATTTATCCTATAAAACTCCCATATAATATTCTCACCTTGAATTTATCCTATAAAACTGCCATATAAGATTCTCACCTTGAATTTATCCTATAAAACTGCCATATAATATTCTCACCTTGAATTCATACTATAAAACTCCCATATAATATTCTCACCTTGAATTTATCCTATAAAACTCCCATATAATACTCTCACCTTGAATTTATCCTATAAAACTCCCATATAATACTCTCACCTTGAATTCATCCTATAAAACTCCCATATAATATTCTCACCTTGAATTTATTCTATAAAACTCCCATATAATATTCTCACCTTGAATTTATCCTATAAAACTGCCATATAATATTCTCACCTTGAATTTATTCTATAAAGCTCCCATATAATATTCTCACCTTGAATTTATCCTATAAAACTGCCATATAATATTCTCACCTTGAATTTATTCTATAAAACTCCCATATAATATTCTCACCTTGAATTCATCCTATAAAACTCCCATATAATATTCTCACCTTGAATTTATCCTATAAAACTCCCATATAATACTCTCACCTTGAATTTATTCTATAAAACTCCCATATAATATTCTCAACTTGAATTCATCCTATAAAACTCCCATATAATATTCTCACCTTGAATTTATCCTATAAAACTCCCATATAATATTCTCACCTTGAATTTATCCTATAAAACTCCCATATAATATTCTCACGTTGAATTTATTCTATAAAACTCCCATATAATATTCTCACCTTGAATTTATCCTATAAAACTCCCATATAATATTCTCACCTTGAATTTATCCTATAAAACTCCCATATAATATTCTCACCTTGAATTCATTCTATAAAGCTCCCATATAATATTCTCACCTTGAATTTATCCTATAAAACTCCCATATAATATTCTCACCTTGAATTCATCCTATAAAACTGCCATATAAGATTCTCACCTTGAATTTATCCTATAAAACTCCCATATAATATTCTCACCTTGAATTCATCCTATAAAACTCCCATATAATATTCTAACCTTGAATTTATCCTATAAAACTCCCATATAATACTCTCACCTTGAATTTATCCTATAAAACTCCCATATAATATTCTCACCTTGAATTCATCCTATAAAACTCCCATATAATATTCTCACCTTGAATTTATTCTATAAAACTCCCATATAATATTCTCACCTTGAATTTATCCTATAAAACTGCCATATAATATTCTCACCTTGAATTTATTCTATAAAGCTCCCATATAATATTCTCACCTTGAATTCATCCTATAAAACTCCCATATAATATTCTCACCTTGAATTTATTCTATAAAACTCCCATATAATATTCTCACCTTGAATTTATCCTATAAAACTGCCATATAATATTCTCACCTTGAATTTATTCTATAAAACTCCCATATAATATTCTCACCTTGAATTTATCCTATAAAACTCCCATATAATACTCTCACCTTGAATTTATCCTATAAAACTTCCATATAATATTCTCACCTTGAATTTATTCTATAAAACTCCCATATAATATTCTCACCTTGAATTTATCCTATAAAACTGCCATATAATATTCTCACCTTGAATTTATCCTATAAAACTCCCATATAATATTCTCACCTTGAATTTATTCTATAAAACTCCCATATAATATTCTCACCTTGAATTCATCCTATAAAACTCCCATATAATATTCTCACCTTGAATTTATCCTATAAAACTCCCATATAATACTCTCACCTTGAATTTATCCTATAAAACTTCCATATAATATTCTCACCTAGAATTTATCCTATAAAACTCCCATATAATACTCTCACCTTGAATTTATCCTATAAAACTGCCATATAATATTCTCACCTTGAATTTATCCTATAAAACTCCCATATAATATTCTCACCTTGAATTCATCCTATAAAACTCCCATATAATATTCTCACCTTGAATTTATTCTATAAAACTCCCATATAATATTCTCACCTTGAATTCATCCTATAAAACTCCCATATAATATTCTCACCTTGAATTTATTCTATAAAACTCCCATATAATATTCTCACCTTGAATTCATCCTATAAAACTCCCATATAATACTCTCACCTTGAATTTATCCTATAAAACTTCCATATAATATTCTCACCTTGAATTTATTCTATAAAACTCCCATATAATATTCTCACCTTGAATTTATTCTATAAAACTCCCATATAATATTCTCACCTTGAATTTATCCTATAAAACTTCCATATAATATTCTCACCTTGAATTTATTCTATAAAACTCCCATATAATATTCTCACCTTGAATTTATCCTATAAAACTGCCATATAATATTCTCACCTTGAATTTATCCTATAAAACTCCCATATAATATTCTCACCTTGAATTTATTCTATAAAACTCCCATATAATATTCTCACCTTGAATTCATCCTATAAAACTCCCATATAATATTCTCACCTTGAATTTATCCTATAAAACTCCCATATAATACTCTCACCTTGAATTTATCCTATAAAACTTCCATATAATATTCTCACCTAGAATTTATCCTATAAAACTCCCATATAATATTCTCACCTTGAATTTATCCTATAAAACTCCCATATAATATTCTCACCTTGAATTTATCCTATAAAACTGCCATATAATATTCTCACCTTGAATTTATCCTATAAAACTCCCATATAATATTCTCACCTTGAATTCATTCTATAAAACTCCCATATAATATTCTCACCTTGAATTTATTCTATAAAACTCCCAAATAATATTCTCACCTTGAATTTATTCTATAAAACTCCCATATAATACTCTCACCTTGAATTTATTCTATAAAACTCCCATATAATATTCTCACCTTGAATTCATCCTATAAAACTCCCATATAATATTCTCACCTTGAATTTATTCTATAAAACTACCATATAATATTCTCACCTTGAATTCATCCTATAAAACTCCCATATAATACTCTCACCTTGAATTTATCCTATAAAACTTCCATATAATATTCTCACCTTGAATTTATTCTATAAAACTCCCATATAATATTCTCACCTTGAATTTATCCTATAAAACTGCCATATAATATTCTCACCTTGAATTTATCCTATAAAACTCCCATATAATATTCTCACCTTGAATTTATTCTATAAAACTCCCATATAATATTCTCACCTTGAATTTATTCTATAAAACTCCCATATATTACTCTCACCTTGAATTTATCCTATAAAACTCCCATATAATATTCTCACCTTGAATTTATCCTATAAAACTCCCATATATTACTCTCACCTTGAATTTATCCTATAAAACTTCCATATAATATTCTCACCTTGAATTTATTCTATAAAACTCCCATATAATATTCTCACCTTGAATTTATCCTATAAAACTCCCATATAATATTCTCACCTTGAATTTATCCTATAAAACTCCCATATATTACTCTCACCTTGAATTTATCCTATAAAGCTCCCATATAATATTCTCACCTTGAATTCATCCTATAAAACTCCCATATAATATTCTCACCTTGAATTTATCCTATAAAACTGCCATATAAGATTCTCACCTTGAATTTATCCTATAAAACTCCCATATAATATTCTCACCTTGAATTCATCCTATAAAACTCCCATATAATATTCTCACCTTGAATTTATCCTATAAAACTCCCATATAATACTCTCACCTTGAATTTATCCTATAAAACTCCCATATAATATTCTCACCTTGAATTCATCCTATAAAACTCCCATATAATATTCTCACCTTGAATTTATTCTATAAAACTCCCATATAATATTCTCACCTTGAATTTATCCTATAAAACTGCCATATAATATTCTCACCTTGAATTTATTCTATAAAGCTCCCATATAATATTCTCACCTTGAATTCATCCTATAAAACTCCCATATAATATTCTCACCTTGAATTTATTCTATAAAACTCCCATATAATATTCTCACCTTGAATTTATCCTATAAAACTGCCATATAATATTCTCACCTTGAATTTATTCTATAAAACTCCCATATAATATTCTCACCTTGAATTTATCCTATAAAACTCCCATATAATACTCTCACCTTGAATTTATCCTATAAAACTTCCATATAATATTCTCACCTTGAATTTATTCTATAAAACTCCCATATAATATTCTCACCTTGAATTTATCCTATAAAACTGCCTTATAATATTCTCACCTTGAATTTATTCTATAAAACTCCCATATAATATTCTCACCTTGAATTTATCCTATAAAACTTCCATATAATATTCTCACCTTGAATTTATTCTATAAAACTCGCATATAATATTCTCACCTTGAATTTATCCTATAAAACTTCCATATAATATTCTCACCTTGAATTTATTCTATAAAACTCCCATATAATATTCTCACCTTGAATTTATCCTATAAAACTGCCATATAATATTCTCACCTTGAATTTATCCTATAAAACTCCCATATAATATTCTCACCTTGAATTTATTCTATAAAACTCCCATATAATATTCTCACCTTGAATTCATCCTATAAAACTCCCATATAATATTCTCACCTTGAATTTATCCTATAAAACTCCCATATAATACTCTCACCTTGAATTTATCCTATAAAACTTCCATATAATATTCTCACCTAGAATTTATCCTATAAAACTCCCATATAATATTCTCACCTTGAATTTATCCTATAAAACTCCCATATAATATTCTCACCTTGAATTTATCCTATAAAACTGCCATATAATATTCTCACCTTGAATTTATCCTATAAAACTCCCATATAATATTCTCACCTTGAATTCATTCTATAAAACTCCCATATAATATTCTCACCTTGAATTTATTCTATAAAACTCCCAAATAATATTCTCACCTTGAATTTATTCTATAAAACTCCCATATAATACTCTCACCTTGAATTTATTCTATAAAACTCCCATATAATATTCTCACCTTGAATTCATCCTATAAAACTCCCATATAATATTCTCACCTTGAATTTATTCTATAAAACTCCCATATAATATTCTCACCTTGAATTCATCCTATAAAACTCCCATATAATACTCTCACCTTGAATTTATCCTATAAAACTTCCATATAATATTCTCACCTTGAATTTATTCTATAAAACTCCCATATAATATTCTCACCTTGAATTTATCCTATAAAACTGCCATATAATATTCTCACCTTGAATTTATCCTATAAAACTCCCATATAATATTCTCACCTTGAATTTATTCTATAAAACTCCCATATAATATTCTCACCTTGAATTTATTCTATAAAACTCCCATATATTACTCTCACCTTGAATTTATCCTATAAAACTCCCATATAATATTCTCACCTTGAATTTATCCTATAAAACTCCCATATATTACTCTCACCTTGAATTTATCCTATAAAACTTCCATATAATATTCTCACCTTGAATTTATTCTATAAAACTCCCATATAATATTCTCACCTTGAATTTATCCTATAAAACTCCCATATAATATTCTCACCTTGAATTTATCCTATAAAACTCCCATATATTACTCTCACCTTGAATTTATCCTATAAAACTCCCATATAATATTCTCACCTTGAATTTATCCTATAAAACTCCCATATAATATTCTCACCTTGAATTTATCCTATAAAACTCCCATATATTACTCTCACCTTGAATTTATTCTATAAAACTCCCATATAATATTCTCACCTTGAATTCATCCTATAAAACTCCCATATAATATTCTCACCTTGAATTTATCCTATAAAACTCCCATATATTACTCTCACCTTGAATTTATCCTATAAAACTTCCATATAATATTCTCACCTTGAATTTATTCTATAAAACTCCCATATAATATTCTCACCTTGAATTCATTCTATAAAACTCCCATATAATATTCTCACCTTGAATTTATCCTATAAAACTCCCATATAATACTCTCACCTTGAATTTATCCTATAAAACTTCCATATAATATTCTCACCTTGAATTTATCCTATAAAACTGCCATATAATATTCTCACCTTGAATGTATCCTATAAAACTCCCATATAATATTCTCACCTTGAATTTATTCTATAAAACTCCCATATAATATTCTCACCTTGAATTCATCCTATAAAACTCCCATATAATATTCTCACCTTGAATTTATCCTATAAAACTCCCATATAATACTCTCACCTTGAATTTATTCTATAAAACTCCCATATAATATTCTCACCTTGAATTCATCCTATAAAACTCCCATATAATATTCTCACCTTGAATTTATCCTATAAAACTCCCATATAATATTCTCACCTTGAATTTATCCTATAAAACTCCCATATAATATTCTCACCTTGAATTTATTCTATAAAACTCCCATATAATATTCTCACCTTGAATTTATCCTATAAAACTCCCATATAATATTCTCACCTTGAATTTATCCTATAAAACTCCCATATAATATTCTCACCTTGAATTCATTCTATAAAGCTCCCATATAATATTCTCACCTTGAATTTATCCTATAAAACTCCCATATAATATTCTCACCTTGAATTTATCCTATAAAACTGCCATATAAGATTCTCACCTTGAATTTATCCTATAAAACTCCCATATAATATTCTCACCTTGAATTCATCCTATAAAACTCCCATATAATATTCTCACCTTGAATTTATCCTATAAAACTCCCATATAATACTCTCACCTTGAATTTATCCTATAAAACTCCCATATAATATTCTCACCTTGAATTCATCCTATAAAACTCCCATATAATATTCTCACCTTGAATTTATTCTATAAAACTCCCATATAATATTCTCACCTTGAATTTATCCTATAAAACTGCCATATAATATTCTCACCTTGAATTTATTCTATAAAGCTCCCATATAATATTCTCACCTTGAATTCATCCTATAAAACTCCCATATAATATTCTCACCTTGAATTTATTCTATAAAACTCCCATATAATATTCTCACCTTGAATTTATCCTATAAAACTTCCATATAATATTCTCACCTTGAATTTATTCTATAAAACTCCCATATAATATTCTCACCTTGAATTTATCCTATAAAACTCCCATATAATACTCTCACCTTGAATTTATCCTATAAAACTTCCATATAATATTCTCACCTTGAATTTATTCTATAAAACTCCCATATAATATTCTCACCTTGAATTTATCCTATAAAACTGCCATATAATATTCTCACCTTGAATTTATCCTATAAAACTCCCATATAATATTCTCACCTTGAATTTATTCTATAAAACTCCCATATAATATTCTCACCTTGAATTCATCCTATAAAACTCCCATATAATATTCTCACCTTGAATTTATCCTATAAAACTCCCATATAATACTCTCACCTTGAATTTATCCTATAAAACTTCCATATAATATTCTCACCTAGAATTTATCCTATAAAACTCCCATATAATACTCTCACCTTGAATTTATCCTATAAAACTGCCATATAATATTCTCACCTTGAATTTATCCTATAAAACTCCCATATAATATTCTCACCTTGAATTCATCCTATAAAACTCCCATATAATATTCTCACCTTGAATTTATTCTATAAAACTCCCATATAATATTCTCACCTTGAATTCATCCTATAAAACTCCCATATAATACTCTCACCTTGAATTTATCCTATAAAACTTCCATATAATATTCTCACCTTGAATTTATTCTATAAAACTCCCATATAATATTCTCACCTTGAATTTATCCTATAAAACTCCCATATAATATTCTCACCTTGAATTCATCCTATAAAACTCCCATATAATATTCTCACCTTGAATTTATCCTATAAAACTCCCATATAATATTCTCACCTTGAATTTATTCTATAAAACTCCCATATAATATTCTCACCTTGAATTTATCCTATAAAACTGCCATATAATATTCTCACCTTGAATTTATTCTATAAAGCTCCCATATAATATTCTCACCTTGAATTCATCCTATAAAACTCCCATATAATATTCTCACCTTGAATTTATTCTATAAAACTCCCATATAATATTCTCACCTTGAATTTATCCTATAAAACTGCCATATAATATTCTCACCTTGAATTTATTCTATAAAACTCCCATATAATATTCTCACCTTGAATTTATCCTATAAAACTCCCATATAATACTCTCACCTTGAATTTATCCTATAAAACTTCCATATAATATTCTCACCTTGAATTTATTCTATAAAACTCCCATATAATATTCTCACCTTGAATTTATTCTATAAAACTCCCATATAATATTCTCACCTTGAATTTATCCTATAAAACTGCCATATAATATTCTCACCTTGAATTTATCCTATAAAACTCCCATATAATATTCTCACCTTGAATTTATTCTATAAAACTCCCATATAATATTCTCACCTTGAATTCATCCTATAAAACTCCCATATAATATTCTCACCTTGAATTTATCCTATAAAACTCCCATATAATACTCTCACCTTGAATTTATCCTATAAAACTTCCATATAATATTCTCACCTAGAATTTATCCTATAAAACTCCCATATAATACTCTCACCTTGAATTTATCCTATAAAACTGCCATATAATATTCTCACCTTGAATTTATCCTATAAAACTCCCATATAATATTCTCACCTTGAATTCATCCTATAAAACTCCCATATAATATTCTCACCTTGAATTTATTCTATAAAACTCCCATATAATATTCTCACCTTGAATTCATCCTATAAAACTCCCATATAATATTCTCACCTTGAATTTATTCTATAAAACTCCCATATAATATTCTCACCTTGAATTCATCCTATAAAACTCCCATATAATACTCTCACCTTGAATTTATCCTATAAAACTTCCATATAATATTCTCACCTTGAATTTATTCTATAAAACTCCCATATAATATTCTCACCTTGAATTTATCCTATAAAACTCCCATATAATATTCTCACCTTGAATTTATTCTATAAAGCTCCCATATAATATTCTCACCTTGAATTCATCCTATAAAACTCCCATATAATATTCTCACCTTGAATTTATCCTATAAAACTGCCATATAAGATTCTCACCTTGAATTTATCCTATAAAACTCCCATATAATATTCTCACCTTGAATTCATCCTATAAAACTCCCATATAATATTCTCACCTTGAATTTATCCTATAAAACTCCCATATAATACTCTCACCTTGAATTCATCCTATAAAACTCCCATATAATATTCTCACCTTGAATTTATTCTATAAAACTCCCATATAATATTCTCACCTTGAATTTATCCTATAAAACTGCCATATAATATTCTCACCTTGAATTTATTCTATAAAGCTCCCATATAATATTCTCACCTTGAATTCATCCTATAAAACTCCCATATAATATTCTCACCTTGAATTTATTCTATAAAACTCCCATATAATATTCTCACCTTGAATTTATCCTATAAAACTGCCATATAATATTCTCACCTTGAATTTATTCTATAAAACTCCCATATAATATTCTCACCTTGAATTTATCCTATAAAACTTCCATATAATATTCTCACCTTGAATTTATTCTATAAAACTCCCATATAATATTCTCACCTTGAATTTATTCTATAAAACTCCCATATAATATTCTCACCTTGAATTTATCCTATAAAACTGCCATATAATATTCTCACCTTGAATTTATTCTATAAAACTCCCATATAATATTCTCACCTTGAATTTATCCTATAAAACTTCCATATAATATTCTCACCTTGAATTTATTCTATAAAACTCGCATATAATATTCTCACCTTGAATTTATCCTATAAAACTTCCATATAATATTCTCACCTTGAATTTATCCTATAAAACTGCCATATAATATTCTCACCTTGAATTTATCCTATAAAACTCCCATATAATATTCTCACCTTGAATTTATTCTATAAAACTCCCATATAATATTCTCACCTTGAATTTATTCTATAAAACTCCCATATAATATTCTCACCTTGAATTCATCCTATAAAACTCCCATATAATATTCTCACCTTGAATTTATTCTATAAAACTCCCATATATTACTCTCACCTTGAATTTATCCTATAAAACTCCCATATAATATTCTCACCTTGAATTTATCCTATAAAACTCCCATATATTACTCTCACCTTGAATTTATCCTATAAAACTTCCATATAATATTCTCACCTTGAATTTATCCTATAAAACTCCCATATAATATTCTCACCTTGAATTTATCCTATAAAACTCCCATATAATATTCTCACCTTGAATTTATCCTATAAAACTCCCATATATTACTCTCACCTTGAATTTATCCTATAAAACTCCCATATAATATTCTCACCTTGAATTTATCCTATAAAACTCCCATATAATATTCTCACCTTGAATTTATCCTATAAAACTCCCATATATTACTCTCACCTTGAATTTATTCTATAAAACTCCCATATAATATTCTCACCTTGAATTCATCCTATAAAACTCCCATATAATATTCTCACCTTGAATTTATCCTATAAAACTCCCATATATTACTCTCACCTTGAATTTATCCTATAAAACTTCCATATAATATTCTCACCTTGAATTTATTCTATAAAACTCCCATATAATATTCTCACCTTGAATTCATTCTATAAAACTCCCATATAATATTCTCACCTTGAATTTATCCTATAAAACTCCCATATAATACTCTCACCTTGAATTTATCCTATAAATCTTCCATATAATATTCTCACCTTGAATTTATCCTATAAAACTGCCATATAATATTCTCACCTTGAATGTATCCTATAAAACTCCCATATAATATTCTCACCTTGAATTTATTCTATAAAACTCCCATATAATATTCTCACCTTGAATTCATCCTATAAAACTCCCATATAATATTCTCACCTTGAATTTATCCTATAAAACTTCCATATAATATTCTCACCTTGAATTTATCCTATAAAACTTCCATATAATATTCTCACCTTGAATTTATTCTATAAAACTTCCATATAATATTCTCACCTTGAATTTATTCTATAAAACTCCCATATAATATTCTCACCTTGAATTCATCCTATAAAACTTCCATATAATATTCTCACCTTGAATTCATCCTATAAAACTTCCATATAATATTCTCACCTTGAATTTATCCTATAAAACTCCCATATAATATTCTCACCTTGAATTTATTCTATAAAACTCCCATATAATACTCTCACCTTGAATTTATCCTATAAAACTCCTATATAATATTCTCACCTAGAATTTATCCTATAAAACTTCCATATAATATTCTCACCTTGAATTTATCCTATAAAACTCCTATATAATATTCTCACCTAGAATTTATCCTATAAAACTTCCATATAATATTCTCACCTTGAATTTATCCTATAAAACTCCCATATAATATTCTCACCTTGAATTTATTCTATAAAACTCCCATATAATATTCTCACCTAGAATTTATCCTATAAAACTCCCATATAATATTCTCACCTTGAATTTATTCTATAAAGCTCCCATATAATATTCTCACCTTGAATTCATCCTATAAAACTCCCATATAATATTCTCACCTTGAATTTATTCTATAAAACTCCCATATAATATTCTCACCTTGAATTTATTCTATAAAACTCCCATATAATATTCTCACCTTGAATTTATTCTATAAAACTCCCATATAATATTCTCACCTTGAATTTATTCTATAAAACTCCAATATAATACTCTCACCTTGAATTTATCCTATAAAACTCCCATATAATACTCTCACCTTGAATTTATCCTATAAAACTTCCATATAATATTCTCACCTTGAATTTATCCTATAAAACTGCCATATAATATTCTCACCTTGAATTTATCCTATAAAACTCCCATATAATATTCTCACCTTGAATTTATTCTATAAAACTCCCATATAATATTCTCACCTTGAATTCATCCTATAAAACTCCCATATAATACTCTCACCTTGAATTCATCCTATAAAACTTCTATATAATATTCTCACCTTGAATTTATCCTATAAAACTGCCATATAATATTCTCACCTTGAATTTATCCTATAAAACTCCCATATAATATTCTCACCTTGAATTTATTCTATAAAACTCCCATATAATATTCTCACCTTGAATTTATTCTATAAAACTCCCATATAATATTCTCACCTTGAATTTATCCTATAAAACTCCCATATAATACTCTCACCTTGAATTCATCCTATAAAACTTCTATATAATATTCTCACCTTGAATTTATCCTATAAAACTGCCATATAATATTCTCACCTTGAATTTATCCTATAAAACTCCCATATAATATTCTCACCTTGAATTTATTCTATAAAACTCCCATATAATATTCTCACCTTGAATTCATCCTATAAAACTCCCATATAATATTCTCACCTTGAATTTATCCTATAAAACTCCCATATAATACTCTCACCTTGAATTTATCCTATAAAACTTCCATATAATATTCTCACCTTGAATTTATTCTATAAAACTCCCATATAATATTCTCACCTTGAATTCATCCTATAAAACTCCCATATAATATTATCACCTTGAATTTATCCTATAAAACTCCCATATAATACTCTCACCTTGAATTCATCCTATAAAACTTCCATATAATATTGTCACCTTGAATTTATTCTATAAAACTCCCGTATAATATTCTCACCTTGAATTCATCCTATAAAACTCCCATATAATATTCTCACCTTGAATTTATTCTATAAAACTCCCATATAATACTCTCACCTTGAATTTATCCTATAAAACTCCCATATAATATTCTCACCTAGAATTTATCCTATAAAACTCCCATATAATATTCTCACCTTGAATTTATCCTATAAAACTCCCGTATAATATTCTCACCTTTTATTTATCCTATAAAACTCCCGTATAATATTCTCACCTTGAATTTATCCTATAAAACTCCCATATAATATTCTCACCTTGAATTTATCCTATAAAACTCCTATATAATATTCTCACCTTGAATTTATCATATAAAACTCCCATATAATATTCTCACCTTGAATTTATCCTATAAAACTCCCATATAATATTCTCACCTAGAATTTATCCTATAAAACTCCCATATAATATTCTCACCTTGAATTTATTCTATAAAGCTCCCATATAATATTCTCACCTTGAATTCATCCTATAAAACTCCCATATAATATTCTCACCTTGAATTTATTCTATAAAACTCCCATATAATATTCTCACCTTGAATTCATCCTATAAAACTCCCATATAATATTCTCACCTTGAATTTATCCTATAAAACTCCCATATAATATGCTCACCTTGAATTTATTCTATAAAACTCCCATATAATATTCTCACCTTGAATTTATCCTATAAAACTGCCATATAATATTCTCACCTTGAATTTATCCTATAAAACTCCCATATAATATTCTCACCTTGAATTTATTCTATAAAACTCCCATATAATATTCTCACCTTGAATTCATCCTATAAAACTCCCATATAATATTCTCACCTTGAATTTATCCTATAAAACTCCCATATATTACTCTCACCTTGAATTTATCCTATAAAACTTCCATATAATATTCTCACCTTGAATTTATCCTATAAAACTTCCATATAATATTCTCACCTTGAATTTATCCTATAAAACTGCCTTATAATATTCTCACCTTGAATGTATCCTATAAAACTCCCATATAATATTCTCACCTTGAATTTATTCTATAAAACTCCCATATAATATTCTCACCTTGAATTCATCCTATAAAACTCCCATATAATATTCTCACCTTGAATTTATCCTATAAAACTCCCATATAATACTCTCACCTTGAATTTATCCTATAAAACTTCCATATAATATTCTCACCTTGAATTTATTCTATAAAACTTCCATATAATATTCTCACCTTGAATTTATTCTATAAAACTCCCATATAATATTCTCACCTTGAATTCATCCTATAAAACTTCCATATAATATTCTCACCTTGAATTTATCCTATAAAACTCCCATATAATATTCTCACCTTGAATTTATTCTATAAAACTCCCATATAATACTCTCACCTTGAATTTATCCTATAAAACTCCTATATAATATTCTCACCTAGAATTTATCCTATAAAACTTCCATATAATATTCTCACCTTGAATTTATCCTATAAAACTCCTATATAATATTCTCACCTAGAATTTATCCTATAAAACTTCCATATAATATTCTCACCTTGAATTTATCCTATAAAACTCCCATATAATATTCTCACCTTGAATTTATTCTATAAAACTCCCATATAATATTCTCACCTTGAATTTATCCTATAAAGCTCCCATATAATATTCTCACCTTGAATTCATCCTATAAAACTCCCATATAATATTCTCACCTTGAATTTATTCTATAAAACTCCCATATAATATTCTCACCTTGAATTTATTCTATAAAACTCCCATATAATATTCTCACCTTGAATTTATTCTATAAAACTCCCATATAATATTCTCACCTTGAATTTATCCTATAAAACTCCCATATAATATTCTCACCTTGAATTTATCCTATAAAACTCCCATATAATATTCTCACCTTGAATTTATTCTATAAAGCTCCCATATAATATTCTCACCTTGAATTCATCCTATAAAACTCCCATATAATATTCTCACCTTGAATTTATTCTATAAAACTCCCATATAATATTCTCACCTTGAATTTATTCTATAAAACTCCCATATAATATTCTCACCTTGAATTTATTCTATAAAACTCCCATATAATATTCTCACCTTGAATTTATTCTATAGAATCATAGAATCATAGAATCGTAGAGTTGGAAGGGACCTCCTGGGCCATCTGGTCCAACCCCCTGCTCAAAGCAGGATTCGCTAAATCATCCCAGTCAGATGTCTGTCTAGCCTCTGTTTGAAGACTTCCATTGAAGGAGAACTCACCACTTCTCGTGGCAGCCTGTTCCACTCATTGATCACTCTAACTGTCAAAAAGTTTTTTCTAATATCTAATCTGTGTCTCCTCCCATTCAGCTTCATCCCATTGCTTCTAGTCTTTCCTTGTGCAAATGAGAATAAAGTTGATCCTTCTACAATGTGACAGCCCTTTAGATATTTGTAGACAGCTATTAAGTCTCCTCTCAGTCTTCTCTTTTGCAAACTAAACATTCCCAAATCCTGCAACCTTTCCTCATAAGACAGGGTTTGCAGACCGGTCACCATTCTGGTCGCTCTTTTCTGAACTTGCTCCAGTTTGTTGATGTCTTTTTTAAAATGTGGTGCCCAAAACTGGACACAATATTCCAGATGAGGTCTGACCAAAGAGTAGTAGAGGGAAATAATGACTTCACGTGATCTAGACTGTATGCTTCTGTTAATACATCCTAGAATTGCATTTGCCTTTTTTGCTGCTGCATCACACTGTTGACTCATATTCAGTCTGTGATCTATTAGTATACCCAAGTCTTTTTCACATGTGCTGTCACTTAGCCCTATTCCTTTCATTCTATATATGCTTTTTTCATTTTTATTGCCCAGATGTAGTACTTTGCATTTCTCCCTGTTAAAAACCATTCTGTTAGTTGCTGCCCACTTCTCCAGTTTATTTAAATCTTTTTGAATCCTCTCTCTCTCTTCTCTAGTATTAGCTATCCCTCCTAGCTTTGTGTCATCAGCAAATTTAATCAGTTTACCCTCAATTCCTTCATCTAAATCGTTGATAAAGATGTTGAACAATACAGGGCCCAGGACAGAGCCCTGTGGTACCCCACTTGAGACATTCTTCCAACTGGATGTGCAGCCATTTACGACCACTCTTTGGGTCCGATCACTAAGCCAGTTATGAATCCACCTAACAGTTGCCTTGTCCATTTCATACTTAGTCATTTTTTCAATAAGGATTGTATGAGAGACTTTGTCAAATGCTTTGCTGAAGTCAAGATATACTATATCTACAGCATTTCCTTGATCCACCCAATCAGTGATACCGTCATAGAAGGAAATTAAGTTAGTCTGACATGACTTATTAGTTACAAACCCATGCTGACTCTGTTTAATCACTTCATTCTTATCCAGGTATTGACATACATGTTGTTTAATAATTTGTTCAAAGATCTTTCCTGGTATAGAAGTCAGACTCACCGGCCTATAGTTGCCTGGGTCCACCTTCTTCCCCTTTTTGAAGATAGGAACAACATTTGCTCTTCTCCAGTCTTCTGGCACTTCTCCTGTTCTCCAAGAATTTTCAAAGATTATGGAGAGGGGTTCAAAAATTTCTTCTGCTATCTCCTTCAGTACTCTGGGGTGTAATTCATCTGGACCTGGAGACTTGAATTCATTTAGGTTAGCTAAGTGTTTCCTCACTATCTTTCTGTTTATAGATATCCTGGATTCTTCTATTCCCTTAATAGGACAGTGAATAACAGTTGATGTTGCATTTCCTTTCTGAGAGAAAACAGATGCAAAATAGGAATTTAAAAGTTCAGCCTTCTCAACATCCTGTCTTACCATTTCATCATTTTCATCCTGTAAAAATCCTATAGCATCTTTGACTTTTCTTTTACTTTTGACATATCCCCAAAATCCTTTATTATTGCTTTTGACATCTCTTGCAAGCCTCAGTTCATTTTCAGCTTTAGCTAATCTGATTTGTGCCCTGCAGGTTCTGCAGACAGCATTATATTCTTCTTTAGATATGCCTCCCTCTTTCCATTTTATAAACATTTTTTTCTTCCTTTTTAGCATGTGCTTAAGTTCTGTGTTCATCCATCCTGGTTTCCTTAAATGCTTCCTATTCTTCCCTCTTTTCGGAATTGTTAACAACTGTGCTTTGAGAATTTCATTTTTCAAGATTTCCCATCCTTCCTGGACATTTTTGTCTTTAAGGATATCCAGCCATTGGATCCCTCCAATTCTCTTTCTGAATCCCTTAAAATCTGCCTTTCTGAAATCTAACCTTGACGTCTGAGTCTTCACAGGTCTTCCACCTCTAGTAATCCAAAATTCTAAAATAGCATGGTCGCTACCTCCTAGGGTCCCAGCCACTTTTACCTCCTCAACCATTTCCTCCCTGTTTATAAGGATTAGATCCAAGGTAGCAGTTCCCCTTGTTTTCTCCCTTACCTTTTGGAAGATAAAGTTGTCAGCAAGAGAGGATAAGAATTTCCTTGACCTGTTAGTTTTGCCTGAGAGAGATTCCCAACAAATGTCTGGATAGTTGAAATCTCCCATGACAACTATGTCATATTTTTTGGAGAACTTGGCCATCTGATGCATAAAGAGTTCATCTATATCTTCGACTTGCACAGGCGGCCTGTAGTAAATGCCTACAATGGTGTCCTTTCCATTGTTCTGTCCTTGTATTCTTACCCAAACAGTTTCCACAGAACTCCCAGTCTCTGAAGCTTCAATCTCTGTGCAGATATACGCGTTTCTAACATACAATGCGACACCCTCTCCTCGTTTATCAAGCCTGTTTCTTGCAAATAAGTTGTATCCTTCTAGTCTTGTATTCCAATCATGTGTATTGTCCCACCAAGTTTCAGTGATTCCAATGACATCATATTTCTTTTCCTGTGTTAGTAGTTCCAGTTCTCCTTGTTTGTTGCCCATGCTTTGTGCATTAGTATAGAAACATTTTAGTTTGTGATTGGTTTCTCTTTCTCCATTATTTTTATTAATTAGATTCTTTTGTCTTTGTTCTTCCTTTCCACTTCTAATAGCAGAGTTCTCAATAGCATTTGTCAGGTGTATGGCTTTTTCTGGTCTTTTGCTTCCCTTCCCATGTTGTTCTAGTTTAAAGCTCTCCTTACAAGTGTAGCAAGGCGACTTCCAAATACATGCTTTCCAGTCTTCGTAAGGTGCACCCCATCTCTAGCAAGTAGTCCATCGTATAAGTAGTTCACTCCGTGATCCAGAAATCCAAATCGTTGCTGATGGCACCATCGACGTAGCCAGTTGTTCACCTGCAGAATCTTATTCCACCTCCTTATTCCAACTCCCATATAATACTCTCACCTTGAATTTATCCTATAAAACTCCCATATAATACTCTCACCTTGAATTTATCCTATAAAACTTCCATATAATATTCTCACCTTGAATTTATTCTATAAAACTCCCATATAATATTCTCACCTTGGATTTATCCTATAAAACTGCCATATAATATTCTCACCTTGAATTTATCCTATAAAACTCCCATATAATATTCTCACCTTGAATTTATTCTATAAAACTCCCATATAATATTCTCACCTTGAATTCATCCTATAAAACTCCCATATAATATTCTCACCTTGAATTTATCCTATAAAACTCCCATATAATACTCTCACCTTGAATTTATCCTATAAAACTTCCATATAATATTCTCACCTTTAATTTATTCTATAAAACTCCCATATAATATTCTCACCTTGAATTCATCCTATAAAACTCCCATATAATATTATCACCTTGAATTTATCCTATAAAACTCCCATATAATACTCTCACCTTGAATTTATCCTATAAAACTTCCATATAATATTCTCACCTTGAATTTATTCTATAAAACTCCCATATAATATTCTCACCTTGAATTCATCCTATAAAACTTCCATATAATATTGTCACCTTGAATTTATTCTATAAAACTCCCGTATAATATTCTCACCTTGAATTCATCCTATAAAACTCCCATATAATATTCTCACCTTGAATTTATTCTATAAAACTCCCATATAATACTCTCACCTTGAATTTATCCTATAAAACTCCCATATAATATTCTCACCTAGAATTTATCCTATAAAACTTCCATATAATATTCTCACCTTGAATTTATCCTATAAAACTCCCGTATAATATTCTCACCTTTTATTTATCCTATAAAACTCCCGTATAATATTCTCACCTTGAATTTATCCTATAAAACTCCCATATAATATTCTCACCTTGAATTTATCCTATAAAACTCCTATATAATATTCTCACCTTGAATTTATTATATAAAACTCCCATATAATATTCTCACCTTGAATTTATCCTATAAAACTCCCATATAATATTCTCACCTTGAATTTATTCTATAAAACTCCCATATAATATTCTCACCTAGAATTTATCCTATAAAACTCCCATATAATATTCTCACCTTGAATTTATTCTATAAAGCTCCCATATAATATTCTCACCTTGAATTCATCCTATAAAACTCCCATATAATATTCTCACCTTGAATTTATTCTATAAAACTCCCATGTAATATTCTCACCTTGAATTTATTCTACAAAACTGCCATATAATATTCTCACCTTGAATTTATTCTATAAAACTCCCATATAATATTCTCACCTTGAATTTATCCTATAAAACTCCCATATAATACTCTCACCTTGAATTTATCCTATAAAACTTCCATATAATATTCTCACCTTGAATTTATTCTATAAAACTCCCATATAATATTCTCACCTTGAAGTTATCCTATAAAACTCCCATATAATATTCTCACCTTGAATTTATTCTATAAAACTCCCATATAATATTCTCACCTTGAATTTATCCTATAAAACTCCCATATAATACTCTCACCTTGAATTTATCCTATAAAACTTCCATATAATATTCTCACCTTGAATTTATTCTATAAAACTCCCATATAATATTCTCACCTTGAATTTATCCTATAAAACTCCCATATAATATTCTCACCTTGAATTTATCCTATAAAACTCCCATATAATATTCTCACCTTGAATTTATTCTATAAAACTCCCATATAATATTCTCACCTTGAATTTATCCTATAAAACTCCCATATAATACTCTCACCTTGAATTTATCCTATAAAACTTCCATATAATATTCTCACCTTGAATTTATTCTATAAAACTTCTATATAATATTCTCACCTTGAATTCATCCTATAAAACTCCCATATAATATTCTCACCTTGAATTTATTCTATAAAACTCCCATATAATACTCTCACCTTGAATTTATCCTATAAAACTCCTATATAATATTCTCACCTAGAATTTATCCTATAAAACTTCCATATAATATTCTCACCTTGAATTTATCCTATAAAACTCCTATATAATATTCTCACCTTGAATTTATCATATAAAACTCCCATATAATATTCTCACCTTGAATTTATTCTATAAAACTCCCATATAATATTCTCACCTTGAATTCATCCTATAAAACTTCCATATAATATTCTCACCTTGAATTTATCCTATAAAACTCCCATGTAATATTCTCACCTTGAATTTATTCTATAAAACTCCCATATAATATTCTCACCTTGAATTTATCCTATAAAACTCCTATATAATATTCTCACCTAGAATTTATCCTAGAAAACTTACATATAATATTCTCACCTTGAATTTATCCTATAAAACTCCTATATAATATTCTCACCTAGAATTTATCCTATAAAACTTCCATATAATATTCTCACCTTGAATTTATCCTATAAAACTCCCATATAATATTCTCACCTTGAATTTATTCTATAAAACTCCCATATAATATTCTCACCTAGAATTTATCCTATAAAACTCCCATATAATATTCTCACCTTGAATTTATTCTATAAAGCTCCCATATAATATTCTCACCTTGAATTCATCCTATAAAACTCCCATATAATATTCTCACCTTGAATTTATTCTATAAAACTCCCATATAATATTCTCACCTTGAATTTATTCTATAAAACTCCCATATAATATTCTCACCTTGAATTTATCCTATAAAACTCCCATATAATATTCTCACCTTGAATTTATTCTATAAAACTCCCATATAATATTCTCACCTTGAATTTATCCTATAAAACTCCCATATAATACTCTCACCTTGAATTTATCCTATAAAACTTCCATATAATATTCTCACCTTGAATTTATTCTATAAAACTCCCATATAATATTCTCACCTTGAATTTATCCTATAAAACTGCCATATAATATTCTCACCTTGAATTTATCCTATAAAACTGCCATATAATATTCTCACCTTGAATTTATCCTATAAAACTCCCATATAATACTCTCACCTTGAATTTATCCTATAAAACTTCCATATAATATTCTCACCTTGAATTTATTCTATAAAACTCCCATATAATATTCTCACCTTGAATTTATCCTATAAAACTCCCATATAATATTCTCACCTTGAATGTATCCTATAAAACTCCCATATAATATTCTCACCTTGAATTCATCCTACAAAACTCCCATATAATACTCTCACCTTGAATTTATCCTATAAAACTTCCATATAATATTCTCACCTTGAATTTATTCTATAAAACTCCCATATAATATTCTCACCTTGAATTCATCCTATAAAACTTCCATATAATATTCTCACCTTGAATTTATTCTATAAAACTCCCGTATAATATTCTCACCTTGAATTCATCCTATAAAACTCCCATATAATATTCTCACCTTGAATTTATTCTATAAAACTCCCATATAATACTCTCACCTTGAATTTATCCTATAAAACTCCCATATAATATTCTCACCTAGAATTTATCCTATAATACTTCCATATAATATTCTCACCTTGAATTTATCCTATAAAACTCCCGTATAATATTCTCACCTTGAATTTATCCTATAAAACTCCCATATAATATTCTCACCTTGAATTTATCCTATAAAACTCCTATATAATATTCTCACCTTGAATTTATCATATAAAACTCCCATATAATATTCTCACCTTGAATTTATCCTATAAAACTCCCATATAATATTCTCACCTTGAATTTATTCTATAAAACTCCCATATAATATTCTCACCTAGAATTTATCCTATAAAACTCCCATATAATATTCTCACCTTGAATTTATTCTATAAAGCTCCCATATAATATTCTCACCTTGAATTCATCCTATAAAACTCCCATATAATATTCTCACCTTGAATTTATTCTATAAAACTCCCATATAATATTCTCACCTTGAATTTATTCTATAAAACTGCCATATAATATTCTCACCTTGAATTTAATCTATAAAACTCCCATATAATATTCTCACCTTGAATTTATCCTATAAAACTCCCATATAATACTCTCACCTTGAATTTATCCTATAAAACTTCTATATAATATTCTCACCTTGAATTTATTCTATAAAACTCCCATATAATATTCTCACCTTGAATTTATCCTATAAAACTCCCATATAATATTCTCACCTTGAATTTATTCTATAAAACTCCCATATAATATTCTCACCTTGAATTCATCCTATAAAACTCCCATATAATATTCTCACCTTGAATTCATCCTATAAAACTCCCATATAATATTCTCACCTTGAATTTATTCTATAAAACTCCCATATAATATTCTCACGTTGAATTTATCCTATAAAACTCCCATATAATACTCTCACCTTGAATTTATCCTATAAAACTTCCATATAATATTCTCACCTTGAATTTATTCTATAAAACTCCCATATAATATTCTCACCTTGAATTCATCCTATAAAACTCCCATATAATATTCTCACATTGAATTTATTCTATAAAACTCCCATATAATACTCTCACCTTGAATTTATCCTATAAAACTCCTATATAATATTCTCACCTTGAATTTATCATATAAAACTTCCATATAATATTCTCACCTAGAATTTATCCTATAAAACTTCCATATAATATTCTCACCTTGAATTTATCCTATAAAACTCCTATATAATATTCTCACCTTGAATTTATCATATAAAACTCCCATATAATATTCTCACCTAGAATTTATTCTATAAAACTCCCATATAATATTCTCACCTTGAATTTATCCTATAAAACTCCCATATAATATTCTCACCTAGAATTTATTCTATAAAACTCCCATATAATACTCTCACCTTGAATTTATCCTATAAAACTCCTATATAATATTCTCACCTTGAATTTATCATATAAAACTTCCATATAATATTCTCACCTAGAATTTATCCTATAAAACTTCCATATAATATTCTCACCTTGAATTTATCCTATAAAACTCCTATATAATATTCTCACCTTGAATTTATCATATAAAACTCCCATATAATATTCTCACCTAGAATTTATTCTATAAAACTCCCATATAATATTCTCACCTTGAATTTATCCTATAAAACTCCTATATAATATTCTCACCTTGAATTTATCATATAAAACTCCCATATAATATTCTCACCTTGAATTTATCCTATAAAACTCCTATATAATATTCTCACCTTGAATTCATCCTATAAAACTCCCATATAATATTCTCACCTAGAATTTATCCTATAAAACTTCCATATAATATTCTCACCTTGAATTTATCCTATAAAACTCCTATATAATATTCTCACCTTGAATTCATCCTATAAAACTCCCATATAATATTCTCACCTAGAATTTATTCTATAAAACTCCCATATAATATTCTCACCTTGAATTTATCCTATAAAACTCCTATATAATATTCTCACCTTGAATTTATCATATAAAACTCCCATATAATATTCTCACCTTGAATTTATCCTATAAAACTCCTATATAATATTCTCACCTTGAATTCATCCTATAAAACTCCCATATAATATTCTCACCTAGAATTTATCCTATAAAACTTCCATATAATATTCTCACCTTGAATTTATCCTATAAAACTCCCATATAATATTCTCACCTTGAATTTATCCTATAAAACTCCCATATAATATTCTCACCATGAATTTATCCTATAAAACTCCCATATAATATTCTCACCTTGAATTTATTCTATAAAACTCCCATATAATACTCTCACCTTGAATTTATCCTATAAAACTCCTATATAATATTCTCACCTTGAATTTATCATATAAAACTCCCATATAATATTCTCACCTAGAATTTATCCTATAAAACTTCCATATAATATTCTCACCTTGAATTTATCCTATAAAACTCCTATATAATATTCTCACCTTGAATTTATCATATAAAACTCCCATATAATATTCTCACCTTGAATTTATTCTATAAAACTCCCATATATTATTCTCACCTTGAATTTATCCTATAAAACTCCTATATAATATTCTCACCTTGAATTTATCCTATAAAACTCCCATATAATATTCTCACCTTGAATTTATCCTATAAAACTCCCATATAATATTCTCACCTTGAATTTATTCTATAAAACTCCCATATAATACTCTCACCTTGAATTTATCCTATAAAACTCCTATATAAGATTCTCACCTTGAGTTTATCATATAAAACTCCCATATAATATTCTCACCTAGAATTTATCCTATAAAACTTCCATATAATATTCTCACCTTGAATTTATCCTATAAAACTCCTATATAATATTCTCACCTTGAATTTATCATATAAAACTCCCATATAATATTCTCACCTTGAATTTATTCTATAAAACTCCCATATAATATTCTCACCTTGAATTTATCCTATAAAACTCCTATATAATATTCTCACCTTGAATTTATCATATAAAACTCCCATATAATATTCTCACCTTGAATTTATTCTATAAAACTCCCATATAATATTCTCACCTTGAATTTATCCTATAAAACTGCCATATAATATTCTCACCTTGAATTTATTCTATAAAGCTCCCATATAATATTCACACCTTGAATTCATCCTATAAAACTCCCATATAATATTCTCACCTTGAATTTATTCTATAAAACTCCCATATAATATTCTCACCTTGAATTTATCCTATAAAACTGCCATATAATATTCTCACCTTGAATTTATTCTTTAAAACTCCCATATAATATTCTCACCTTGAATTTATCCTATAAAACTCCCATATAATACTCTCACCTTGAATTTATCCTATAAAACTTCCATATAATATTCTCACCTTGAATTTATTCTATAAAACTCGCATATAATATTCTCACCTTGAATTTATCCTATAAAACTGCCATATAATATTCTCACCTTGAATTTATCCTATAAAACTCCTATATAATATTCTCACCTTGAATTTATTCTATAAAACTCCCATATAATATTCTCACCTTGAATTCATCCTATAAAACTCCCATATAATATTCTCACCTTGAATTCATCCTATAAAACTCCCATATAATATTCTCACCTTGAATTTATCCTATAAAACTTCCATATAATATTCTCACCTAGAATTTATCCTATAAAACTCCCATATAATACTCTCACCTTGAATTTATCCTATAAAACTGCCATATAATATTCTCACCTTGAATTTATCCTATAAAACTCCCATATAATATTCTCACCTTGAATTCATCCTATAAAACTCCCATATAATATTCTCACCTTGAATTTATTCTATAAAACTACCAAATAATATTCTCACCTTGAATTTATTCTATAAAACTCCCATATAATACTCTCACCTTGAATTTATTCTATAAAACTCCCATATAATATTCTCACCTTGAATTCATCCTATAAAACTCCCATATAATTATCTCACCTTGAATTTATTCTATAAAACTCCCATATAATATTCTCACCTTGAATTCATCCTATAAAACTCCCATATAATATTCTCACCTTGAATTTATCCTATAAAACTCCCATATAATATGCTCACCTTGAATTTATTCTATAAAACTCCCATATAATATTCTCACCTTGAATTTATCCTATAAAACTGCCATATAATATTCTCACCTTGAATTTATCCTATAAAACTCCCATATAATATTCTCACCTTGAATTTATTCTATAAAACTCCCATATAATATTCTCACCTTGAATTCATCCTATAAAACTCCCATATAATATTCTCACCTTGAATTTATCCTATAAAACTCCCATATATTACTCTCACCTTGAATTTATCCTATAAAACTTCCATATAATATTCTCACCTTGAATTTATTCTATAAAACTCCCATATAATATTCTCACCTTGAATTCATCCTATAAAACTCCCATATAATATTCTCACCTTGAATTTATCCTATAAAACTCCCATATAATACTCTCACCTTGAATTTATCCTATAAAACTTCCATATAATATTCTCACCTTGAATTTATCCTATAAAACTGCCTTATAATATTCTCACCTTGAATGTATCCTATAAAACTCCCATATAATATTCTCACCTTGAATTTATTCTATAAAACTCCCATATAATATTCTCACCTTGAATTCATCCTATAAAACTCCCATATAATATTCTCACCTTGAATTTATCCTATAAAACTCCCATATAATACTCTCACCTTGAATTTATCCTATAAAACTTCCATATAATATTCTCACCTTGAATTTATTCTATAAAACTTCCATATAATATTCTCACCTTGAATTTATTCTATAAAACTCCCATATAATATTCTCACCTTGAATTCATCCTATAAAACTTCCATATAATATTCTCACCTTGAATTTATCCTATAAAACTCCCATATAATATTCTCACCTTGAATTTATTCTATAAAACTCCCATATAATACTCTCACCTTGAATTTATCCTATAAAACTCCTATATAATATTCTCACCTAGAATTTATCCTATTAAACTTCCATATAATATTCTCACCTTGAATTTATCCTATAAAACTCCTATATAATATTCTCACCTAGAATTTATCCTATAAAACTTCCATATAATATTCT
Source organism: Dendrobates tinctorius (assembly GCF_039654945.1). Taxonomy (NCBI): domain Eukaryota; kingdom Metazoa; phylum Chordata; class Amphibia; order Anura; family Dendrobatidae; genus Dendrobates; species Dendrobates tinctorius. The sequence goes on along the minus strand of NW_027361972.1, from coordinate 774,146 downwards.
CACCTTGAATTTATCCTACAAAACTCCCATATAATATTCTCACCTTGAATTTATCCTATAAAGCTCCCATATAATATTCTCACCTTGAATTCATCCTATAAAACTCCCATATAATATTCTCACCTTGAATTTATTCTATAAAACTCCCATATAATATTCTCACCTTGAATTTATTCTATAAAACTCCCATATAATATTCTCACCTTGAATTTATTCTATAAAACTCCCATATAATATTCTCACCTTGAATTTATCCTATAAAACTCCCATATAATATTCTCACCTTGAATTTATCCTATAAAACTCCCATATAATATTCTCACCTTGAATTTATTCTATAAAGCTCCCATATAATATTCTCACCTTGAATTCATCCTATAAAACTCCCATATAATATTCTCACCTTGAATTTATTCTATAAAACTCCCATATAATATTCTCACCTTGAATTTATTCTATAAAACTCCCATATAATATTCTCACCTTGAATTTATTCTATAAAACTCCCATATAATATTCTCACCTTGAATTTATTCTATAGAATCATAGAATCATAGAATCGTAGAGTTGGAAGGGACCTCCTGGGCCATCTGGTCCAACCCCCTGCTCAAAGCAGGATTCGCTAAATCATCCCAGTCAGATGTCTGTCTAGCCTCTGTTTGAAGACTTCCATTGAAGGAGAACTCACCACTTCTCGTGGCAGCCTGTTCCACTCATTGATCACTCTAACTGTCAAAAAGTTTTTTCTAATATCTAATCTGTGTCTCCTCCCATTCAGCTTCATCCCATTGCTTCTAGTCTTTCCTTGTGCAAATGAGAATAAAGTTGATCCTTCTACAATGTGACATCCCTTTAGATATTTGTAGACAGCTATTAAGTCTCCTCTCAGTCTTCTCTTTTGCAAACTAAACATTCCCAAATCCTGCAACCTTTCCTCATAAGACAGGGTTTGCAGACCGGTCACCATTCTGGTCGCTCTTTTCTGAACTTGCTCCAGTTTGTTGATGTCTTTTTTAAAATGTGGTGCCCAAAACTGGACACAATATTCCAGATGAGGTCTGACCAAAGAGTAGTAGAGGGAAATAATGACTTCACGTGATCTAGACTGTATGCTTCTGTTAATACATCCTAGAATTGCATTTGCCTTTTTTGCTGCTGCATCACACTGTTGACTCATATTCAGTCTGTGATCTATTAGTATACCCAAGTCTTTTTCACATGTGCTGTCACTTAGCCCTATTCCTTTCATTCTATATATGCTTTTTTCATTTTTATTGCCCAGATGTAGTACTTTGCATTTCTCCCTGTTAAAAACCATTCTGTTAGTTGCTGCCCACTTCTCCAGTTTATTTAAATCTTTTTGAATCCTCTCTCTCTCTTCTCTAGTATTAGCTATCCCTCCTAGCTTTGTGTCATCAGCAAATTTAATCAGTTTACCCTCAATTCCTTCATCTAAATCGTTGATAAAGATGTTGAACAATACAGGGCCCAGGACAGAGCCCTGTGGTACCCCACTTGAGACATTCTTCCAACTGGATGTGCAGCCATTTACGACCACTCTTTGGGTCCGATCACTAAGCCAGTTATGAATCCACCTAACAGTTGCCTTGTCCATTTCATACTTAGTCATTTTTTCAATAAGGATTGTATGAGAGACTTTGTCAAATGCTTTGCTGAAGTCAAGATATACTATATCTACAGCATTTCCTTGATCCACCCAATCAGTGATACCGTCATAGAAGGAAATTAAGTTAGTCTGACATGACTTATTAGTTACAAACCCATGCTGACTCTGTTTAATCACTTCATTCTTATCCAGGTATTGACATACATGTTGTTTAATAATTTGTTCAAAGATCTTTCCTGGTATAGAAGTCAGACTCACCGGCCTATAGTTGCCTGGGTCCACCTTCTTCCCCTTTTTGAAGATAGGAACAACATTTGCTCTTCTCCAGTCTTCTGGCACTTCTCCTGTTCTCCAAGAATTTTCAAAGATTATGGAGAGGGGTTCAAAAATTTCTTCTGCTATCTCCTTCAGTACTCTGGGGTGTAATTCATCTGGACCTGGAGACTTGAATTCATTTAGGTTAGCTAAGTGTTTCCTCACTATCTTTCTGTTTATAGATATCCTGGATTCTTCTATTCCCTTAATAGGACAGTGAATAACAGTTGATGTTGCATTTCCTTTCTGAGAGAAAACAGATGCAAAATAGGAATTTAAAAGTTCAGCCTTCTCAACATCCTGTCTTACCATTTCATCATTTTCATCCTGTAAAAATCCTATAGCATCTTTGACTTTTCTTTTACTTTTGACATATCCCCAAAATCCTTTATTATTGCTTTTGACATCTCTTGCAAGCCTCAGTTCATTTTCAGCTTTAGCTAATCTGATTTGTGCCCTGCAGGTTCTGCAGACAGCATTATATTCTTCTTTAGATATGCCTCCCTCTTTCCATTTTATAAACATTTTTTTCTTCCTTTTTAGCATGTGCTTAAGTTCTGTGTTCATCCATCCTGGTTTCCTTAAATGCTTCCTATTCTTCCCTCTTTTCGGAATTGTTAACAACTGTGCTTTGAGAATTTCATTTTTCAAGATTTCCCATCCTTCCTGGACATTTTTGTCTTTAAGGATATCCAGCCATTGGATCCCTCCAATTCTCTTTCTGAATCCCTTAAAATCTGCCTTTCTGAAATCTAACCTTGACGTCTGAGTCTTCACAGGTCTTCCACCTCTAGTAATCCAAAATTCTAAAATAGCATGGTCGCTACCTCCTAGGGTCCCAGCCACTTTTACCTCCTCAACCATTTCCTCCCTGTTTATAAGGATTAGATCCAAGGTAGCAGTTCCCCTTGTTTTCTCCCTTACCTTTTGGAAGATAAAGTTGTCAGCAAGAGAGGATAAGAATTTCCTTGACCTGTTAGTTTTGCCTGAGAGAGATTCCCAACAAATGTCTGGATAGTTGAAATCTCCCATGACAACTATGTCATATTTTTTGGAGAACTTGGCCATCTGATGCATAAAGAGTTCATCTATATCTTCGACTTGCACAGGCGGCCTGTAGTAAATGCCTACAATGGTGTCCTTTCCATTGTTCTGTCCTTGTATTCTTACCCAAACAGTTTCCACAGAACTCCCAGTCTCTGAAGCTTCAATCTCTGTGCAGATATACGCGTTTCTAACATACAATGCGACACCCTCTCCTCGTTTATCAAGCCTGTTTCTTGCAAATAAGTTGTATCCTTCTAGTCTTGTATTCCAATCATGTGTATTGTCCCACCAAGTTTCAGTGATTCCAATGACATCATATTTCTTTTCCTGTGTTAGTAGTTCCAATTCTCCTTGTTTGTTGCCCATGCTTTGTGCATTAGTATAGAAACATTTTAGTTTGTGATTGGTTTCTCTTTCTCCATTATTTTTATTAATTAGATTCTTTTGTCTTTGTTCTTCCTTTCCACTTCTAATAGCAGAGTTCTCAATAGCATTTGTCAGGTGTATGGCTTTTTCTGGTCTTTTGCTTCCCTTCCCATGTTGTTCTAGTTTAAAGCTCTCCTTACAAGTGTAGCAAGGCGACTTCCAAATACATGCTTTCCAGTCTTCGTAAGGTGCACCCCATCTCTAGCAAGTAGTCCATCGTATAAGTAGTTCACTCCGTGATCCAGAAATCCAAATCGTTGCTGACGGCACCATCGACGTAGCCAGTTGTTCACCTGCAGAATCTTATTCCACCTCCTTATTCCAACTCCCATATAATACTCTCACCTTGAATTTATCCTATAAAACTCCCATATAATACTCTCACCTTGAATTTATCCTATAAAACTTCCATATAATATTCTCACCTTGAATTTATTCTATAAAACTCCCATATAATATTCTCACCTTGGATTTATCCTATAAAACTGCCATATAATATTCTCACCTTGAATTTATCCTATAAAACTCCCATATAATATTCTCACCTTGAATTTATTCTATAAAACTCCCATATAATATTCTCACCTTGAATTCATCCTATAAAACTCCCATATAATATTCTCACCTTGAATTTATCCTATAAAACTCCCATATAATACTCTCACCTTGAATTTATCCTATAAAACTTCCATATAATATTCTCACCTTTAATTTATTCTATAAAACTCCCATATAATATTCTCACCTTGAATTCATCCTATAAAACTCCCATATAATATTATCACCTTGAATTTATCCTATAAAACTCCCATATAATACTCTCACCTTGAATTTATCCTATAAAACTTCCATATAATATTCTCACCTTGAATTTATTCTATAAAACTCCCATATAATATTCTCACCTTGAATTCATCCTATAAAACTTCCATATAATATTGTCACCTTGAATTTATTCTATAAAACTCCCGTATAATATTCTCACCTTGAATTCATCCTATAAAACTCCCATATAATATTCTCACCTTGAATTTATTCTATAAAACTCCCATATAATACTCTCACCTTGAATTTATCCTATAAAACTCCCATATAATATTCTCACCTAGAATTTATCCTATAAAACTTCCATATAATATTCTCACCTTGAATTTATCCTATAAAACTCCCGTATAATATTCTCACCTTTTATTTATCCTATAAAACTCCCGTATAATATTCTCACCTTGAATTTATCCTATAAAACTCCCATATAATATTCTCACCTTGAATTTATCCTATAAAACTCCTATATAATATTCTCACCTTGAATTTATTATATAAAACTCCCATATAATATTCTCACCTTGAATTTATCCTATAAAACTCCCATATAATATTCTCACCTTGAATTTATTCTATAAAACTCCCATATAATATTCTCACCTAGAATTTATCCTATAAAACTCCCATATAATATTCTCACCTTGAATTTATTCTATAAAGCTCCCATATAATATTCTCACCTTGAATTCATCCTATAAAACTCCCATATAATATTCTCACCTTGAATTTATTCTATAAAACTCCCATGTAATATTCTCACCTTGAATTTATTCTATAAAACTGCCATATAATATTCTCACCTTGAATTTATTCTATAAAACTCCCATATAATATTCTCACCTTGAATTTATCCTATAAAACTCCCATATAATACTCTCACCTTGAATTTATCCTATAAAACTTCCATATAATATTCTCACCTTGAATTTATTCTATAAAACTCCCATATAATATTCTCACCTTGAAGTTATCCTATAAAACTCCCATATAATATTCTCACCTTGAATTTATTCTATAAAACTCCCATATAATATTCTCACCTTGAATTTATCCTATAAAACTCCCATATAATACTCTCACCTTGAATTTATCCTATAAAAGTTCCATATAATATTCTCACCTTGAATTTATTCTATAAAACTCCCATATAATATTCTCACCTTGAATTTATCCTATAAAACTCCCATATAATATTCTCACCTTGAATTTATCCTATAAAACTCCCATATAATATTCTCACCTTGAATTTATTCTATAAAACTCCCATATAATATTCTCACCTTGAATTTATCCTATAAAACTCCCATATAATACTCTCACCTTGAATTTATCCTATAAAACTTCCATATAATATTCTCACCTTGAATTTATTCTATAAAACTCCCATATAATATTCTCACCTTGAATTTATTCTATAAAACTCCCATATAATACTCTCACCTTGAATTTATCCTATAAAACTCCTATATAATATTCTCACCTAGAATTTATCCTATAAAACTTCCATATAATATTCTCACCTTGAATTTATCCTATAAAACTCCTATATAATATTCTCACCTTGAATTTATCATATAAAACTCCCATATAATATTCTCACCTTGAATTTATTCTATAAAACTCCCATATAATATTCTCACCTTGAATTCATCCTATAAAACTTCCATATAATATTCTCACCTTGAATTTATCCTATAAAACTCCCATGTAATATTCTCACCTTGAATTTATTCTATAAAACTCCCATATAATATTCTCACCTTGAATTTATCCTATAAAACTCCTATATAATATTCTCACCTAGAATTTATCCTAGAAAACTTACATATAATATTCTCACCTTGAATTTATCCTATAAAACTCCCATATAATATTCTCACCTTGAATTTATTCTATAAAACTCCCATATAATATTCTCACCTAGAATTTATCCTATAAAACTCCCATATAATATTCTCACCTTGAATTTATTCTATAAAGCTCCCATATAATATTCTCACCTTGAATTCATCCTATAAAACTCCCATATAATATTCTCACCTTGAATTTATTCTATAAAACTCCCATATAATATTCTCACCTTGAATTTATTCTATAAAACTCCCATATAATATTCTCACCTTGAATTTATCCTATAAAACTCCCATATAATATTCTCACCTTGAATTTATTCTATAAAACTCCCATATAATATTCTCACCTTGAATTTATCCTATAAAACTCCCATATAATACTCTCACCTTGAATTTATCCTATAAAACTTCCATATAATATTCTCACCTTGAATTTATTCTATAAAACTCCCATATAATATTCTCACCTTGAATTTATCCTATAAAACTGCCATATAATATTCTCACCTTGAATTTATCCTATAAAACTGCCATATAATATTCTCACCTTGAATTTATCCTATAAAACTCCCATATAATACTCTCACCTTGAATTTATCCTATAAAACTTCCATATAATATTCTCACCTTGAATTTATTCTATAAAACTCCCATATAATATTCTCACCTTGAATTTATCCTATAAAACTCCCATATAATATTCTCACCTTGAATGTATCCTATAAAACTCCCATATAATATTCTCACCTTGAATTCATCCTACAAAACTCCCATATAATACTCTCACCTTGAATTTATCCTATAAAACTTCCATATAATATTCTCACCTTGAATTTATTCTATAAAACTCCCATATAATATTCTCACCTTGAATTCATCCTATAAAACTTCCATATAATATTCTCACCTTGAATTTATTCTATAAAACTCCCGTATAATATTCTCACCTTGAATTCATCCTATAAAACTCCCATATAATATTCTCACCTTGAATTTATTCTATAAAACTACCATTTAATACTCTCACCTTGAATTTATCCTATAAAACTCCCATATAATATTCTCACCTAGAATTTATCCTATAATACTTCCATATAATATTCTCACCTTGAATTTATCCTATAAAACTCCCGTATAATATTCTCACCTTGAATTTATCCTATAAAACTCCCATATAATATTCTCACCTTGAATTTATCCTATAAAACTCCTATATAATATTCTCACCTTGAATTTATCATATAAAACTCCCATATAATATTCTCACCTTGAATTTATCCTATAAAACTCCCATATAATATTCTCACCTTGAATTTATTCTATAAAACTCCCATATAATATTCTCACCTAGAATTTATCCTATAAAACTCCCATATAATATTCTCACCTTGAATTTATTCTATAAAGCTCCCATATAATATTCTCACCTTGAATTCATCCTATAAAACTCCCATATAATATTCTCACCTTGAATTTATTCTATAAAACTCCCATATAATATTCTCACCTTGAATTTATTCTATAAAACTGCCATATAATATTCTCACCTTGAATTTATTCTATAAAACTCCCATATAATATTCTCACCTTGAATTTATCCTATAAAACTCCCATATAATACTCTCACCTTGAATTTATCCTATAAAACTTCTATATAATATTCTCACCTTGAATTTATTCTATAAAACTCCCATATAATATTCTCACCTTGTATTTATCCTATAAAACTCCCATATAATATTCTCACCTTGAATTTATTCTATAAAACTCCCATATAATATTCTCACCTTGAATTCATCCTATAAAACTCCCATATAATATTCTCACCTTGAATTCATCCTATAAAACTCCCATATAATATTCTCACCTTGAATTTATTCTATAAAACTCCCATATAATATTCTCACGTTGAATTTATCCTATAAAACTCCCATATAATACTCTCACCTTGAATTTATCCTATAAAACTTCCATATAATATTCTCACCTTGAATTTATTCTATAAAACTCCCATATAATATTCTCACCTTGAATTCATCCTATAAAACTCCCATATAATATTCTCACATTGAATTTATTCTATAAAACTCCCATATAATACTCTCACCTTGAATTTATCCTATAAAACTCCTATATAATATTCTCACCTTGAATTTATCATATAAAACTTCCATATAATATTCTCACCTAGAATTTATCCTATAAAACTTCCATATAATATTCTCACCTTGAATTTATCCTATAAAACTCCTATATAATATTCTCACCTTGAATTTATCATATAAAACTCCCATATAATATTCTCACCTAGAATTTATTCTATAAAACTCCCATATAATATTCTCACCTTGAATTTATCCTATAAAACTCCCATATAATATTCTCACCTTGAATTTATTCTATAAAACTCCCATATAATACTCTCACCTTGAATTTATCCTATAAAACTCCTATATAATATTCTCACCTTGAATTTATCATATAAAACTTCCATATAATATTCTCACCTAGAATTTATCCTATAAAACTTCCATATAATATTCTCACCTTGAATTTATCCTATAAAACTCCTATATAATATTCTCACCTTGAATTTATCATATAAAACTCCCATATAATATTCTCACCTAGAATTTATTCTATAAAACTCCCATATAATATTCTCACCTTGAATTTATCCTATAAAACTCCTATATAATATTCTCACCTTGAATTTATCATATAAAACTCCCATATAATATTCTCACCTTGAATTTATCCTATAAAACTCCTATATAATATTCTCACCTTGAATTCATCCTATAAAACTCCCATATAATATTCTCACCTAGAATTTATCCTATAAAACTTCCATATAATATTCTCACCTTGAATTTATCCTATAAAACTCCTATATAATATTCTCACCTTGAATTCATCCTATAAAACTCCCATATAATATTCTCACCTAGAATTTATTCTATAAAACTCCCATATAATATTCTCACCTTGAATTTATCCTATAAAACTCCTATATAATATTCTCACCTTGAATTTATCATATAAAACTCCCATATAATATTCTCACCTTGAATTTATCCTATAAAACTCCTATATAATATTCTCACCTTGAATTCATCCTATAAAACTCCCATATAATATTCTCACCTAGAATTTATCCTATAAAACTTCCATATAATATTCTCACCTTGAATTTATCCTATAAAACTCCCATATAATATTCTCACCTTGAATTTATCCTATAAAACTCCCATATAATATTCTCACCATGAATTTATCCTATAAAACTCCCATATAATATTCTCACCTTGAATTTATTCTATAAAACTCCCATATAATACTCTCACCTTGAATTTATCCTATAAAACTCCTATATAATATTCTCACCTTGAATTTATCATATAAAACTCCCATATAATATTCTCACCTAGAATTTATCCTATAAAACTTCCATATAATATTCTCACCTTGAATTTATCCTATAAAACTCCTATATAATATTCTCACCTTGAATTTATCATATAAAACTCCCATATAATATTCTCACCTTGAATTTATTCTATAAAACTCCCATATATTATTCTCACCTTGAATTTATCCTATAAAACTCCTATATAATATTCTCACCTTGAATTTATCCTATAAAACTCCCATATAATATTCTCACCTTGAATTTATCCTATAAAACTCCCATATAATATTCTCACCTTGAATTTATTCTATAAAACTCCCATATAATACTCTCACCTTGAATTTATCCTATAAAACTCCTATATAAGATTCTCACCTTGAGTTTATCATATAAAACTCCCATATAATATTCTCACCTAGAATTTATCCTATAAAACTTCCATATAATATTCTCACCTTGAATTTATCCTATAAAACTCCTATATAATATTCTCACCTTGAATTTATCATATAAAACTCCCATATAATATTCTCACCTTGAATTTATTCTATAAAACTCCCATATAATATTCTCACCTTGAATTTATCCTATAAAACTCCTATATAATATTCTCACCTTGAATTTATCATATAAAACTCCCATATAATATTCTCACCTTGAATTTATTCTATAAAACTCCCATATAATATTCTCACCTTGAATTTATCCTATAAAACTCCTATATAATATTCTCACCTTGAATTTATCCTATTAAACTCCCATATAATATTCTCACCTTGAATTTATCCTATAAAACTCCCATATAATATTCTCACCTTGAATTTATCCTATAAAACTTCCATATAATATTCTCACCTTGAATTTATCCTATAAAACTCCCATATAATACTCTCACCTTGAATTTATCCTATAAAACTTCCATATAATATTCTCACCTTGAATTTATTCTATAAAACTCCCATATAATATTCTCACCTTGAATTTATTCTATAAAACTCCCATATAATATTCTCACCTTGAATTTATCCTATAAAACTCCCATATAATATTCTCACCTTGAATTTATCCTATAAAACTCCCATATAATACTCTCACCTTGAATTTATCCTATAAAACTTCCATATAATATTCTCACCTTGAATTTATCCTATAAAACTCCCATATAATATTCTCACCTTGAATTTATCCTATAAAACTCCCATATAATATTCTCACCTTGAATTTATTCTATAAAACTCCCATATAATTCTCTCACCTTGAATTTATCCTATAAAACTCCTATATAATATTCTCACCTTGAGTTTATCATATAAAACTCCCATATAATATTCTCACCTAGAATTTATCCTATAAAACTTCCATATAATATTCTCACCTTGAATTTATCCTATAAAACTCCTATATAATATTCTCACCTTGAATTTATCATATAAAACTCCCATATAATATTCTCACCTTGAATTTATTCTATAAAACTCCCATATAATATTCTCACCTTGAATTTATCCTATAAAACTCCCATATAATATTCTCACCTTGAATTTATTCTATAAAACTTCCATATAATATTCTCACCTTGAATTTATCCTATAAAACTCCCATATAATATTCTCACCTTGAATTTATTCTATAAAACTCCCATATAATATTCTCACCTTGAATTTATCATATAAAACTCCCATATAATATTCTCACCTTGAATTTATTCTATAAAACTCCCATATAATATTCTCACCTTGAATTTATCCTATAAAACTCCTATATAATATTCTCACCTTGAATTTATCCTATTAAACTCCCATATAATATTCTCACCTTGAATTTATCCTATAAAACTCCCATATAATATTCTCACCTTGAATTTATCCTATAAAACTTCCATATAATATTCTCACCTTGAATTTATCCTATAAAACTCCCATATAATACTCTCACCTTGAATTTATCCTATAAAACTTCCATATAATATTCTCACCTTGAATTTATTCTATAAAACTCCCATATAATATTCTCACCTTGAATTTATTCTATAAAACTCCCATATAATATTCTCACCTTGAATTTATCCTATAAAACTCCCATATAATATTCTCACCTTGAATTTATCCTATAAAACTCCCATATAATACTCTCACCTTGAATTTATCCTATAAAACTTCCATATAATATTCTCACCTTGAATTTATTCTATAAAACTCCCATATAATATTCTCACCTTGAATTTATTCTATAAAACTCCCATATAATATTCTCACCTTGAATTTATCCTATAAAACTTCCATATAATATTCTCACCTAGAATTTATCCTATAAAACTTCCATATAATATTCTCACCTTGAATTTATCCTATAAAACTCCTATATAATATTCTCACCTTGAATTTATTCTATAAAACTCCCATATAATATTCTCACCTTGAATTTATCCTATAAAACTCCCATATAATATTCTCACCTTGAATTTATCCTATAAATCTCCCATATAATATTCCATCCTTGAATTTATCCTATAAAACTCCCATATAATATTCTCACCTTGAATTTATCCTATAAAACACCCATATAATATTCTCACCTTGAATTTATTCTATAAAACTCCCATATAATATTCCATCCTTGAACGCACGCCGCGTGCATCATGTTTTTGTACAATTTGTTAATAATATATATAGGTTTTCCTCGTCTGAGTTATTTTTGATGGTCAACAAAATACGATTTTCCTGTCATTCATTTCTCACACTCTCGGTATAATAATGACTTTTCTCTGTGTGGGATTTTTGATAAAAAGGTTGACAACTAGTTGGACAACCCCTTCTCATTCCTCATGTTTGGTCCTGTTAAAATAAAAACACTTATACAAACCTCCCATGCTGGCATCATCTCAGTGGTGTCGGCACGTGAGTTCTTGGGGCTCTTTTGAGGTTTTTACGTCATGTGAGTCCTGTGCCCAATCAGCGCTGACGTCACTGTCCCCACCTTCGGACAAATCAAGTATCATGAGGCCGTCAGAGAGCAGCCGCAGCCCTGGCTTCCTGTTGAATCATAGAATGGTAGAGTTGGAAGGGACCTCCTGGGCCATCTGGTCCAACCCCCTGCTCAAAGCAGGATTTGCTAAATCATCCCAGACAGATGTCTGTCCAGCCTCTGTTTGAAGACTTCTATTGAAGGAGAACTCACCACTTCTCGTGGCAGCCTGTTCCATTCATTGATCACTCTGTCAAAAAGTTTTTTCTAATATCTAATCTGTGTCTCCTCCCATTCAGTTTCATCCCATTGCTTCTAGTCTTTCCTTGTGCAAATGAGAATAAAGTTGATCCTTCTACAATGTGACAGCCCTTTAGATATTTGTAGAAAGCTATTAAGTCTCCTCTCAGTCTTCTCTTCTGCAAACTAAACATTCCCAAATCCTGCAACCTTTCCTCATAAGACAGGGTTTGCAGACCGGTCACCATTCTGGTCACACTTCTCTGAACTTGCTCCAGTTTGTTGATGTCTTTTTTAAAATGTGGCGCCCAAAACTGGACACAATATTCCAGATGAGGTCTGACCAAAGAGGAGTAGAGGGAAATAATGACTTCACGTGATCTACCAGAGAATATGGGAAGCAAGATGTGCCACAGTCCGCGCTGCTGAATCCACAGCGGATTGTGGATTCAGCAGCGCGGACTGTGGCACATCTTGCTTCCCATATTCTCTGGCAGTTTTTCCACTTTGGAGTGGTCGGTGGAGGTCCTGCAGCAGCTGATACTGTGTTATGTCTTCAAGCCAGTTGTGGGTCACACAACTGGAATAGGTGAGTGGAACTGCATTACACCACTCACATCGTAGTGTCACTAGTGATAGGGCACTATTGCGCCTCTTGTTCCCCCACCCTTTTTGTATTGATTCACGTGATCTAGACTGTATGCTTCTGCTATTACATCCTAGAATTGCATTTGCCTTTTTTGCTGCTGCATCACACTGTTGACTCATATTCAGTCTGTGATCTATTAGTATACCCAGGTCTTTTTCACATGTGCTGTCACTTAGCCCTATTCCTCCCATTCTATATATGCTTTTTTCATTTTTATTGCCCAGATGTAGTACTTTGCATTTTTCCCTGTTAAAAACCATTCTGTTAGTTGCTGCCCACTTCTCCAGTTTATTTATATCTTTTTGAATCCTCTCTCTCTCTCTCTTCTCTAGTATTAGCTATCCTTCCTAGCTTTGTGTCATCAGCAAATTTTATCAGTTTACCCTCAATTCCTTCATCTAAATCGTTGATAAAGATGTTGAACAATACAGGGCCCAGGACAGAGCCCTGTGGTACCCCACTTGAGACATTCTTCCAACTGGATGTGCAGCCATTTACGACCACTCTTTGGGTCCGATCACTAAGCCAGTTATGAATCCACCTAACAGTTGCCTTGTCCATTCCATACTTAGTCATTTTTTCAATAAGGATTGTATGAGAGACTTTGTCAAATGCTTTGCTGAAGTCAAGATATACTATATCTACAGCATTTCCCTGATCCACCCAATCAGTGATTCTGTCATAGAAGGAAATTAAGTTAGTCTGACATGACTTATTAGTTACAAACCCATGCTGACTCTGTTTAATCACTTGATTCTTATCCAGGTACTGACATACATGTCGTTTAATAATTTGCTCAAAGATCTTTCCTGGTATAGAAGTCAGACTCACCGGTCTATAGTTGCCTGGGTCCTCTTTGGTCAGACCTCATCTGGAATATTGTGTCCAGTTTTGGGCGCCACATTTTAAAAAAGACATCAACAAACTGGAGCAAGTTCAGAAAAGAGCGGCCAGAATGGTGACCGGTCTGCAAACCCTGTCTTATGAGGAAAGGTTGCAGGATTTGGGAATGTTTAGTTTGCAAAAGAGAAGACGGAGAGGAGACTTAATAGCGGTCTACAAATATCTAAAGGGCTGTCACATTGTAGAAGGATCAACTTTATTCTCATTTGCACAAGGAAAGACTAGAAGCAATGGGATGAAACTGAATGGGAGGAGACACAGATTAGATATTAGAAAAAACTTTTTGACAGTTAGAGTGATCAATGAGTGGAACAAGCTGCCACGAGAAGTGGTGAGTTCTCCTTCAATGGATGTCTTCAAACAGAGGCTGGACAGACATCTGACTGGGATGATTTAGCAAATCCTGCTTTGAGCAGGGGGTTGGACCAGATGGCCCAGGAGGTCCCTTCCAACTCTGCGATTCTAAGATTCTTCCCCTTTTTGAAGATAGGAACAACATTTTCTCTTCTCCAGTCTTCTGGGACTTCTGTTCTCCAAGAATTTTCAAAGATTATGGAGAGGGGTTCGAAAATTTCTTCTGCTATCTCCTTCAGAACTCTGGGGTGTAATTCATCTGGACCTGGACACTTGAATTCATTTAGGTTAGCTAAGTGTTTCCTCACTATATTTCTGTTTATAGATATCCTGGATTCTTCTATTCCCTTAATAGGACAGTGAAGAACAATTGATGATACATTTCCTTTCTGAGAGAAAACAGATGCAAAATAGGAATTTAAAAGTTCGGCCTTCTCAACATCCTGTCTTACCATTTCATCATTTTCATCCTGTAAAAATCCTATAGCATCT
Organism: Dendrobates tinctorius; assembly: GCF_039654945.1. Taxonomy (NCBI): domain Eukaryota; kingdom Metazoa; phylum Chordata; class Amphibia; order Anura; family Dendrobatidae; genus Dendrobates; species Dendrobates tinctorius. Next base: position 759,039 of record NW_027361972.1, on the reverse strand, counting down.
TTGACTTTTCTTTTGCTTTTGACACATCCCCGAAATCCTTTATTATTGCTTTTGATGTCTCTTGTAAGCCTCAATTCATTGTCAGCTTTAGATAATCTGATTTGTGCCCTGCAGGTTCTGCAGACAGCATTATATTCTTCTTTAGATATGCCTCCCTCTTTCCATTTTATAAACATTTTTTTCTTCCTTTTTAGCATGTGCTTAAGTTCTGTGTTCATCCATCCTGGATTCCTTAAATGCTTCCTATTCTTCCCTCTTTTCGGAATTGTTAACAATTGTGCTTTGAGAATTTCATTTTTCATGATTTCCCATCCTTCCTGGACATTTTTGTCCTTAAGGATATCCAGCCATTGGATCCCTCCAATTCTCTTTCTGAATCCCTTAAAATCTGCCTTTCTGAAATCTAACCTTGACGTCTGAGTCTTCACAGGTCTTCCGCCTCTAGTTATCCAAAATTCTAAAATAGCATGGTCGCTACCTCCTAGGGTCCCAGCCACTTGTACCTCCTCAACCATTTCCTCCCTGTTTATAAGGATTAGATCCAAGGTAGCAGTTCCCCTTGTTTTCTCCCCTATCTTTTGGAAGATAAAGTTGTCAGCAAGAGAGGATAAGAATTTCCTTGACCTGTTAGTTTTGCCTGAGAGAGATTCCCAACAAATGTCTGGATAGTTTGAATCTCCCATGACAACTATGTCATTTTTTGGAGAACTTGGCCATTTGATGCATAAAGAGTTCATCCATATCTTCAGCTTGCATAGGCGGCCTGTAGTAAATGCCTACAATGGTGTCCTTTCCATTGTTCTGTCCTTGTATTCTTACCCAAACAGTTTCCACAGAACTCCCAGTCTCTGAAGCTTCAATCTCTGTGCAGATATACGCGTTTCTAACATACAATGCGACACCTCCTCCTCGTTTATCAAGTCTGTTTCTTGCAAATAAGTTGTATCCTTCTAGTCTTGTATTCCAATCATGTGTATTGTCCCACCAAGTCTCAGTGATTCCAATGACATCATATTTCTTCTCCTGTGTTAGTAGTTCCAATTCTCCTTGTTTGTTGCCCATGCTTTGTGCATTAGTATAGAAACATTTTAGTTTGTGATTGGTTTCTCTTTCTCCAATATTTTTATTATTTAGACTTTTTTGTCTTTGTTCTTTTCTTCCACTTCTAATAGCAGAGTTCTCAATAGCATTTGTCAGGTGTATGGCTTTTTCTGGCCTTTTTCTGTTGATGTTCAATACGTCCGGAGGAAGGAACAGTGAAGCTGCCGCTGATTGGGCGCAGGGCTTGTGTGATGTGACAACCTCACATAAGCCCTGGAACAGTGAGTCTCTACACCGCTGATGTGGAGCCGGCTCGCCAGCGGAGTTTGAGTGTTTTCATTTTAATGAGGCCAAACATGAGGAATGAGTTCACTGAGGAAAAAAAAAGAGATATATATATACCGTATTTTTTGGACTATAAGACGCACATAGGTTTTAGAGGAGGAAATTAGAGAAAAAATTAAAGCAAAAAATATGGTCAATTCTGTACTTAATAGCCCCTATCCTGGTATATATGGTCCCCTCACCCTATCCTGATACACAAAGCCCCCTCATCCCTACCCTGGTATACATGGATCCCTCATCCCTATCCTGGCAGGAATGATAGCCCTCATCCTGGTATGCATAGCCCCATCCTAATCCTGGTATGCCTCGTATGCAGGGCCCCACCGCTATTCTGGTATGATTGGCCCCCATCCCAGTCCTGGTATGCATGGCCCCATCAGAAAACATAAAGAAAAAAAAAATTACACTTACCTACCCGGCACTCCTTCACAGCGTCCTGCTCCGATGCCAGAAACTGTTTTATGCTTGTAAGCAGCACATGGTTAGGGACATCATGCGTTGCTCACAAGCAGAGCTCAGTTGCCGGAGTGCTCACCATGACTGTTCATCGGAGATTGCGGTGAGTATTCATTCCTCTTCAGTAGCGCGCAGTGTCAGCCACCGGCTTTCTGCTGCTGCCGGCGGTCACGTGTGCCGCTACTTAAGAGAAATGAATATTCATTTCAGCAAAGCATTTGACAAAGTATCTCACACAATCCTTATTGAAAAAATGACTAAGTATGGAATGGACAAGGCAACTGTTAGGTGGATTCATAACTGGCTTAGTGATCGGACCCAAAGAGTGGTCGTAAATGGCTGCACATCCAGTTGGAAGAATGTCTCAAGTGGGGTACCACAGGGCTCTGTCCTGGGCCCTGTATTGTTCAACATCTTTATCAACGATTTAGATGAAGGAATTGAGGGTAAACTGATTAAATTTGCTGATGACACAAAGCTAGGAGGGATAGCTAATACTAGAGAAGAGAGAGAGAGGATTCAAAAAGATATAAATAAACTGGAGAAGTGGGCAGCAACTAACAGAATGGTTTTTAACAGGGAAAAATGCAAAGTACTACATCTGGGCAATAAAAATGAAAAAAGCATATACAGAATGGGAGGAATAGGGCTAAGTGACAGCACATGTGAAAAAGACTTGGGTATACTAATAGATCACAGACTGAATATGAGTCAACAGTGTGATGCAGCAGCAAAAAAGGCAAATGCAATTCTAGGATGTATTAACAGAAGCATGCAGTCTAGAGCACGTGAAGTCATTATTTCCCTCTACTCCTCTTTGGTCAGACCTCATCTGGAATACTGTGTCCAGTTTTCGGCGCCACATTTTAAAAAGACATCAACAAACTGGAGCAAGTTCAGAAAAGAGGTACCACAATGGTGACCGGTCTGCAAACTCTGTCTTATGAGGAAAGGTGGCAGGATTTGGGAATGTTTAGCTTGCAGAAGAGAAGACTGAGAGGAGACTTAATAGCTGTCTACAAATATCTCAAGGGCTGTCACATTATAGAAGGATCAACTTTATTCTCATTTGCACAAGGAAAGACTAGAAGCAATGGGATGAAACTGAATGGGAGGAGACACAGATTAGATATTAGAAAAAACTTGACAGTTAGAGTGATCAATGAGTGGAACAGGCTGCCACGAGAAGTGGTGAGCTCTCCTTCAATAATAATTATAATTTTTATTTATATAGCGCCAACATATTCCACAGCACTTTACAATTAAGCGGGGACATGTACAGACAATAAATTCAATACAAGTTAAGACAATTTACACAGTGACATTAGGAGTGAGGTCCCTGCTCGCAAGCTTACAATCTACAAGGAAATGGGGGGACACAGTAGGTGAAAAGTGCTTATTTCAGGTCTGGCAATTATAATAGATAGGGATTTTCATATAAAGCTGCATGATCCGGTCATCAGCCCGTTTGTTTAAGTGCAATAGTCAAGTATCAAGTGCAGTTATCGTGTGCATGGAGGGTGTGGAGACAGATGAATAGTAGGGTGCAGATTCAGAATAATATTTGGAAGGAGGGAACAGGGCAAAGTTAGTTTACCGAGTAGTTGATATGGTAGGCTTGTTTGAAGAGATGGGCTTTCAAAGCGCGCTTGAATAGGTCAGGGCTAGGTATCAGACTGATCGTCTGGGGAAGTACATTCCAGACACCTGGCGAAGCACGAGAGAAGTCTTGGAGACGGAGGTGCGAGGTTCGGATTATGGGGGATGTTAGTCTTAGGTCATTTGTAGAATGGAGGGCACGTGTAGGGCGATAGACAGAAATGAGAGAGGAGATATAAGGCGGTGCAGAACAGTGGAGAGCTTTGTGGGTGAGAGAGATGAGTTTATACTAGACCCTGTAGCGAATAGATAGCCAGTGTAATGACTGGCACAAGATGGAGGCATCGGTGAAGCGACTGGTCAGAAATATGACCCTGGCTGCCGCATTCAAGATGGATTGGAGAGGAGAAAGTTTGGTAAGAGGGAGACCGATCAGAAGAGAGTTGCAGTAGTCCAGACGAGAATGAATAAGAGCGACAGTAAGAGTCTTAGCAGTTTCAAAGGTGAGAAAAGCTTGGATTCTGAAGATGTTTTTAAGATGCAGGTGACAAGAGCGAGTGAGTGATCGGATATAGGGAGTAAAGGAAAGTTTGGTGTCGAATATGACCCCCAAGACAGCGGGCATGCTGCTTGGGAGTTATGGTTGAACCCTCCAGGGTTATTTCGATGTTAGATAGAGTGAGGTTAGTAGAGGGGAGAAACACAAGAAGTTCAGTTTTGGAGAGATTTAGTTTCAGATAGAGGGAGGACATGATGTTAGAGACAGCAGATAGACAATCCCTGGTATTTTGAATTAGGGTAGGGGTGATATCAGGGGAAGAAGTGTACAGTCATGGCCAAAAGTTTTGAGAATGACACAAATATTAATTTTTACAAAGTCTACTGCTTCATTTTTTCTAATGGCAATTTGCATATACTCCACAATGTTATAAAGAGTGATCAGCTTAACATCAATTACTTGCAAAGTCAATATTTGCCTAGAAAATGAGCTTTATCCCCCAAAACACATTTCAACATCATTGCAGCCCTGCCTTAAAAGGACCAGCTAACATCGTTTCAGTGATTGCTCCATTAACACAGGTGTGGGTGTTCATGAGGACAGGGCTGGAGATCAATCTGTCATGATTAAGTAAGAATGACACCACTGGACACTTTAAAAGGAGGCTGGTGCTTGGCATCATTGTTTCTCTTCTGTTAACTATGGTTATCTCTAAAGAAACACGTGCAGTCATCATTGCACTGCACAAAAATGTCCTAACAGGGAAGAGTATCGCAGCTAGAAAGATTGCACCTCAGTCAACAATCTATCGCATCATCAAGAACTTCGAGGAGAGAGGTTCCCTTGTTGCCAAAAAGGCTCCAGGGCGCCCAAGAAAGACCAGCAAGCGCCAGGACCGTCTCTTAAAAGTGTTTCAGCTGCGGGATCGGGCTACCAGCAGTGCAGAGCTTGCTCAGGAATGGCAGCAGGCAGGTGTGAATGCATCTGCACGCACTGTGAGGCGGAGACTCTTGGAGCAAGGCCTGGTCTCAAGGAGGGCAGCAAAGAAGCCACTTCTCTCCAGGAAAAACATCATGGACAGACTGATATTCTGCAAGAGGTACAGGGAGTGGACTGCTGAGGACTGGGGAAAGTCATTTTCTCTGATGAATCCCCTTTTGGATTGTTTGGGACATCTGGGAAACGGCTTATTCGGAGAAGACCAGGTGAGTGCTACCACCAGTCTTGTCTCATGCCAACTGTCAAGCATCCTGAAACTATTCGTGTGGGGATGCTTCTCAGCCAAGGGAATGGGCTCTCTCTCAGTCTTGCCTAAAAACACAGCCACGAATAAAGAATGGTACCAGAATGTCCTCCAAGAGCAACTTCTCCCAACCGTCCAAGAGCAGTTTGGCAATCAACAATGCCTTTTTCAACATGATGGAGCACCTTGCCATAAAGCAAAGGTGATAACTAAATGGCTCAGGGAACAAAACATAGAGATTTTGGGACCATGGCCTGGAAACTCCCCAGATCTTAATCCCATTGAGAACTTGTGGTCAATCATCAAGAGACGGGTGGACAAACAAAAACCTTCAAATTCAGACAAAATAAAAGCATTGATTTTGCAAGAATGGACTGCTATCAGTCAGGATTTGATCCAGAAGTTGATTGAAAGCATGCCAGGGAGAATTGCTGAGGTCCTGAAGAAGAAGGGTCAACGCTGCAAATATTGACTTGCTGCATTAACTCATTCTAACTGTCAATATAACCTTTTGCTTCTCATAATATGATTGCAATTATATTTCTGTATGTGATAAAAACATCTGACAAACAAACATAAAAACCAGAGGGCAGCAGATCATGTGAAAATATAATATTTGTGTCATTCTCAAAACTTTTGGCCATGACTGTATAATTGGGTGTCATCAGCATAGAGAAAATACTGGAACCCAAATCTGCTGATTGCTTGTCCAATAGGGGCAGTGTATAGAGAGAAGAGGAGGGGGCCTAGGACTGAGCCCTGCGGGACCCCGATAGTAAGGGGACGAGGAGAGGAAGAGGAGCCGGCAAAAGATACAGTGAAGGAGCGGTCAGAGAGGTAAGAGAACCAGGAGAGGGCTGTGTCCTTGAGGCCTATAGAGCGGAGCATAGTGAGGAGGATCTGGTGATCCACAGTGTCAAATGCGGCAGATAGATCTAGGAGAATAAGCAGGGAGCAACGACCTTTTGATTTAGCTGTTATTAGATCATTAGAGACTTTAGTGAGGGCAGTTTCAGTGGAGTGTAAAGAGCGGAAACCGGATTGGAGAGGGTCGAGAAGAGAGTTATCAAAGAGATGGCGGATAAGACGGGAGTGGACCAAGCGTTCCAGGAGTTTAGAGATGAAGGAAAGGTTAGAGACAGGTCTGTAGTTAGCAGTGCAGTTCTGGTCCAGGGATGGCTTTTTAAGTAAAGGGGTTAAGATGGCATGTTTAAATGAGGAGGTAAATATACCTGAAGAGAGGTTAAATATTTTAGTCAGGTGAGTGGTGACCACTGGTGAGAGAGACTGCAGGAGATGTGAAGGAATGGGGTTATTCTGCCTTCAGGCACGCTGACACGATGTGCAATCCAGCATACAGCATAAAGCACAGCTGTCTTCCAAAATAAGCAGACTGTTCTCTGTAGTCTAACTTGTTTATTTGTGAAGAGTATAGAACATGCGCGGTAAAACTACAAGGAATACAAATAACATGCATAAGTATTGGGCAGATGATACACACAGTTAACACAGATACAGGAAGCATTTAGTGTGATGCAATTTACATAGAGAAAAAAACCACAGGTGTCCAATTACGTCTACTGAGCACTGACTACTATGCAACTAATAGACTCTCTGCACACACTGCATTGTAAGAAAGATTAAGCTTACCAGATATGCCTTAACCGGATAACGAATTCAAGTTGGAGAATTAAGATGGAGGACAGGTAAACACGTGCATCCTATGATGTACACAGAAGCAAAATGGCCCTTCTTCATCCCAGAATACATTGCTTCCTTCCCACAAAGCACTGCTTCAATCCCATGTGCATTGCTTCTGTTAAAGGCACAGACTATATAATGCTATCAAAGACACTGCTATAAATTCAGCCACCACTAGATGGCGATATAATTAACCCAGCACATAATACAAACATATTGTTTTATTCAGAGCACATAACACAAACAGACTGCCCTATATCAGAAGGCAGAACAGGGGTCACTATTGCAGGTTATAGGCCGAGCAGAGGCGAGGAGCTGGGAAACGTCTTCTTCTGAAACAGGCTCAAAGATGTCTAGTGAGCTCGAGGTGCGGCAGGGAAGGGGATCCAGGCATGGGGGAGATTGGGCTGAGATATCGTGATGGATGTGGTTGAATTTTTCTAGGAAATACGTGGCCAGATTCAATAGAAGCCTTAAAACAGAGGCTGGACAGACATCTGTCTGGGATGATTTAGCGAATCCTGCTTTGAGCATGGGGTTGGACCAGATGGCCCAGGAGGTCCCTTCCAACTCTACGATTCTATGATTCTATTGGATTCATTCATTCATTCGGAGACTATTTAATATTGACCTATATTCAAGTGAGACTAGACAAAAAAAAACTAAAATCATGTATCATGTTATCCGAAACAGTCAGAAAACTAGCCCCATATTGGCAGATCCCAGACCTCAAACTATATACTTCTGAAGTTTATAAGCCCCTCCAGTGTCAGGAATAGATAGTATGTGACCAGTGGCGGATTAAGTGGACTATGGGCCCGGGGCTGTTCATAAAACCTGGGCCCCTGTACCCCCCTTCCCACCTGAGCGCTGCGGTCCCCGTGCGGGAATTGACAGCCGTACGGACCGCAGCACTTGGTTTGCTGCGGGTCCATACGGAAAACCCGCCACCATTCCACCACGTGTGGACATGGCCTAAAAAGACGTTGCACATAAGCTGTAGGCCTACGGCCAATACGCACAAAATCGCCCAACGTGATCCTGGCCATAGGGGATCCACTTTAATGTCCCCACTTTAATTTGAAGTCCCCTTACTTCATCCATTGCAGTCCCCTATCACCCACTCACTTCATCTGCAGTGCTGCTTCATCATTTTCAGCCCCTTATCCCCCCCTTCCATTTCATCATGTGCAGTCCCCTTCCCCCCATCATGTGCAGTTAATTTTACCCCCACATCATGTGCAGTCCCCCTTACCCCCACTTCATGTGCAGTGCCCCTTACCCCCACTTCATCATGTGCAGTCCCCCTTACCCCCAATTCATCATGTGCAGTCCCTCTTACCCCCAATTCATCATGTTCAGTCCCACTTACCCCCACTTCATCATGTGCAGTCCCCCTTACCCCCAATTCATCATGTGCAGTCCCCCTTATCCCCCACTTCATCATGTGCAGTCCCCCTTATCCCCCACTTCATCATGTGCAGCCCCACTTACCCCTTATTTCATCATGTGCAGCCCCACTTACCCAATTCATCATGTGCAGTCCCACTTACCCCTTAATTCATCATGTGCAGTCCCTCTTACCTCTTAATTCATCATGTGCAGTCCCACTTACCCCTTAATTCATCATGTGCAGTCCCACTTACCCCTTAATTCATCATGTGCAGTCCCCCTTATCCCCCACTTCATCATGTGCAGCCCCACTTATCCCCCACTTCATCATGTTCAGCCCCACTCACCCCCCCTTCATCATATGCAGCCCCACTCACCCCCCCTTCATCATGTGCAGCCCCACTCACCCCTCTTCATCATGTGAAGCCCCCACTCATCCCCCCTTCATCCTGTGAAGCCCCCACTCACCCCCTTCATCCTGTACAACCCGTCACCCCCCTTCATCATATACAGCCCCCAGTCACCCCCCTTCATCATATACAGCCCCCAGTCACCCCCCTTCATCATATACAGCCCCCAGTCACCCCCCTTCATCATATACAGCCCCCAGTCACCCCCCTTCATCATATACAGGCCCCAATCACCCCCCTTCATCATATACAGCCCCCAGTCACCCCCCTTCATCATATACAGGCCCCAGTCACCCCCTTCATCATATACAGGCCCCAGTCACCCCCCTTCATCATATACAGGCCCCAGTCACCCCCTTCATCATATACAGGCCCCAGTCACCCCCCTTCATTGTGTACAGCCCCCAGTCACCCCCCCTTCATCATATACAGGCCCCAGTCACCCCCCCTTCATCATGTACAGCCCCAGTCACCCCCCTTCATTGTGTACAGCCCCCAGTCACCCCCCCATCATCATATACAGGCCCCAGTCACCCCCCTTCATCATGTACAGCCCCAGTCACCCCCCCTTCATTGTGTACAGCCCCCACTCACCCCATCCCCCATTTAATTCATTTTATAAATAAAAAAAAATAAAAAAGTTCCCCATACTTACCTCACAGCCGGCTCGCTCCCCAGCAGCGCCTCTGCTTTCAGCATCCTCCGGGACATGTCGGCGCGTGCACGATGACGTCATCGCGCACGCCCGACATCTGACCCGGAAGTACAGCCGGAGGGAGCCGGAGCTGAGCAGCCGTCAAGGTGACGGCCCCTCATAGAATGTGACGCGGGCGGCTGTCTGCTGCCGGCGGCGTCACAGCACAGGACACGGCTGGCCCTGTACAGGTGCTGGGGGAGCGGTCCGGGGGGCATTTGCCTCTCTGCCACCCGGCCCAGCCCGCCCCTGCCCCCCCAAAAAACCTTGGGCCCGGGGCGACCGCCCCAATTAAGATCCGCCATTGTATGTGACAATACAGTATATACCGCTCAGGGAACACTTACCTTTCAGAGATAATTTCCATATTCATACTAAATAATGGCACAGATCCCCCAGACATTATGATTGCACATATCCCTAGTCTTTATAACAATATTGCACTCATTCCCTGACAGACCGCAGCATGGCCATTAGTTAGAAGCTGCTAATGATCTTTGGAGCAGGTAAGTTTTCCCTGAGTGGTACATATTGGGCCGTCTGAAGACTGAGTTTAGTCTAGGACCATTTGTCTGCACTACTAATTAACCCCTTCATGACCCAGCCTATTTTGACCTTAATGACCGGGCCATTTTTTGCAATTTTGGCCAGTGTCCCTTTATGAGGTAATAACTCAGGAACACTTCAACGGATCCTAGCGATTCTGATAATGTTTTTTGTGACATATTTGGCTTCATGTTAGTGGTAAATTTAGGTCAATAATTTTTGCGTTTATTTGTGGAAAAATTGCAAATTTAGCGAAAATTTTGAAAATTTCGGAATTTTCAAATTTTGAATTTTTATTCTGATAAACCAGAGAGTTATGTGACACAAAATAGTTACTAAATAACATTTCCCACATGTCTACTTTACATCAGCACAATTTTGGAAACAACATTTTTTTTGTTAGGAAGTTGTAAGGGTTAAAAGTTGACCAGCGATTTCTCATTTTTACAACAAAATTTACAAAAACATTTCTTTTAGGGACCACCTCACATTTGAAGTCAGTTTGAGGGGTCTATATGACTGAAAATACCCAAAAGTGACAATTCTAAAAACTACACCCCTCAAGGTGCTCAAAAACCATATTCAAGAAGTTTATTAACCCTTCAGGTGTTTCACAACAGAAGCAACATGGAAGGAAAAAATGAACATTTAACTTTTTAGTCACAAAAATGATCTTTTAGCAATAATTTTTTTATTTTTCCAAGGGTAAAAGGAGAAAGTGGACCCCAAAAGCTGTTCTCCAATTTGTCCTGAGTACGCTGATACCCCATATGTGGGGGGAACCACTGTTTGGGCACACGGCAGGGCTCAGAAGGGAAGGAGCGCCATTTGACTTTTTAAAAGGAAAATAAGCTCCAATCGTCAACGGACACCATGCCGTGTTTTTTGGAGAGCCCCTGTGTGCCTAAACTTTGGAGCTCCCCCACAAATGACCCCATTTTGGAAACTAGACCCCCTAAGGAACTTATCTAGATGCATAGTGAGCACTTTGAACCCCCAGGTCCTTCACAAATTGATCCGTAAAAATGAAAAAGTACTTTTTTTCACCAAATTTTTTTTTTTAGCCTCAATTTTTTTAATTTTCACATGGGCAGCAGGATAAAATGAAACCTAAAATTTGTTGGACACAGGGCTCAGAAGGGAAGGCGCACCATCTGACTTTTTAAATGGAAAATTAGCTCCAATCGTTAGCGGACACCATGTCGCGTATGGAGAGCCCCTGATGTGCCTAAACATTGGAGCTCCCCCACAAGTGACCTCATTTTGGAAACTAGACCCCCCAAGGAACTTATCTAGATGTGTGGTGAGCACTTTGTACCCCCAAGTGCTTCACAGAAGTTTATAACGTAGAGCTGTAAAAATAAAAAATCTTTTTTTTTTTCACAAAAAAGCTCTTTTTCCCCATTTTTTTATTTTACCAAGGGTAGCAAGAGGAATTGGACCCCAAAAGTTGTGCAATTTGTCCTGAGTATGCTGATACCCCATATGTGTGGGGAGAACTTTTGTTTGGGTGCACGGTAGAGCTCTGAAGGGAAAGAGCGCCGTTTGACTTTTTCCACGCAGAATTGGCTGGAATTGAGATAGGACACCATGTTGCATTTGAAGAGCCCCTGATGTGCCTAAACAGTGGAAACCCCCGACAAGTGACACCATTTTGGAAACTAGACCCCCTAAGGAACTCATATAGATGTCTGGTGAGCACTTTGAACCCCCAAGTGCTTCACAAAAGTTTATAATGCAGAGCCGTGAAAATAAAAAATAAATTTTTTTTTCCACAAAAATAATTTTTTAGCCAATTTTTATTTTCCCAAGAATAACAGGAGACATTAGACCCCCAAAGCTGTTGTGCAATTTTTCCTGAGTACGCTGATACCCCTTATGTTGGGGTAAACCACTGTTTGGGCACACGTCAGGGCTCGGAAGGGAGGGAGCACTGTTTGACTTTTTGAACGCAAAATTGTCTGTACTCAATGGTGGCGCCATGTCGCGTTTGGAGACCCCCCGATGTGCCTAAATAGTGTAAACCCCCTCAATTCTAACTCAACCCTAACCTCAACACACCCCTAACCCTAATCCCAACCCTAACCATAACCCTAACCACAAGCCTAACCCTGATCCTAACCCCAACACACCCCTAATTCGAACCATACCTTTAACGGAAAAATAAAAATACCGTATACACTCGCGTATAAGCCAAGATTTTCTGCCCATTTTTTGGGCTGAAAGTCCCCCTCTTGGTTTATACGCGAGTCATATATCGGGGGGTAGGCGGGGGAGGGGGAGTGGGGGTGTCAGAGATCATACTCACCACGTCCTGGCATGTCTCTGCAGCACCCCGCTTCTCCGTAGGTCTACTGCTTCTGTGTTCAGGGTTACGTGGTATCGCTCATTAAACTCATGAATATGAGCATATTCATGAGTTTAATGAGCGGTACCACGTGACCGCTAAACGCAGGAAGACCGAGGGAGAAGCAGGGGCTGCAGAGAAGACTGTGCACCAGGAGGGGGTGAGTATGACGGGGGCAGGACAATATTCACCTGTCTTCGTTCCATCACCATGCATCGCTGTGTCTCCGGGTCCTCCTGCTGTGATGTTCAGCAGAGGGCGAGATGACGTAGTCAGTGCGCGCCCTATGCTGAACGTCATTGCAGAGACCCGGGAGACGGCCATGGAGCGCGGACCAGTAAATATCGCCAGTGCCGGGGGCCTGTGCAAGCGGCGGGCGACACCAGCACCTGGAGGTATGTCATTTTTTTTAATTGCAGCAGCGGCAATATATGGGGGGGGGATTTATGGAGCATCTTATGGGGCAGCATTAACCCTTGTGCAGCATTTTATGGGGGGGGGAAATTATCTATGGAGCATCTTCTTGGACCACCATTAACCCTTGTGCAGCACCACCCTCGGCTTATACATGAGTCAATAAGTTTTCCCAGTTTTTTGTGGCAAAATTAGGGGGGGGTCGGCTTATATGCGGGTCGGCTTAGACACGAATATATATGGTAAATATATTTTCTTTATTTTATTATATTTCCCTACATATGGGGGTGATAAACGGGGGGGTTTATTTACTTTTTTTTATTTTTATCACTGTGATAGAGTTTATCACAGTGATCAAACTGTACCTGGAATGAATGAATCTGCCAGCCGGCAGATTCGACAGGCGCACTGCGCATGCACCCGCCATTTTGGAAGATGGCGGAGCCCATGGGAGGAAGACGGAGGTACACTGGGAGGTACCGGAACTCAGGAGGTACCGGGACTCAGGAGGTACCCGGGGGGCGAGGGGGGATCGGAAGGCAGGTTGGACCGAAAGGCAGGGGAGGGGGGCAAATACTGACGGAGGCGGCAGATCGCTCCCGTCAGTCGGTGTGGTGGGGGGGTCAGCTCTCGGTCTCCAGCCATGGCCGATGCTATTGCAGCATCGGCCATGGCTGGATTGTAATATTTCACCAGATTTCATTTGTGAAATATTACAATCGCTCTGATTGGGTTTCACTTTCAACAGCCAATCAGAGCGATCGTAGCCGGGGGGGGGGGGGCAAAGCCACTCCCCTGGGGTGAAGCACAAAGCCCCCTGTACTTGGGGGTCGGGTGACTTTTCATTGACCCCAGTCACCAGACCCGCAGGAGGCTGATCAATTCATGACGCCACTTAGGTGTCATTGTTCGGATTGGCACCGACTTTCATGACGCCTACGTGGCGTCAATGGTCAGGAAGGGGTTAACAGCTGTTACAATACAAAACTAAGGCAGTCCCTATAGAAGAAAAAAAACACAAGAATTATACTGGATTTTCACATACTATCTATTCCTGACACTGGAGGGGCTTATAAACTTACACAGTATATAGTTTGAGGTCTGGGATCTGCCAATATGGGGCTAGTTTTCTGACTGTTTCGGATAACATGATTTTAGTTTTTTTTTGTCTAGTCTCACTTGAATATAGGTCAATATTAAATAGTCTCCTGATGAATCGCCTTTGGTGAGGACAATGAAACCCATAGAAATGAGAGGCTTGGAGAGTGAGTGTGTATACGTCACCTCACCCTATATACTGAGATGTGGGGTATATGTTTTTTCTATTAGTCACCTACTGACTAACCTTCAGGGGGTGAATTATGGGTATAGTTTTACATTTGGAATTAATAAAGTTTAGTTTTATCCTTTTGTCAGCAAACATGAGGAATGACATAAGACAACCCATTTAAGAAGATTCAATTTTGGTTAAAACTATTCCAACACTATGAACATAAAAAAGGCTTCTCCCCTATGTGACGTCTTTGATGTTTAACAATAGTTGATTTCAAAGTAAAACATTTCCCCCATTAAGAAAATGAAAAAGGCTTCTCCTCTGTGTGACTGCTCTGATGGCGATCAAGAGGCGCTTTCTGGTTAAAATATTTCCCACATTAACAGGAAAAAGGCTTCTCCCCTGTGTGAGTTCTCTGGTGCTTAACACAACTGGATTTCTTGCTGAAACATTTCCCACATTCTAAACATGAATATGGCTTCTCTGTTGTGTGAATTCTCTGGTGCTTAACACAATCTGATTTATTGTTAAAACATTTCCCACATTCTGAACATGAAAAAGGCTTCTCCCCTGTGTGGATTCTCTGGTGATTAACACAAGCTGATTTATTGTTAAAACATTTCCCACATTCTGAACAGGAAAAAGGCTTCTCCCCTGTGTGAGTTCTTTGATGGCTATCAAGACTTATTTTCCATTTAAAACATTTCCCACATTCTGAACATGAATATAGCTTCTCTTCTGTGTGAGTTCTCTGGTGCTTAACACAATCTGATTTACTGTTAAAACATTTCCCACATTCTGAACATGTAAAAGGCTTCTCTCCTGTGTGGATTCTCTGGTGAATAACACAGTCTGACTTATTGTTAAAACATTTCCCACATTCTGAACATGAAAAAGGCTTCTCTCCTGTGTGGATTCTCTGGTGCTTAACACAAGCTGATTTAATGTTAAAACATTTCCCACATTCTGAACAGGAAAATGGTTTCTCCCCTGTGTGGGTTCTTTGATGGCTATCAAGACTTATTTTGCATTTAAAACATTTCCCACATTCTGAACATGAATATGGCTTCTCCCCTGTGTGAGTTCTATGGTGAATAACCAAATCTGATTTCCAGTTAAAACATTTCCCACATTCTGAACATGAATATAGCTTCTCTGCTGTGTGAGTTCTCTGGTGCTTAACACAATCTGATTTATTTTTAAAACTTTTCCCACATTCTGAACATGAAAAAGGTTTCTCCCCTGTGTGAATTCTCTGGTGAATTAAACAATCTGATTTATTGTTAAAACATTTCCCACATTCTGAACATGAAAAGGGCTTCTCTCCTGTGTGGATTCTCTGGTGAATAACACAAGCTGATTTAATGTTAAAACATTTCCCACATTCTGAACAGGAAAAAGGCTTCTCCCCTGTGTGCGTTCTCTGGTGAGTAACAAAATGAGATTTCTTGTTAAAACATTTCCCACATTCTGAACATGAAAATGACTTCTTTGCTTTAGGAGCAGTGTGTTTTTTATTGCCTCTTTTGTGACTTTGATTTTCCTTAGTAGTCAGTAATGAATCAGAAGATGGGACCTGTTTCATAGGATCAGATGACAGATCTTTGCTGTGAATGGATGATGGTATATCTGGAGTAATAGCAATCACTTCAGTTGTATCTTGTAGGATCTCAAGATCATCAGATTTAAAAATTGAAGATGTCAGCTGTCCCTCTGATCTCCTGGTACAGTCATCTGCTAAGATAAAAAAAACAATTTTTTTAATAAAATATCCTTGAGTTTTATATTTTTGAACATTTCTACTTAAACTGTCCATAAAAATGGCAAGCTATGTAAAGAACTTTATTTATTTACCAAGACAATGACAGTTCACAGTCTAATAGAAAACCTTGTTGGATGAGCCAGTAGTGTGCGGTGTTCAACTGTTTGTTCATTCTGCCTCCCAAATATCAAGTATAAAGAAACCAATCAATGTTATGTAGGCGAAAATAATACCAATTCTCATCTCACAAAAAACAAGTCCCCACTCAGGTCCATCATTTGTCAATAGAAAAACAGATAAAGCAGGTTACATTTAATGCTAGTTAGGGTTAGTGTTGGGGTCAAAGTAATGGTTACTGTTAGGCTAAATTTTGGGTTAGGGTTTATTCTAAAGTTAGGGTTAGGCTAAAGAATTAGGCTTTTCTCAATTGCCTCCCCAATAATTTGGTCACATCAGTCTTGTCAAGAGTTTTCTATTTCCAGGGAAAAAAAATAAAAACGAATAAAATGACCCGTCAGTATTATAGTGCAGAGGAGGCTTATGCACTTTTATGTTCGGACAGTGAAGAAAGTGCAGTGTCAGATGGGGATGTGGATTTCGAGGGCTTTAGTAGCAGCGACAGTGATAGCTCAGAAATGAGCAGTGATTCTGGTCCATCCTCACACACAAGGACCAGTACAACAAGAAGGACAAATAGCGCTTCTGGAGAAATGTCTCCAACTCAGGGAACAATGCCCAGTACTAGCGCTGTCCCTAGTGCTCGTGAATTGGTGCACACCAATGTCTAAGAAGCTTTGCCTCTTGATGTAGCATTTCCCAGATGGGAGGCTTCGGATTCGGCTACTCCATTCATCCCTAATTTTAATGCCATTCCTGGTATAAATGTGGAGGTGGAAAATTTTGGACCAATTATTTTTTTTAATTTGTTTATGACAGATAGATTGCTAGAGCATATTGTCCTACAAATTTATATATTTATGTCGCTCCTCACCCAACCGCCTACAAGACTTCTCCTGAATAGCCCCAATACTCTGGAATTCTTTGCCCCAATATGTCCAACTATCAACCACATTCGGATCCTTCAGACGGAACCTGAAAACCAACGTCTTCAAGAAAGCTTACAGCCTGCAATGACTCCGCTACCTCCTCACCACTACCGGAGATATCGCCTCAACCAACACCGGAGGTGCTGCAACCCACCAACCTACTGTCTCCTTCCCCACCATCCTGTAGTATGTAAGCTTGAAAGAGCAGGGTCCTCTCCAAACTGTATCAGTCTGTCATTCTTAGTTTGTTTACTGTAAGTGATATCTGTAATTTGTATGTAACCCCTTCTCATGTACAGCACCATGGAATCAATGGTGCTATATAAATAAATAATAATATGCGTCCCAATTCATCTCCCAGAATCAACGATCCTATTATGCTAGGTCAAATTTATGGAACCAACTAATGTCCTAGAATGGAAAACATTTTTAGGACTTGCATTCGCTATGGGGCTTGTTAAAAAAACGAGCATTCGGTCCTATTGATCCAACCGCCCTGTTCAAGCCACCCCTATGTTTTCTGCCGTTCTTCCTAGGACCCGTTATGAGATGCTCATGAGATTTTGGCATTTTAACGACAATAGTCAATGCCTGCCCAGAACTGCCCCAGAACATGACAGACTATTCAAAATCAGACCCATCCTGGAAGACTTGACAGAAAAGTTCTTAAAGCTCTACACCCCAACAGAAAACATTTCCATTGATGAGTCCCTTGTAAAATCCAAAGGAAGACTGCACCTCAAGCAATTTATTCCTTCTAAGCGGGCAAGGTTCGGAATAAAGCTCTATAAAATGTGCGAGAGATAAACCGGATACACATCAGCTTTTGGCATATATGAGGGGAAAGACAGACAACTAAACCCACCAGGAGGCCCTACTTATCTGGGGACATCTGGAAAAATGGTTTGGGAGCTGATAACTCCATTTTTACAATAAGGCTACAATCTGTATGTTGACAACTACTACACCAGCATACCTCTATTTAAAAGTCTGGTTGAACATAGCATAGGGGCTTGTGGGACCATTCACAAAAACCGTCAGGGGTTTCCACAATCACTGGTCAACAAAAAGTTCTGAAAGGGGCAGTCAGGGGCTTTACACAATGGAGAGCTGCTTGTCCTTAAGTATAAGGATAAAAAAGATATTTTTATCCTGAGCTCGATCCCCACAGATGCCACAAGGGCCACTGCAGACCAACAGGGATCCACTACTCCAAAACCTTTGTCTGTCACTGACTACAACAAATATATGGGGGTGTGGACCTTGCAGATCAGGATCTACAGCCATACCAGGTATCAAGAAAATCATATATCTGGTATAATAAGTTAGTCATGTATTTGTTGAAGGTGGCCACATATAATTCTTTTGTGTTATACAAAAAAGCCGGAAATGCAGATACTTTCCTTGATTATCAGGAAAAAGTCACTGAAAATCTTGTTTTTGATAATTTTGTCCCCACCAATCCTTTAGAATGTGAAGATGTTAGAAGACTCACTGAGCGACATTTTATTGCACTCATCCCAGTAACTGAACCAAGAAAGAACCCCCATAGAAGATGTCGTGTATGTTCCTAGAGAGGAATGAGGCATGATCCCCGCTATTATTACCCACAATGCCCATCACTGCCAGCCTTATGCCTCCATGACGGCTTTACAATCTTCCACACAGAACCACGGTTTTCAACTGTTTTGACATTCAAGCATTTGGATTATTTAGTGACAGACACATTTGAGTAGAGCTGACTTACCAATTTCCGGGGGTAGGTGGGGAGGTCTCCAGAGACACAAGCTGGGCACAATATATTGGGCACTACAATGACATTTTTGCAATTTTTGCTCAAACTTCCACTGCGAGTTTCTGGAAATCATCCATGTAGAGAAAATGATCACTATATTCATAGATGAATTCCCAGAGGGGAGTCATTTCCAAAATGGGGTCACATCAGGAGGGATGCTGTTGTTCTGGCACTTAGCGGCTCTCCAAAGTGTCATAACAGCAGAATCCCCCCTGAAGTGACCCCATTATGGAAATGACACCCCTCTGGGAATTGGAAATGACCCCCCCTCTGTGAATTCATCTCTGGGTGTAGTGACCATTTACCTATCTACCTATTTTCCAATGTAAAATCTGGGGTTAAAACAACATTTTAGTGGTAAAAATGTAATTATTTTTTCTTCACTGCCCAATGGTATAATTTTCTATGGAGCAGCGGTGGTGTCAGTATGCTCACTGCACCACTAGAAGAATTCATTCAGGGAAGTATTTAGTAAAATGCAGTCACTCTTGGGGGCTTATGCAGTTCTGGCACCTCAGGGGCTCTGACAATGTGACATGTCACCCACAAACAATTCCAGCAAAATCTGCTCTCCAATACGGCGAGCCTTCCCTTCCAAGCTCTGCCATGCGCCCAAACAGTGAATTACCCCCACATATGGGGTGTCAGAATACTCAGGACAAATTGCAAAACAACTTTTGGGGTCCAATTTCTCCTGTTACCCTTTGGAAAGAAACATTTGAGGGCGAAAAGTTCATTTTTTGTTTAAAAAATATTTTTTAACTTTCATGGCTCTATGTAATTAACTTCTGTGAAGCATTTGTGGGGTTCAAAGTGCCCACCACATATCTAGATAAGTTCTTTGGGAGGGGGGGATTAGTTTCTAAAATGGGGTCACTTGTTGGTGGGGGGGGTCTCCACTGTTTAGACACGTCATTGTCTCTGACAATGTGACATGTCACCAACAAACAATCCCAGCACAATCTGCTCTCCAATACGGCGCTCCTTCCCTTCCATGCTCTGCCATGTGCCCAAACAGTAGTTATTCTCCCACATATGGGGTATCGGCGTGCTCAGGAGAAATTGCACAACAAATTGTATGGAGAAATTTCTCCTGTTACCCTTATGAAAATGCAAAATATTGAGCTAAAAAGATTTGGGAAAAATTGTATTTTTTTTTTATTTCCACGGCTCTACATTATAAACTTCTGTGAAGCACCTGTGGGTTCAATGTGCTCAATAGACATCTATATAAGTTCCCTTAGGGGGTCTAGTGTTATGAATGAGTCACCGGAGGAGGAGAAAACAAAAATACAAGCTAAGTCCAGAAAACTGGAGAGGTTGGTAGCTATCGGATTGTAGACCCCTGATCCTACTCACCACAACTAACAGTAGCCGTGGGGGGTTCCTACGGTGCCCTAGACCCCTCGTCACAGCCGGAGAACTACATAAGCCTAAAGAAGGAAAGGGGAATCTAAACTGCCCCAGAGCAGACCCCAAAGCAATAGACAGCCCCCAACATGTACTGTCGGTGAAAACCAGATGAAAACACAAACACAGACAGAAAGACAGGCTGAGCAAACGATGGGGCCCAACTAACTAGATAGGACAGGACAGAAAAGATGCTGGCTGCAATCCGCAAAAAACCCCACAAAAATGTCCCAACCATCTGATAGGAAAAAAGGCCCTGAAGTCGCTAGACTTCAAAATCACTATATCAGCACTCAGGTATATTCTGAAAACAGAGCAAAGAGATCAACTGATCAGAGACAAAAATGGAATTCAGCCAGTCCCAACCAGGACTGGCTGAATACAAACACTAAGGAAACCAGACAAAATCTCATGGAATAATAGCAGGGCAAAAACTTAGCTTTTAGTAGACAGGAACTAACACTGGATGCCAGAGCTCAGAGCAGAAAGGATCATCAGCAAACCCTGCAGGGCGTCGGCTGCCTTATATCCACTCAGAAATTCCAGATGTCCAATCACACTCCGCCTGTTCAGATAACAGGTTCTTCCCATCCCAATCAATTTCACTACCTCTCTTCACCAGCAGAGGGAGTTCATCAGACATCAAAGGTGAAGGGGAAAATGAACTCACGACAGTCTAGTTTCTAAAATGGGGTCACTTGTTGGGGGGTTTCACTGTTTAGGCACATCAGGGGCTCTCCAAATGCAACATGGTGTCCGCTATCGATTACTGCCAATTTTGCATTCCAAAAGTCAAATGGCGCGCCTTCCCTTTCGAGCCCTGCCGAGGGTCGAAACAGTAGTACTCTCCCACATATGGGGTATCTACGTGCTCAGGAGAAATTGCACAGAGCAATTTCTCCTGTTACCCTTTTGAAAATGCAAAATATGGAGCTAAAAAGATTTGGGAAAAATTGTATTTTTTTTTTATTTCCATGGCTCTACCTTATAAACTTCTGTGAAGCACCTGTGGGTTCAAGGTGCTCAATACACATCTGGATAAGTTCCTTGGGGGGTCTAGTTTCCAAAATGGTGTCACTTGTTGGTGGTTTCCACTGTTTAGGCACATCAGGGGCTCTAAAAACGTGACATGGCAACTGCTAATTATTCCAGCAAATTTTACATTCAAAAAGTCAAATGGCGCGCCTTCCCTTCCAAGCCCTGCCGTGTACCCAAACAGTAGATTTCCCCAAATATGGGGTATAGGCATGCTCAGGAGAAATTGCAAAACAAAATTTATAGTCCATTTTCTCCTGTTACCCTTGAGAAAGTAAAAAAAAATTGGTCTAAAGGAAAACAATTCCTTTAACCGTCAATGAGACTTCTGCACCTCTCGACAGGTATTTTGGCCACTCTCAAGAGCAACTGCTCCAGTTGTCTCGTGTGTTAAGGTTGCCTTTTCCAGACAACATGTTTCACCTCTTTTCAAAGATGCTCAATAGGATTTAGGTCAGGGCTCATAGAAGGCCACTTCAGAATAGTCCAAAGTTTTCCTCTTAGCCATTCTTGGGTGTTTTTACCTGTGTGTTTTGGGTCATTATCCTTTTGTAAGTCCCATGACATGCGACTGAGACCAAGCTTTCTGACATTGGGCAGCACATTTCTCTCTAGAATTCCTTGATAGTCTTGAGATTTTACTGTACCCTGCACAGATTCTAGGCACCCTGTGCCAGATGCAGCAAAGCAGCCCCAGAACATAACAGAGCCTCCTCCATGTTTCACAGTAGGGACAGTGTTCTTTTCTTGCTATGCTTCCTTTTTCTCTCTGTGAACATAGAGCTGATGTGCCTTGCCAAAAAGTTCCATTGTTGTCTCATCTGTCCATAGGACATTCTCCCAGCAGCTTTGTGGCTTGTCAACATGTTGTTTGGCAAATTCCAGTCTGGCTTTTTTTTTAAATTCATTTATTGAACAAAAAGGAGAACAACATACATATTGGCATATCATAGCCCTTACAAGTATACAAAAAACAGCCGGTTATACATTGTGAAGCATGTATATCAGATGATTTTCACAGGCTTTTATCATACTGTTCATGCAGATAATAAAGAACATTAGCCTTTCAAGTATACAGAAGACAGCCAACCGGTTAAACATTGTGAAGCATGCATATCAGTTGACTTTCACCAGCTGTTATCATATTATTCATTCAGATAATAAAGAACATTCCTAAACTACAACTATATCAACTGGTGTCTACTACTGCGCAGCCTAATATCTTATATCATGTTATCTCACATATGATGTCTCAATTTTGCAAAGTTTTGCAAAGTAAGGTGAGAGGAATTCCACCTCTCCCAGATTTTCTCCAACTTGCACGGGCATCCCCTATTTTGATAAAGCGTACGTTCGTATGGAACAATCGAGTTCACCAGATCAATCCACATTCTAAGTGAGTGACATGAACCCCCCCATCCACCGTAGTGCCAACACCTTCCGTGCCATAGTGTTTCACGCAGAAAAATCCCGTCATAATGACCCCAATTCTCCTCATCCCATACCCCAAACAAGCAGGCCAGTGGTACAAGAGGAACCGGGGCCTGCATCAAGGATGACAAAAGCAGGGTCACCTCTTTCCAGTAATGTAAAATAATGGGACATTGCCATATCATATCAACAAAATCCGCATCTGGTGAATGACATCGCAAACATTCTGATGATTGAAGTCAACCCATCCTGAAAAGTCGTGTCGGAGTTAAGTATGATTGATTATATACAGCTGCATCATTCTATTATTAATAGATGGTGATACTCTGATCGGAGATTCCAGGATCTCCTCCCACTCTTCTCCCTGAGCATCAGGGATGAGTCTGTCCCGTTTCCTTTTAACAGAGCTTATAGCAGATTCTGTTCCCACCGACAGCATGTACGTGTATGAAGAGGAGATGAGACCCTGGGGACCCTGCGAATTAAGGATTCCTATCAGAGGCAGAGATGAGATAGTACGGTCCACACCCCCACATCTCATATGTGATTGAAGAGCCGATCTCAGCTGTAAATAACGAAAAAAATGGGATCTCGGAATAACATGTGCGACCTGTAATAGCTCAAAAGGCACCAAGGTCCCCCTGGCCATACAAGTCTCCCGTCGAGGAAACAGGTTGCATCCAAAAAACAGTGGATGGGTGGCTCAGTAATTCTGGGAAATAATCATTATTCCACAGGGGCATTTCAGCTATAAAATCTTTAAACCCGGGGGTGTGGTATGGCGAGCGAGGATTGAGGACGCACTTGAGAGAGCTCCCGCTCCCACACTGGTGACCGACCCGAACAGAGCCCGAAATACATACCCCATATACAGATGTCGGCTAGGAGGACCAGGGGGAGCACGTCCGCAGGCCCTTCTGCACCCGATAGAGCTCCCAAAGGCATTTCCCGCTACTTTACAGGAGCGGGAAGAGGGAAGGCCGCGGGCGCCATAACAGGCGCGGAGATCGGAGCGCAGCAGGCCCCGCCGCCACCAGGAAGTAAGGTGCAGGCGGGGGGAGAACGGTCCGGAGAGACAGCAGACCGTAGGGGACCCTCTGGGAGAACTGGTGGCACGTCCGCAGGAGCCCCGCAGACAGTGAGGCGCTCTCCTCCGAATAAATCCACCGGGCCCCGGGAGACCCGTCGTTCACAGGGGAGAACCGCGGACGGACCCGCGCAACCGCAGGTCGGTGGGTCGAGCGGGAACCCCGGGGAGACGAATGCAGAACCCCCCACACCACAGGGAGGCGGCAGTGTCCCCCCAGACGCCGACATGACTACTATAGATGACTCTACAGCAATAAGGGCAGCAGACCCCATGATGAAAGATACCACAGTATCCCCTGCTCCTCAATCAGGTCTGCCATATAATACAGCTCATCGACCAGATGCACCCCTGTCACCGCAACATGGGAAGTCACCCTCTTTTGTGACAGGGCACTCCGCAGCACCCATGGGAGATGTTTTCAATCTATTATATAATAAGATAAAAGATATCCCGACGAAGCAGGATATGAAGCAGTACATTGCCAGTTTGGAATCCTCCTACAAGGCTGAACTTTCCATACTAAGAGATGATACTCAACAATGTGGTGAGAAAGTGGAATCTCATGACCAGCTTTTAGCCTCTTTGACCGAAAGAGTGGAGGCTCAGGAATCTGCCACAGCCGCACAAGCTAGACAGTTGCAAACTCTAGCAGAAATGCTGGATGATTCTAAGAACAGGGGACGCAGAAATAATATAAGAGTAAGAGGATTGCCTGAATCTATACCCCCCCAGGAGTTGAACACCACTTTGAGAGGCATTTTTAACTCGGTACTAGATAGGCCTCAGGACGCTCCACTGGAAGTGGATCGCGCCCATAGGTCCTTGGGCCCACATCCTGGCGAGCAAGACCCGCCGAGAGATGTGATATGCCGGGTTCACAAGTACCAACTTAAAGATGCGGTCATGGGAGCAGCCAGGAGAGTAAAAACCATAAACCATTCGGGATCTCGTATACGGCTCTTCGCAGACCTGTCCAGATGGACCCTACAGAGACGCAGAGCTCTTCGCCCCCTCTTGGACGAACTACGACGACACGGCCTTCCTTATACTTGGGGATTTCCATTTTGTCTTCGAGTTCGGAGGGGAGGTAGAGTGCATTGTCTGAGCCATCCTGGTTGAGTTCCGGCATTCTCGGCTGCCTTGGATATAACAGAAGTGGATATTCCTGCCATTCTTACCATCATTTTATACACTTGAGGATCTCCAAAGAGGCCAGAACCCTCAGCAGCAGCGTCGTCGTCGCAGGGGTCGGCCCAATGGTCCGGGGCACATGCATCTGGCAGAGGAAGAGGCTGACTAACATGCTTTGTCCTGAATTGCAGAATGTTCTGTGGGGTCATGTTTTGAGGGATAACTTGCTGTTTAAAAGATTATACTGGTTCTGAGTTTCAGTATGGGGTACTCATAATACTATCAGTGTTGTTGATACCGAAAATGGTTAAGAAACGGGGTATGTTTCACTCGCTTATAATTAGATAAAATATATATATTCTCTATCTGTTAAGTTCTCGATATAAAGGGAATACGATTGTTAGGTCATTACGGGGTTGGGAACTGGGGGAGACAGTGTCTCCAACTCCTCTTTTTGCTGTACACTTAACCCCTGGAGGCGCTGTTTTGCCACTGAGGCACGCAGCTGTTATAGTTTACCTCCAACAGGTTCTATTAGAGTGTGCTTACTTACATTCGCATTGTTAAAATTTCCTATACCTTTGTCTTTTTTTAACTTTTTATCTACTTTCTTTGTCTATACCCACTTCCCTTGTTAGCTTCCCCTCCCTCTTCAACAGCAGGCGTTGGACTCCGAAGCCGATCCATCTTTGTAGCCGTAACTTGCATCCTCGACCTCGCGCTACAGATACAATGTCGGGTAAGACCACTGCACAAAAGATAACACTGGGCTCTTTGAATACTAGACGCTTTAATACCCTGCAGAAGCGGTCACATATTTTATATGGCATGCACAAGAAAAGAGTAAACGTATTAATCTTACAAGAGACACATTTTAAAGTTGGACATATCCCTAATATTCACGACCGATACTACACAACCTGGTTACATAGTGCTAACCCGAACTCACAATCCCGTGGGGTATCTATAGCGCTCCATAAATCCCTCCAGCATAACATATTGGACACATTGGTTGATGCGGAAGGCAGATACGTGCTCTTGAAAATTCAGATTTTTTCAACCACATATACTATAGCGGGTTGGTACGCCCCCGGCCGAGACCAAATACGGGCTGCTAGATCTTTCTTGAAGATCGTGGCTGAATTTGCTGAGGGGGTGGTCATACTAGGAGGTGACTTCAACATGACTCTTAACCCGATTCTAGACTCCATGGCAGCAAAGTCTTACTTATCTCTTCGTCAGCTGTCCTCATTGAAAAGGGACCTCCAAGATTTACGGCTCACCGACGTCTGGAGACTTTATAGCCCCAATGAGAAAAACTATACGTTCTTTTCCACACCACATAACTCATATGGTAGGATAGATTTATTTCTCCTTAGTCACTGTGCATTGGCCTGGAACCCGAGACCTTCTATCGGGAGTTTTCTGTGGTCGGATCATGCCCCAGTGTTTCTGGACATTAGTCCTCCTGACTCAGGGTTGCGGCAGTGGACGTGGAGATTGAACGATAATCTTTTAAAAGATAATATTTGTGTGGCCGACATTAAGTCTACCATAGCAGACTTTCTACAAGACCATGATACTACTGCCATTCCTATTAAATGGGAGGCCCTTAAATGCATCCTTAGAGGGGTTCTCATTAAACATGGATCTCGCTTGAAACGAATAAAAAGTAAAGAGATTATAGACTTGACAGAAAAGATATTGACGTTAGAGATGAAGCATAAGACGAACAAGGAGGTGGAAACGTTGACTGACCTGATTAAATGCAGAGACGATCTGAAGTCCCTACTAAATGAAAAATACCGACACCACAGAAACCGCTTCAAAAGTATATTATACGGTCAAGCTAACAAATGTGGACGTCTGTTGGCTAGATTTTTGCATCCAGGTAATCAGACTACATACATTTCATCTCTCCAGCAAAACGGGGGTCGAACGACGTCAAACCCGACAGAAATTTTGGATATAATGCGGCGTTACTATCATACACTATATAACATCGGCGGAGATTGTCCCCCTCAGTCGCCCTTGGATCCTCAACCATACATAGAATCTTATATTCATGACACTGCCCTTCCTACACTGGCCACGGATTTAACTATCCTGTTAGACTCGGACTTTATGACGGAGGAGATTGTTGAAGCCATCCAAAATACTCCGGCTGGTAAAAGCCCGGGACCGGATGGGTTTTCCCCTCATTTTTATAAGATGTTTCGAGAACAACTTAGCCCCATTATGACATGGGTGTTTAACTCCATCACAGCTGAGTCTCCACAGTCTTTAGAGGCTTTTATTACAGTGATACCGAAGCCGGGGAGGGACCCTAAATTAGTAACAAACTACCGCCCAATATCTCTCATCAATGTTGACGTAAAATTATACGCAAAAATTCTAGCGAATCGACTGGCTCCTCTCTTGCCCTCAGTAATACACTCAGACCAGGTGGGGTTTGTGCGGGGAAGGGAGGCGAGAGACGGCATAAGCAAGACCCTCAACTTGACTGCATATGCTAAATCGAAATGTAAACCGTCGGTTGTGCTGTCGATGGATGCGGAGAAAGCCTTTGACCGTGTACACTGGGGCTTCATGTTCTCGGCCCTACGACAGATGGGCCTGGGAAACCGCTTTTTGCATAGGGTTGCTGCCCTATACTCTGGCCCGTCGGCAAGGGTAAAGGTAAATGGAGCAATGTCGGACTCTATGACCATTAGGAACGGGACCAGGCAAGGGTGCCCTTTGTCGCCCCTTTTATATGCGATAGTTATGGAACATTTGGCGGTGGCGATCAGGAAGAACCCCAGTGTGCACGGTCTATGGGTAGACAATGTTCATTATAAGGTCTCTCTTTATGCGGACGACCTCCTACTGTATATATCCCAGCCACATATTACCCTCCCATCATTGATGGAAGAGTTCCAAAAATACGGAGCAGTCAGTAATTTTAAGATTAACTTTCAGAAAACTGAAGCCCTTAACATATCCCTAGGACAATCAAAAAGATTTAAATAAACTGGAGAAGTGGGCAGCAACAAACAGAATGGTTTTTAACAGGGAGAAATGCAAAGTACTACATCTGGGCAATAAAAATGGAAAAAGCATATATAGAATGGGAGGAATAGGGCTAAGTGACAGCACATGTGAAAAAGACTTGGGTATACTAATAGATCACAGACTGAATATGAGTCAACAGTGTGATGCAGCAGCAAAAAAGGCAAATGCAATTCTAGGATGTATTAACAGAAGCATACAGTCTAGATCACGTGAAGTCATTATTTCCCTCTACTCCTCTTTGGTCAGACCTCATCTGGAATATTGTGTCCAGTTTTGGGCACCACATTTTAAAAAAGACATCAACAAACTGGAGCAAGTTCAGAAAAGAGCGACCAGAATGGTGACCGGTCTGCAAACCCTGTCTTATGAGGAAAGGTTGCAGGATTTGGGAATGTTTAGTTTGCAAAAGAGAAGACTGAGAGGAGACTTAATAGCTGTCTACAAATATCTAAAGGGCTGTCACATTGTAGAAGGATCAACTTTATTCTCATTTGCACAAGGAAAGACTAGAAGCAATGGGATGAAGCTGAATGGGAGGAGACACAGATTAGATATTAGAAAAAACTTTTTGACAGTTAGAGTGATCAATGAGTGGAACAGGCTGCCACGAGAAGTGGTGAGTTCTCCTTCAATGGAAGTCTTCAAACAGAGGCTGGACAGACATCTGACTGGGATGATTTAGCGAATCCTGCTTTGAGCAGGGGGTTGGACCAGATGGCCCAGGAGGTCCCTTCCAACTCTACGATTCTATGATTCTATGATTCTATGACAGACAGAACTCACAAGACTTATGGGAAATTTCCCCTTTCGGTGGAAGACTGGGGCCATTCAATATTTAGGCATTCAAATCCCTACTGACACGACTGACCTATATAAATTAAATTATGTGCCCCTGTTGGAGTCAACTCTGAAACGGTTGAGGGAATACGGACGGAAGAATATCTCATGGTTTGGCAGGATGAATTAATTTAAAATGGACATTCTTCCCAGGTTCTTATACCTATTCCAGGCGGTCCCGATTGTGCCGCCGAAGACATTCTTTCAGACCATTAGATCTGCGTTAATCCGCTTTATCTAGCAGACATCTAAAACTCGTCTTAAATATTCTATTCTAACCGCCCCGAAACCCAGAGGTGGTGCGGGCCTTCCCGACCTGGAACTCTATCATAGAGCTTCCCTACTTGCACGTCTGTTTGACTGGCAGTTCGGCCACCGTTCTAAACAATGGGTTCAATTGGAACAGACGTCTTTTGGTGTCCCATTGCGCCATCTTCCGTGGATCAGATGTACTGAACAGGTCGCAAATGACTTTAAGGGACCAACAGGTTTCTTGACTCGAGAAGTTTTACAGACCTGGAATCGAGTTAAACATAAAAAGAAACTGATCAGCACTCTGAATCCACTGTCACCAATATTTGGTAACCCGGACTTTCCTCCAGGATGTCACAGAGACCAATTTTTAGGTTGGCATAGAAGTTCTGACTTACGACTGGGACAGATACTAGTGGACGGAAATTTTCCGACGTGGGATGCTTTACGGGAAAAGTTTCCCAATAGGTCACTCTCCTGGATGGAATATAATCAGTTGAGATCGTTTATACGGGGACGTTTGGTCGACCGTACTTCTCGCCCTCCCACGACGCGGTTGGAGGCTTTCTTACAACTGTAGGACCCTCCCTCTCATCCGATTTCCTTTTTATATAAGGAACTTTATTCAGGAGACTTGGAAGTGGCTCCAAGTTACATCCGTGCATGGGAGGAGGAGATGGGTTGTAAATTTGCGGCGGAAGACCTTGACAAAGCATTTCTCTTTACACAAAATGTCTCCGGCTGGGGGCGCACAGGAGAAAAATTTTAAGATACTGACTAGGTGGTATCTGTCCCCTGTTAGATTGAAGTCCATCTTTCCGATAGTGGATGATACATGCTGGCGCTGTACAATGGAGGCACGCTATACCATATATGGTGGCAATGCCCTGCTGTACGACCCTTCTGGGAGGGGGTGTTTCGGGCCTACCAAGAGATCTCTGGAAAATTTGTCCCTCCCTCCCCACAAATTGCCATCCTATCAATTCTCCCGGGTTCCATATCCACTCAAAAGAAGAGCCTTCTCCGGTTTTGTATTACTGCGGCACGGATGGTGATCCCACGCCACTGGCGTACGACGACAAAGCCAATTGTGACAGAGTGGTTATCAGAGTTTACAGACATTTTTCGTATGGAGGAGTTGATGGCTGAATTGGAGGGAGATAACTCCCGTTTGATTCGAATATGGCAGCCTTGGATCGTGTTCAGGGAAACGCCTGGACTACTTCGATTGGTCGAAAACGCTTCTTAGAGGCCGGCTCGGAAGTCTGAAACCCGTCTCCTTTTCCCCTCCCCCCCCCTTTTCCCTTCACCCTTCTCCCCTTTCTCTCTGTACTTCCTGTGAGTCTTCTTTCTCTTTCTAATTTCTTTCTCCCTTTGGTATTTGCAATACACCTCCACAGGTTACGGGCAAACTGTTGTTGAATACGAACCATTGTTGCTGTGATCTAGTACGGCTTGGTGTATAATTGTGTATAATCTTGATTCTTATGTCTTGTATGTTATATGTCAAATTCTTTTCAATAAAACAGATTCAACATAAAATCTTTAAACCCAATCGCTTTCTTAATCTGTCTCCATACTAATCGCACCAGTCGGAGCAAGGGTAGTAGACGAGGGACATTAGTCCTCTCCAACTCAAGGAAACCTAGTGGGCAGTCAGTTCGCGCAGCATGGAGTAGGTGGCTTTCCGAATTGGGGAGGCAATTACCCGGCATCCATTTATTTAAAGCTTTAGCTTGCCCAGTCAAATAGTATAAGAAAAAATACTCTACGATTCTAAAATCTGGTAGCGCCGCCCCACCTCCCTTGGTCTCTGCAGGGTGGTCAATTTATGTTTGGGCCTAGTTTTCCCCAAGATGAAAGATATGATCTGGGAATTGAGATTTACCAAGAAGGACTTGGGTACTATTACAGCACTATGCTGAGGGGAGTAGCTGAGCTGGGGGAGTAATATTTTAATTAGGATTATACGTCCGGCCACACACAGCGGGAGTTGGCTCCAAGTTGTGAATTTCATTTTATTTAACTAGTTCCAGCAGTGGGTGAATATTGAGTTGTGAGTCAAGCGTACTATTTTAGGATAGATATATTTAACCCCTTACCTACAATTGACGTAATATTCCGTCCATGTGACCATGGACCTAATTACCATGGACGGAATATTACGTCATCGCGATCAGCGGCGCCCACGTGGTGAGCGCCGCTGATCGCGGCCGAGTGTCAGCTAATTATCATAGCTGACACCCGGCACAATGTGTCAGGGGCGGTCACGGACCGCCCCCGACACGTTAGCCCCTTGCACACCGCGATCAAACGCGATCGCGGTGTACCGGGGGTTAAAGGGAAGCATCGGCAGGGAGGGGGCTCCCTCCGTGCTTCCCTGAGCCCCCCACGGCAGCGCAATGTGCAGCGCTGCTGCGGGGGGGTCTTTCCCTACAGGCCCCCGGATCCAAGATGGCGACGGGGGCCTGCAGGGAGCTGACTTCCTCACTGCCTGCAAAGCGCAGGCATGAGGAAGTCTGCAGTAGTGCCTGTGACAGATCGCTGATCTGTCAGTGATCTGTGATGTGACAGATCAGCGATCTGTCACAGGACAGTGATGTCCCACCTGGGACAAGGTAATAAAGTAAAAAAAAAAAAAAAAAAAAAAGTGTTAAAAATAATTTTAAAAAAAATCGCTAAATAAATTAGTAAAAAAAAAAAAAAAATATTCCCCAATAAATCCATTTTTTCAAAATAAAAAAAAACAAAAACAATAAAAGTACACATATTTGGTATCGCCGCGTCCGTAATGACCTGCCCTATAAAACTGTCCCATTAGTTAACCCCTTTAGCGAACCCCTTAAAAAATAAAAATAAAAAACGAAGCAAAAAATAAGGATTTATTATCATACCACCGAACAAAAAGTGCAATAACGCGCGATCAAAAAGACGCATATAAATATCCATGGTACCGCTGAAAACGTCATCTTGTCCCGCAAAAAACGAGCCGCCATACAGCATCATCCGCAAAAAAATAAAAAAGTTATAGCTCGCAGAATAAAGCGATACAAAAATAATTATTTTTTATATAAAATTGTTTTCATTGCAAAAAACCTACAAAACATAAAAAAACGACCTAAATGAGGTATCGCTGTAACCGTACTGACCCGTAGAATAAAACCGCTTTATCAATTTTACCGCACGCGGAACGGTGTAAACGCACCCCCCAAAAGAAATTCATGAAACGCTGGTTTTTGTTCATTCTGCGTCCCAAAAATCGGAATAAAAAGCGATCAAAAAATGTCACATGCCCGAAAATGGTACCAATGAAAACGTCAACTAGTCCCGCAAAAAATAAGACCTCACATGACTCGGTGGGTCAAAATACGGAAAAATTATAGCTCACAATATGTGGTGATGCAAAAACTATTTTTACAATAAAAAGCGTCTTTTAGCGTGTGACAGCCGCCAAAAATAAAAACCCGCCATAAATAGTAAATCAAACCCCCCGTTATCACCCCCTTAGTTAGGGAAAAATAATAAAACTAAAAGAAAATGTATTTATTTCCATTTTCCCGCTAGGGTTAGGGCTAGGGTTAGGGCTAGTGCTCAGATTAGGGTTAGGGGTGTGTTGGGGTTCGGGTTGGAGTTATAATTGGGGGTTTCCACTGTTTGGGCACATCAGGTGCTCTCCAAAGGCAACATGGCGTCTGATCTCAATTCCAGCCAATTCTGCGTTGAAAAAGTCAAATGGTGCTCCTTCCCTTCCAAGCTCTGCCATGCGCCCAAACAGTGTTTTACCCCCACATGTAGGGTATCAGCCTACTCAGGACAAATTACAAAACAACTTTTGGGGTCCAATTTCTCCTGTTACCCTTAGGAAAATAAAAAATTGGGGGCAAAAATATAATTTTGCGGAAAAAAATGTTTTTTTTATTTTCACGCCCGGGCGTTATAAACTTCTGTGAAGCACTTGGGGGTTCAAAGTGCTCTCCACACATCTAGATATGCTCCGTGGGGGGTCTAGTTTCCAAAATGGGGTCACTTGTGGGGAGTTTCAATAGTTTAGGTACATCAGGGGCTCTCCAAACGCACATGACACCCGCATACCAATCCATCAAAGTCTGCATTCCAAAACGTCACTACTTCCCTTCCGAGCCCCGACGTGTGCCCATACAGTAGTTTTCTCCCACATATGAGGTATCAGCGTACTCAGGACAAATTGGACAACAACTTTTGGGGTCCAATTTCTCCTGTTACCCTTGGGAAAATAAAAAAAATGGGGACTAAAAGATGATGTTTGTTGAAAAAATACGATATTTTTATTTTCACGCCCGGACGTTATAAACTTCTGTGAAGCACTGGGGGGTTCAAAGTGCTCACCTCACATCTAGATAAGTTCATTAGGGGGTCTAGTTTCCAAAATGGGGTCACTTGTGGGGGGTTTCCACTGTTTAGGTACATCAGGGGCTCTCCAAACGCACATGACACCCGCAGACCAATCCATCAAAGTCTGAATTCCAAAACGTCACTACTTCCCTTCCGAGCCCCGACGTGTGCCCATACAGTAGTTTTCTCCCACATATGAGGTATCAGCGTACTCAGGACAAATTGGACAACTTTTGGGGTCCAATTTCTCCTGTTACCCTTGGGAAAATAAAAAAATGGGGACTAAAAGATGATGTTTGCGAAAAAATACGATTTTTTTATTTTCACGCCCGGACGTTATAAACTTCAGTGAAGCACTGGGGGGTTCAAAGTGCTCACCACACATCTAGATAAGTTCCTTGGGGGGTCTAGTTTCCAAAA
The DNA here is from genome assembly GCF_039654945.1 of Dendrobates tinctorius. Lineage (NCBI taxonomy): Eukaryota > Metazoa > Chordata > Amphibia > Anura > Dendrobatidae > Dendrobates > Dendrobates tinctorius. Next base: position 725,445 of record NW_027361972.1, on the reverse strand, counting down.
TGGTGTCATTTGTGGGGGGGTTTCTACTGTTTTGGTACATCAGGGGCTTTCCTAACGCGACATGGTGTCCGATCTCAATTCCAGCCAAAAACGTCAAATGGCGCTGCTTCCCTTCCGAGCTCTGCCATGCGCCCAAATAGTGGTTTACACCCACATGTGGGGTATCAGCGTACTCAGGATAAATTGCACAATATCTTTTAGGGTCCTGTTACTTTTGGAAAAATAAGAATTGAGGGTGAAAAGATCATTTTTGTGGAAAAAATATGATTTTTTAATTGTACTGCTGTACGTTATAAACTTCTGTGAAGCCCTTGGGGGTTCAATGTTCTCACCACACATCTAGATAAGTTCCTTGGGGGGGGTCTAGATTCCAAAATGGTGTCATTTGTGGGGGGTTTCCACTGTTTTGGTACATCAGGGGTTTTCCAATCGCGACATGGTGTCCGATCTCAATTCTAGCCAAAAACGTCAAATGGCGCTGCTTCCCTTCCGAGCTCTGCTATGCGCCCAAATAGTCATTTACACCCACATATGGGGTATCAGCGTACTCAGGACAAATTGCACAATAACTTTTAGGGTCCTGTTACCCTTGGAAAAATAAAAATTGGGGGTGAAAAGATCATTTTTGTGGAAAAAATATGATTTTTTAATTGTACCGCTGTACGTTATAAACTTCTGTGAAGCCCTTGTGGGTTCAAAGTTCTCACCACATATCTAGATAAGTTCCTTGGGGGGGTCTAGTTTCCAAAATGGGGTCACTTGGGGGGTTTCCACTGTTTAGGTACATCAGGGGCTCTCCAAACGCGACATGGCGTCCGATCTGAATTCCAGCCAATTTTGCATTGAAAAAGTCAAACGGCGCTCTTTCCCTACTGAGGTCTGCCATGCGCCGAAACAGTGGTTCCCCCCCACATATCAGGTATCAGCGTACTCAGGACAAATTGCACAATAACTTTTGCAGTCCAATTTCTCCTGTTACCCTTGGTAAAATAAAGAAAATGTTCATTTTTTTTTTAATATTCAAAAAATTCCTGTGACTCACCTAAAGGGTTAATAAACTTCTTGAATGTGGTTTTAAGCACCTTAAGGGGTGCAGTTTTTAGAATGGTGTCACTTTTGGGTATTTTCTATCATATAGACCCCTCAAAGTGGCTTCAAATGTGAAGTGGTCCCTAAAAATAAAATGGTGTTGCAAAAATGAGAAATCGCTGGTCAATTTTTAACCCTTATAACTTCCTAACAAAAAAAAATTTTGGTTCCAAAATTGTGCTGATGTAAAGTAAACATGTGGGAAATGTTATGTATTAAGTTTTTTGTGTGCCGTATCGCTGTGATTTAAGGGCATAAAAATTCAAAGTTGGAAAATTGCGAAATTTTCAAAATTTTCGCCAAATTTCCGTTTTTTTCACAAATAAACGCAAGTTATTTGAATGCAATTTTACCACTAACATGAAGTACAATATGTCACGAGAAAACAATGTCAGAATCACCGGGATCCATGAAAGCGTTCCAGAGTTATGACCTCATAAAGGTACAGTGGTCAGAATTGTAAAAATTGGCCCGGGTGTTAACGTGCAAACCACCCTTGGTTGTGAAGGGGTTAAAACTAGATACAATAGGCAGCAAGGAGAGAGCTTCTAACTGGGGCATTGGGGCGTGAGAAAGGGGTAGCAGAGCGGACTTCTCCCAATTTATACAGTGGGGCAAAAAAGTATTTAGTCAGTCAGCAATAGTGCAAGTTCCACCACTTAAAAAGATGAGAGGCGTCTGTAATTTACATCATAGGTAGACCTCAACTATGGGAGACAAACTGAGAAAAAAAAATCCAGAAAATCACATTGTCTGTTTTTTTTTCCTTTTATTTGCATATTATGGTGAAAAATAAGTATTTGGTCAGAAACAAGCAATCAAGATTTCTGGCTCTCACAGACCTGTAACTTCTTCTTTAAGAGTCTCCTCTTTCCTCCACTCATTACCTGTAGTAATGGCACCTGTTTAAACTTGTTATCAGTATAAAAAGACACCTGTGCACACCCTCAAACAGTCTGACTCCAAACTCCACTATGGTGAAGACCAAAGAGCTGTCAAAGGACACCAGAAACAAAATTGTAGCCCTGCACCAGGCTGGGAAGACTGAATCTGCAATAGCCAACCAGCTTGGAGTGAAGAAATCAACTGTGGGAGCAATGATTAGAAAATGGAAGACATACAAGACCACTGATAATCTCCCTCGATCTGGTGCTCCACGCAAAATCCCACCCCGTGGGGTCAGAATGATCACAAGAACGGTGAGCAAAAATCCCAGAACCACGTGGGGGGACCTAGTGAATGAACTGCAGAGAGCTGGGACCAATGTAACAAGGCCTACCATAAGTAACACACTACGCCACCATGGACTCAGATCCTGCAGTGCCAGACGTGTCCCACTGCTTAAGCCTGTACATGTCCGGGCCCGTCTGAAGTTTGCTAGAGAGCATTTGGATGATCCAGAGGAGTTTTGGGAGAATGTCCTATGGTCTGATGAAACCAAACTGGAACTGTTTGGTAGAAACACAACTTGTCGTGTTTGGAGGAAAAAGAATACTGAGTTGCATCCATCAAACATCATACCTACTGTAAAGCATGGTGGTGGAAACATCATGCTTTAGGGCTGTTTCTCTGCAAAGGGGCCAGGACGACTGATCCGGGTACATGAAAGAATGAATGGGGCCATGTATCGTGAGATTTTGAGTGCAAACCTCCTTCCATCAGCAAGGGCATTGATGATGAAACGTGGCTGGGTCTTTCAACATGACAATGATCCAAAGCACACCGCCAGGGCAACGAAGGAGTGGCTTCGTAAGAAGCATTTCAAGGTCCTGGAGTGGCCTAGCCAGTCTCCAGATCTCAACCCTATAGAAAACCTTTGGAGGGAGTTGAAAGTCCGTGTTGCCAAGCGAAAAGCCAAAAACATCACTGCTCTAGAGGAGATCTGCATGGAGGAATGGGCCAACATACCAACAACAGTGTGTGGCAACCTTGTGAAGACTTACAGAAAACGTTTGACCTCTGTCATTGCCAACAAAGGATATATCACAAAGTATTGAGATGAAATTTTGTTTCTGACCAAATACTTATTTTCCACCATAATATGCAAATAAAATGAAAAAAAAACAGACAATGTGATTTTCTGGATTTTTTTTTCTCAGTTTGTCTCCCATAGTTGAGGTCTACCTATGATGTAAATTACAGACGCCTCTCATCTTTTTAAGTGGTGGAACTTGCACTATTGCTGACTGACTAAATACTTTTTTGCCCCACTGTATATAGACCTGAGTATTTACTGAATCCATCTATAATGGCAATTACTTGTGGTAGAGTGTCCTCCGCTTCATCCATGAATATCACCATATCATCAGCATATAGACCAATGGTATTCACTTGACCCGCTATATGTATACCTTTAATATCAGGGGAAGATCTAATACGTATTGCCAATGCCTCAATCGCAAGGGCAAATAGGGCCGGGGAGAGGGGGCACCCTTGACGAGTCCCCCTATGCAATGGAAAGGACTCAGGCACGTAGTGTTCACTATAATACGGGCCTTGTGCTTCATATATAGTATTTTGATCCATTTTATAAATTTATCCCCAAAGCCATATCTTTGTAAGCACGCGGAGAGGAAAGGCCACTCAAGAGAGTCAAAAGCTTTAGCAGCATCTAGCAATGCCAGAGCCCACTTGTTGTCTGGCATTAGAGAGCTACATTGGGCTATTGACTGGACCCGTCTGATGTTAATGGAAGTGCTCTTACCAGGCATAGAACCTGTTTGATCAGAATGTATAAGGCTCAATATAATCAAATTCAGTCTGGTAGCTAGAATCTTAGTTAAAATTTTATAGTCCACATTTACTAACGAGATAGGGTGGTAGGATCCATATTCCAAAGGGTCCTTCCCCTCCTTCTTAAGCACGATATTAGGACGTAAAAGGATTCAGGCATAGATTTCCCTTCCCAAATTCCCCGAAATACTTTAACCAAAAGTGGCGTTAATATATCCCTATATTTCCTGTACAATTCAATAGGGAATCCATCCGGCCCTGGGGCCTTCCCGGAGGCCGTGTCTGTTATGGTATTTTATATCTCCTCCGCAGTAAATCCAGCGTCCATAAGGGCCCGTTGTTCAGGATCTAGTGTAGGGAATATCACATCTGACAGTCTAAACACCCCAAGCTGTCACAGTCACTTTTAGATTCATATAATGACCTGTAATAATCATAAAAACAGCCAAGTATTTCTTCGGTTGAAGATACCAATGAATCATCCGGCTTACGAATCTGTAGGATTGTATTTGAGGTGTTATGTTGGCGCACCAAATAGGCTAAGAGTTTGCTTGCCTGGTTTCCCAGCTCAAAATACGACTGTCGAGTAAAGAATAGTTTACGCTTGGACTTAGTGTCCGTATGCTGAGCATATAACCTCTGAGCAGCCAACCACTCAGTCCTGTTACCGCTAGTTTGGTTAGATATATATGCAGCCTCTGAATCTTTCAATCGCCGCTCCATCTCATCATCCTCCCTTGAGGTTACCCTTTAATATAAGAAATCGTGGAAGATAAGCAACCCCTCAGATATGCCTTAAGGACATCCCAAAAAAATTGATATCTCGAGGCTCTGGGTGGGACGAGATGAAGCAATGCAACTGATCGATCGTTCTATCTGGAGTCGCCATTAACTTTAACCAAAAAGGATTCTGCTTCCAGAACATCCTATTATTTGGCTGCCCATATTTAAGTTTAAGAATGACCGGACTATGGTCTGAAATGCCCCTACTGCCATGTTCTATGTTGTCTACCCACATCGCCAGACCGCTGGATCCGAATATATAATCTATGCGCGATAGAGATCGCTTAGTGGATGAGTGGCAGGTATACTCCCTTGATTCACGGTGACGCATTCTCCATAAATCTATCCACCCGCTACCTTCCATAAATAATGACAGTTGGGTCACATTCAGCGAAGAGACTCTACCAAGCTGGGGTACCTCTTTCAGTAACACCCCGTGTTTTCGGAGGTCCGCTCTGCGTTGGCTGGAGTTTGAATGAATGACGCTGGCTGGAATTCCTTGGTTACATGGGCGCATATAAAAGATCACTGCTTCTCCATGTATTTCCAGTCTGACAACACTTTACTCACAGGACACAGAATACAGTCATATGTAAAAGTTTGGGCACCCCTATTAATGTTAACCTTTTTTCTTTATAACAATTTTGGTTTTTGCAACAGGTATTTCAGTTTCATATATCTAATAACTGATGGACTCAGTTATATTTCTGGATTCAAATGAGGTTTATTGTACTAACAGAAAATGTGCAATCTGCATTTAAACAAAATTTCACCGGTGCAAAAGTATGGGCACCCTTATCATTTTCTTGATTTGAACACTCCTAACTACTTTTTACTGACTTCCTGAAGCACTAAATTGGTTTCGTAACCTCATTGAGCTTTGATCTTCATAGCCAGGTGTATCAAATCATGAGAAAAGGTATTTAAAGTGGCCACTTGCAAGTAGTTCTCCTATTTGATGCTCCTATGAAGAGTGGCATCATGGGCTCCTCAAAACAACTCTCAAATGATCTGAAAACAAAGATTATTCAACATAGCTTTTCAGGGGAAGGATACAAAAAGTTGTCTCAGAGATCTAACCTGTCAGTTTCCACTGTGAGGAACATAGTAAGGAAATGGAAGAACACAGGTACAGTTCTTGTTAAGCCCAGAAGTGGCAGGCCAAGAAAAATATCAGAAAGGCAGAGAAGAAGAATGGTGAGAACAGTCAAGGACAATCCACAGACCACCTCCAAAGACCGGCAGCATCATCTTGCTGCAGATGGTGTCACTGTGCATCGGTCAACAATACAGCGCACTTTGCACAAGGAGAAGCTGTATGGGAGAGTGATGCGAAAGAAGCCGTTTCTGCAAGCACGCCACAAACAGAGTCGCCTGAGGTCTGCAAAAGCACATTTGGACAAGCCAGTTACATTTTGGAAGAAGGTCCTGTGGACTGATGAAACAAAGATTGAGTTGTTTGGTCATACAAAAAGGCGTTATGCATGCGCTGTATTGTTGACCGATGCACAGTGACACCATCTGCAGCAAGATGAGGCTGCCGGTCTTTGGAGGTGGTCTGTGGATTGTCCTTGACTGTTCTCACCATTCTTCTTCTCTGCCTTTCTGATATTTTTCTTGGCCTGCCACTTCTGGGCTTAACAAGAACTGTACCTGTGTTCTTCCATTTCCTTACTATGTTCCTCACAGTGGAAACTGACAGGTTAAATCTCTGAGACAACTTTTTGTATCCTTCCCCTGAAAAGCTATGTTGAATAATCTTTGTTTTCAGATCATTTGAGAGTTGTTTTGAGGAGCCCATGATGCCACTCTTCATAGGAGAATCAAATAGGAGAACTACTTGCAAGTGGCCACTTTAAATACCTTTTCTCATGATTTGATACACCTGGCTATGAAGTTCAAAGCTCAATGAGGTTACAAAACCAATTTAGTGCTTCAGGAAGTCAGTAAAAAGTAGTTAGGAGTGTTCAAATCAAGAAAATGATAAGGGTGCCCATACTTTTGCACCGGTCAAATTTTGTTTAAATGCAGATTGCACATTTTCTGTTAGTACAATAAACCTCATTTGAATCCAGAAATATAACTGAGTCCATCAGTTATTAGATATATGAAACTGAAATAGCTGTTGCAAAAACCAAAATTGTTATAAAGAAAAAAGGTTAACATTAATAGGGGTGCCCAAACTTTTACATATGACTGTATATCACACAGATACAGAGGGCCGGCCAATAGAAAAGCGGCAGGCCAGACATACATTACAAAAGCCGCAGGTGGCCGGAGCCTGCCGATGTTTACTGTGGGAATTTCAAAGGTGGGGGGAGGGCGGACAAAAGGAGAATATCGTGTTCCCTCTGCCCAGGGGCGCAGCCTGTGGGCTGATGCATTAGGGACATGCATCTCACATAGAACCTATTATCCATACATATAACTGCACAACATATTCTGGGTGCTGAGTGGTTCTGTAGCACGGCTCCCCCTTTTCAGCGACGCGATCGGCATACACAGTCTGATCCTCAACGGATCGGTTTGGGGATGACCGAAGTTTATGGGCTTGGTACAAGTTCCGTTTGTCGACTTAGTCCATCGGCGTCACCGTTTTGTTTGCCGGGTCTGTGGTGGATGGTGAAGTCTAGAGGTTGTAGGGCTAAACTCCACCGCAGCAATCTGGTGTTGTCTCCGGAGACCCGATTAAGCCAGACTAGGGGATTATGGTCCGTTAGGAGGGAAAACTGTCGTCCATACAAATATGGTTGCAACTTCTTGAGTGCCCATACTACCGCCAGGCACTCCTTCTCGATGGCCGCATAGCTTACTTCACGGGGCAGTAGTTTCCGACTCAGGTAAGCTACCGGGTGCTCTTGGCCGTCCGGCCCGACACGGCTCAGTACTGCCCCCAATCCAAACATAGAAGCGTCTGTGTGAACAAGGAAACGTTTAGTTGGATCGGGTGCGGCCAATACAGGGGTATTGGTGAGGGCATCCTTTAGCTGGCGGAAGGCTTCCTCACACTCTGAGGTCCAGGTTACCTGGCAGGGTTGGTTCTTACGGGTCAGATCAGTGCGGGGCTTGGCTACGCTGCTGTAATTGGGAACGAATTTCCTGTAATACCCCGCTGTCCCTAGAAATGCCATGACCTGGGTTTTAGTGCGTGGGATGGGCCACTTGGCTATGGCCTCAATCTTGGCTGGTCCTGGTCGCTGTTTCCCACTTCCCACCCAATGCCCTAAATACTGAACCTCTGCTTTTCCCAAGTGACACTTGTTAAGGTTCAGGGTGATTCCGGCCTGGTGGATACTGTCCAATACTGTCTCTAGGTGATTTAGATGCTCTTCCCATGTCGCACTGTAGATGGTGAGATCGTCCAGGTAGGCACAAGCATAGTCCTGGAGACCATCCAGAAGCCAGTCAGCCAGCCTTTGGAAGGTCGCCGGGGCATTCTTCATCCCGAATGGCATAACTCGAAACTGGAATAAGCCGAACAGGGTGACAAATGCCGACTTGGGAATAGCATCAGGACTAAGGGGAATCTGCCAGTAGCCTTTGCATAGATCGATGGTGGTCAAATACTTTGCCCCCGCCAGCCGGTCTAACAACTCATCCACACGCGGCATGGGGTATGAATCCGTCATTGTTTTCTCATTGAGCCTACGATAGACTACACAAAACAGTGTAGTCCCATCCTTCTTGGGCACTAACACTACGGGGGATGCCCAGGGACTGACTCTTCAATGACCCCTAAACGCAGCATCTCTTGTCGCATCCCCTCTCGTACAGACTCAGGGACGCGGAAGGGGTTTTGTCGCAGGGGGGTCTGATCCTGGGTCTCAACCTTGTGTTGTGCCAGGCGAGTGTACCCTGGTCTCCCCGAAAACATCCTCTGTCGCTGCCTCAACAACTCCTCCGCCTGCTGTCTCTCCCGGGGGCCTAGGTCTTCACCCAAGTGTACCTGGTCCCATGTTTTTGACTGAGTCCTTTCCCCTAAGACATCCGGCAAGGGAAGTCCGGCTAAATCCTCTGCTTCAGGTGCACAGATGGCCACTACCTCTTCAGGGCGCTCCCGGAAGGGCTTCAGCATATTCACGTGGACCATGCGGATAACCCTGGGGTCGTCACAATCGGCGACATTATAGGTTGTGTCGGCTATTTTCCCCACTACCTGGTAGGGCCCCTGCCATGCAGCTTGGAACTCGTTCTGCTTAGTGGGCTCTAACACCAGGACCTTCTGTCCTATTTCCAAAGTGCGCTCTCTGGCCCTCCGATCGTACCATATGCGCTGGCGCCGCTGGGTCGCCTGCATGTTCTCACGTACAGCCTGAGTCAGCTCCTGTAGGCGGTCCCGGAATTCCAGCACATAGGGTACAATAGGTACCCCTTCTATGAGGCCCTCCCCTTCCCAGTGTTCCAGCACTAAGTCTAGGGGTCCCCTTACCAATCTCCCGTATACCAGCTCGAACGGGGAGAACCCCGTGGATTCTTGGGGCACCTCCCAATAGGTAAACAGGAGGTGTAGCAAGAATTTCTCTCAGTCCCTGTAGGTCCTGGTAAGAGTCCCAATGAGCTGTTTTAATGTCCCATTAAAGCGTTCACACAACCCATTGGTTTGCGGGTGGTACGGGGCGCTTCTAATGGACTTTACGCCGCACAGCTTCCACAGTTGGTTGGTCACCTCTGCTGTAAACTGGGTACCCTGGTCCGAGATAATCTCCCGGGGAAATCCAACCCGTGAGAAAACCTGGAGCAGGGCGACCGCCACTGCCTCTGCCAGTATGTTAGGTAACGCAACCGCCTCTGGATACCGTGTGGCATAATCTACCACTGTCAATATATACTTTTTTCCCTGACGGACTGCGTTTGGCTAACGGCAATGAGAAAAAACTTTGTCCAGCTCCACGATGTAGTGAAAAATATTCTTTATTCACTCAATAGAAATGAGGTTTAAAAGCCAGCATGAGTTACAAGGCATGCGATCGATCGCATGCCTTGTAACTCATGCTGGCTTTTAAACCTCATTTCTATTGAGTGAATAAAGAATATTTTTCACTACATCGTGGAGCTGGACAAAGTTTTTTCTCATTGCCTTGGATTGTGCGCTTTGACACAGCGGTCTCGTGCTCCGATGTTGGAATGCTATGTCTGGTGAACTGGATTTGTATCCTGATTTTTGGCTAACAGCCCTATCAGATCGACCGCTACTCGGCTAAATGGTTCCTCCACAATGGGGAGGGGGCGTAATTTGGCCTTGCATCGATCCCCCCTCTTGCCAATGCGCTGGCAACTGTCACAGGTCTGGCAGTACTGACGAACATCATAGGTTACCCCCGGCCAATAGAAGTTTTGTGTCAGACGATGCCTGGTGCGACTGACGCCGAAGTTCCCGGCTAAGGGTATGTCATGAGAGATTCGCAGTAGCTCCTGCCTATACTTCTTGGGAACTACCAGCTGTCGTTTTATAGTGGGGCTCGTCCCTGTGTGGTGCTGCTCTGTGATCCGGTAGAGGAGTCCCTGCTTCCATACAAACTGTTCCCCTTCCAGTACTCCTCTCCCCTCCTATGCCTTCCCACGATATCCCTCTAATGAAGGATCCTCAAGTAACTCCCTCTTAAATTCATCTGGGGTGGCCCAAGAAATGTGTCTGGCTATGGGAATACGTGTAGGGCTGGGATGTCTTACCTGGGCCTCCTCTGAGTGTGATTCCGTCTCCGCAGCTCGAGCTTGTCTCCGGGTGGTCACAGGATATGTCTCAGCCAGAGGGGCCACCGAGAATGCAGACAACATGGGCCCCAAGTCATTTCCCAGCAAGACGTCTGCAGGCAAATCCTCCATCAAGCCGACCTCAACAAGGCCATCCCCGACTCCCCAGTTCAGGTGAACCCTGGCAGTGGGGAGTCGATGTATGGCTCCCCCTGCTACACGGACTGCCACTGTCCGGTCCGTCTTCTCTTGGTCCCGGACGAGATGAGGCTTCACAAGGGTCAAAGTTGCTCCGGAATCTCTTAGTCCCTGCATACGCTTCCCATTAACCCACACGACCTGTCGATGCTGTTGTCGATTATCTGCCCGGGCTGCCTGCACAGGGTCTACTTCATGCAGCACTTCCTCCATCTCTTCCACCCCTTGGTTAGTCATAGCCCCCAATGCCGGGTCAGCTTCGCCTTGGTAGCAGTGTACAGCAGCAGCCCGGCTGAAGGTAGCTGTTCCCGCCTTTGGCCACTGGGTATGCTGAGCCCGGTTGGGACATTGTCTTTGCAGGTGGCCCAGCTGACGGCAGGTGTGGCATCGCGCCCCAGGGGGACTGTGGTAGGCCGGGTTTCTAGCTGGTCCCCCTACAATGTTCGGTGGTTTGGGGCCCTCCAGGTCCATGAGCGGGCCCCTAGTGACCATCTTTGATCCGGACAACTGCGGCCTCCTGGCATCATGATGTTCATCGGCCAGACGAGCGGCTTCCTCAAGAGTCGTTGGCCGCCTGTCCCGAAGCCATTCCTGTGTCTCGGGGTTTAGTCCATTACAGAATCGTTCTAACAAGAAGAGCTGGAGGACATCCTCCTTAGTGGTTGCTTGGCTCCCTTGTACCCACTGTAGGAGTGACCGCCGTAATTTACAGGCCCATTCAGCGTGGGTATTGGTTACGCGTTTTATAAGTCCGCGGAACTTTTGGCGGTAGGCCTCTGGTGTCAGCGCATACCGGGCCAAGATCACTTCTTTGATCCGCTCACAGTCCATACAGTCCTTATCAGGTACCGTGCGATAGGCGTCCGCTGCCCGGCCTGTCAGCTTGCTGGCCAGAATCTGAACCCTTTCCTCCGGCTTCACTTGATGAAGGGCACACTGCCGCTCAAAGTCCTGCAGAAAGCCATCAATGTCTACCTCTGCCTCCCCCAACTGTCGGAAGGCATTATACTGGATCTTTTTGTGGCTTACTGTTGAAGGTACCTGGCCGAAGGCCAGAGCTCCCCCTGCTCGCTGGCTCTCCTCCCTCCGCTCTGCCATCTCCATCTTGGCCAGCTCTATCCTGGTCCGCTCGGCCATCTTTTCCTTCAGATCAGTACGCACATCAGCCATCACCTCTTGTATGATCTCTACCGCAGGGTTTGGGCCATAGAACGCCAATCTGTTCTTTACCTCCCTCTGGAATTCGGTCTCCTCCACGTTCACATTGGGGGGCGCTGCACTGTCGTGTTCCATGATGGCTGTTATCAAATCCGCTTTTGTTTTGTTGCTGGCGATCAACCCTCGGGCTTCCAACAGATCTTTTAATGTAGTCCTCTTTAACTTCTGGTAGTTATTTTCCATTCATTCCTTTCCTCCTGTAGAAGGGTATCAAATCCCACCGCTGCCACCAGTGTAACGGGTCTACCAAGCTGGGGTACCTCTTTCAGTACCACCCTGTGTTTTCTGAGGTCCGCTCTGCGTGGGTGGAGTCTGAATGAATGAATGAATGAATGACGCTGGCTGGAATTCCTTGGTTACATGGGCGCATATAAAAGATCACTGCTTCTCCATGTATTTCCAGTCTGACAACACTTTACTCACAGGACACAGAATATATCACACAGATACAGAGGGCCGGCCAATAGAAAAGCGGCAGGCCAGAGAATATCGTCTCCCCTCTGCCCAGGGGCGCAGCCTGTGAACTGATGCATCAGGGACATGCATCTCACATGGAACCTATTATACATACATATTACTGCACAACATATTCTGGGTGCTGAGTGGTTCTGTAACACGTAACAGATACCATCACTGGTCTCAGTGTCCGGTATAGCTGGTAAGCTGGGTACCTGCTAGGAGAGCCCCCATTAGACCATTAAAAAAGAATTTAGGTTAGTAGTAAGTATATTAGGGTTCCTTTGCAGGGCATCTCATTTGAGACCGCAGCCACTCAGTCGCCTCCACTGGATCCGTAAAAAACACAGAGGAGCCCCCATGTACGACCCGGAGCCGGGCCGGGTAGATCATTGAGTATATAACATTTCTCTCTTTGAGCCGCTTCTTTACATCGATGAATTGTGTCCTCTGTTTCAGAAGTTCCATGGAAAAGTCCGGGAAAATCGAGATCACGGCATTGTTGAACTTGATGGGACTCTTTTGTCGTGCAAGGCGCAGAATAGTGTCTCTTACTTTACAGTTGAGGAGACGTGCCAGGAAAGGTCTAGGTGGGGCTCCTGGAGGAAGGGGTTTTGTAGGGACCCTGTGAGCCCTTTCGACGGAAAACATTGGAGAGAATTCATCTCCCAAAGAAGCCTTAAAGCCAACCTTCCAGAAATTGCTCAGGATATTGACCTTCTGAGCGTTCCGGCAGACCAATGACACGAAAATTGTTCTGACGCATTCTATTCTCCAGGTCGTCCGCTTTCTGCCTCCAGGCGTTCACAGAACCTGCCGCTTTCGTTAACTTGGCCTCCATAGGCGCGATGGTGTCCTCCACCTGGGACACTCTTGTGTCCACTGCTGTAATGCGTCCCCTCATGGTTTGCATGTCCTGTCGAAGTCGTCCCACCTCAGTATATACGTCCTCTATTTTCTCAGTCAGGGAAGTCCTAGTCAATGAGATGGCCTGCATCAACTGTGTGGACGCCTGTTTGACCAGTTTGGCTTTTTAATGATTTTTTCAACAATGTTGTCCTCCTTGGTCATCTCCCATGAAGTCCACTTTGGCTCATACAATGACGGATGGTGCGATCTGACATTGATGTTCCTTGAGCTTGAAGTTCACCTTTAATCTGTTTAGAAGTTTTTCTGGGCTCTTTTGTTGCCATTCGTATGATCTGTCTCTTTGATTTGTCATCAATTTTCCTCCTGCGGCCATGTCCAGGGAGGTCGGCTATAGTCCCATGGAGCTTAAGTTTCTGAATAATATGTGCAACTGTAGTCACAGGAACATGAAGCTGCTTGGAGATGGTCTTATAACTTTTACCTGTAACAAGTTTGTCTATAATTTTCTTTCTAATCTCCTGAGACATCTCTTTCCTTCGCTTCCTCTGGTCCATGTTGAGTGTGATACACACCATGTCACCACACAGCACAGTGAGTATCTGTAGCCTCTATACAGGCCACTCAGTGATTCCAGGATTGTAGACACCTGTGATGCTAATTAGTGGACACATCGCGATTTCACATGTCCCTTTCGTCACATTATTTTCAGGGGTTCCATCATTTCTGTCCAGGCCTATTTCATGAGTTTCATTTTTTTAAATTCTGTGGAAGCATGGCTGAAAAGCAATGTCTGACTTTCATTTGTTCATTTTCATAGATTTTTTATTTATTATTACTTTTGTCAGATTCAAGTTATTTCTGTGACCATTGTGGGTTTTTCTGTCATTAAACGAGGGGTACCAACAATTTTGACCCCGTGTGTATAGATTATAACCCTCAGTGAATTAATTTATAAAATGGAATCACTTTATGGGGATTTCGACTATTCTGGTTTTCTGGCATTTAGTTATATTAGGGCTTCTGCATATGGTGTGTCCAATCTCATCTGGGATCTGTTCCTGCTGTCCAGCTGGAGTAATCTGCTCCCTACTTCAGCCAATTGGAAAGTACCACACCCTACTAAAGCGCAAAGCACATGGCCGGAATCTGCCAGATACAGCGCTGTTCTCCTCTGGTTCAGTCCTCTGTGCTCAGCTTGCGGCTTGTGTATTTGTTTCCTGCTGTGACCGTGGCCCGTTTACTGACTACTCTTGTGTCTTCTGATTCTGTCCTTCTGGTTCTGACCCAGATACCTGACTACTTTACTCCACTTCTTTGCTCTGTCAATTGTCTCCACATCTACTCTGGGTGGACAGGGCTTCCACTTCACATGTTTGTGTGTCAGCTTGGTTACTGAGGAACAAGCCTAATACCTAAAACCAGGAAATCTTTTTCAGCTAATTCCCGGCTAACACTGCTACAATTAACGCTCTAGTGTCCTACAACTGTGTCCATTTTCACTAACTGCACTGTCCCTAACAATGCCCAATGTCATTTGAACAGTTTTGAGTGGAGGAGAATGTTGTGGTCTAGAGGCAAAATGGTGATCATGGTAATACGGCCGGACTACACCACCGATAAAGCAGCCACAGCCGGTGACTGAGAGGAATCTGTGACTTCTCTGCATTCAGTGGTCACTACTCACCTGGGTAGTCATATGTGGGAATCTCCTCTTTACACCGCTCATCACCCCTCACATATGTCTCTGTAGTGTTAATATGGGTCAGATCTTCACCCTGAAACAAATATTGTAAAGGTCACAGACAGATGGAGAAGTCCCATCTATGATCAGCTCTAATCCTGCCATCTCCACCGTTCTCATTACACAAGTATAAAACATATAATACTGGTGGATAAAACAAGACTGAGCACAAGACCTTCACAGCCGTCTACACATCATAGGGGAGATCTACTGACACCTTCTCTCCATCTACCTGATGATCCTGAGGAGCACTGGGATCTTCTTGGTTACAGTCCGGTGGAAGAAGAGGACGGGGACATCTCTCTGGTGTTGTCCTCTTACTGGATAGATCTAGAGGAAACACATACAGGGACTGAATTCATTCTCTACATACAGATAATTATAGGCCGTGTGTATTTAGTCCTGTCTATTACCTGGAGATGTGAGGGGCTGGGGAACCTCCATTATGACGTTCTTGTACAGATCTCTGTGTCCTTCTAAATACTCCCACTCCTCCATGGAGAAATAGACAGCGACATCCTGACACCTTATAGGAACCTGACACATACAATGATACCGTCATCCCCCCGATCCCTTCATAGTGTTACTGTATAATGTCCCAGCATTCCCAGCAGTGTCACCTCTCCAGTCAGCAGCTCAATCATCTTGTAGATGAGTTCTAGGATCTTCTGGTCATTGATGTCCTCATGGATCAGGGGGTGAGGTGGAGGCCCCGTGATTGGGCTCAGGGGTCTTCCCCATCCCTCAGACACAGGGTCCTGACAGCGATCACTAGAGGTCTTCTTCACCACTGTGTAATCCTGGTTATGGAGAGACACATTAATAAATATCACTATAGACATTTCCAGAGTCCTCACCTCTCCAGTTCTGTCCATCTGTTATTCCCATAGATAAGAATGATGTAATGTGACGTCATCAGAATCTCTCACCTCTCCAGTGAGACGGAAGAGGATCTCTAGGGTGAGGTGTAGTATCCTCTCCGCCATCTTGTCTCTGTCCATATCCATCCTTGATGGGTAAATCAGGAAAATGTTCTTATGTAGAAGATCTTCACTGAGAGGATCCGATATTGTAGAGACCTGAATGAGAAGAAGATGATCCGATGTAACACCATAAGAATCCTGTGTAATAATACAATTACTGGAGATAATGAGGGAAACATATGAGGAGATTTATTATCTTACAGGGTTTAGTTTTCTTCCCTGACATCTACTAATAAAACCTATATATTTAGGCCACAGACAACAAGCAGTTTCCTCCTCGGAGTCGGCAGCTGAACACGTTCCTCATAGACTCATCTTCCATAACGCTAATTCTCGTCTCATTACCGACACTGGAATCGGCATTAGCAATACTGCAGGAGAGATTCATTACACGCGACATGAGAAATAACTCCTTCATGATGAGGACGACATCTTCATCTCCTACTGCGGCTCTAGAGACAGATGTGGCCAGAGTCGGTCACTGCCTCCATCCCCACCGGCCGTCTATATGAAGGTTTCCCGTCTTCCCTGCACTGGAAGCTTCTATCACGTTAGATCTCAGCTCTGAGTCACACACAGACGTTTGAGACTTTTAGAAAAGATTTTTTGTTTCCACAAACACAACGGACAGAAATGATCTGATCCCAAAGTCTCCATGTACAGTGATTTATGGGGATTATTTCTGGCCTTAGGCTTTCCTACATGACAAGAAAAACTCCAGAAAAAGCCGATATTAAAATGTTTCTAAGGAAAATTGGCTCCAACAATTCTTGTAAGAAGAAAAAAAACAAGAAAAAAAGCAGAAGACATTTTATAATTTTTAACATGTTAAACATTTATTAAAAAGAAAGTACCGTATATACTTGTGTATAAGCCGACCCGTGTATAAGCCGACACCCCTAATTTTGCCATAAAAAACAGGGATAACTTATTGACTCGCGTATAAGCCTAGGGTGGAAAATGCAGCAGCTACTGGTAAATGTCAAAAATAAAAACCGATACCAATAAAAGTAAAATTAATTGAGACATCAGTAGGTTAAATGTTTTTGAATATCCATATTGAATCAGGAGCCCCATATAATGCTTCATACAGTTTATGATGGGCCCCATAAGATGCTCCATACAAAATACACCCCATACAATGCTGCACAAAGGTTAATAATGGCTCCATATCAAATCAAAACCTAATCAAAACCTAAAAATAATATCTAGTCAAAACCTGCGGGCACCAGCTGAGTGAGATCATTACATATCTGTTCAATATGAGCCTGAGAATGGGTATAGTACCACAACTGTGGAAATTATCGTGTGTGGTACCGGTTCTGAAGAAACCTTATCCGAAAGACCTTAATGACTATAGACCTGTAGCATTGACATCACACCTGATGAAGGTATTAGAGAGATTGGTTCTCACACGTCTCTGTCCTCTAGTGAGCTCGGATATGGACCCTCTCCAGTTTGCCTACAGGCCGGGCATTGGTGTGGATGATGCCATTATCCACCTTCTAGATAGGACTCTCTCTCACCTGGAGAAACCTGGGAACACTGTGAGAATAATGTTTTTCGATTTCTCTAGTGCCTTTAACACCATACAGCCAGGTCTACTGAGAGACAAGCTGGGCCTTGTTGGTGTGGACCTCCAACTCTCCACCTGGATCCTTAACTACCTCACGAACCGACCTCAGTTTGTAAAGGTTCGGGACAGTGTGTCAGACACGGTGATCTGCAATACAGGGGCACCTCAAGGTACAGTTCTTGCCCCTTTTCTCTTCACACTGTACACTGCGGATTTTAGGTGCAACTCATCTAGCTGCTACTTGCAGAAGTATTCTGATGACTCTGCAATAGTAGGCCTCATCACAGGAGGTGATGAAAGAGAGTACAGAGACACTAACCAAGCTTTTGTGGAGTGGTGTCAGAGGAACCACCTTAGGATTAATTCCAGGAAGACCAAGGACTTGGTGGTGGACTGTTGCAAGGGCAAAAATCCACCAGTAGTGGTGAACATTCAGGGAAATGACATTGAGATAGTCGATACCTATAAGTACCTTGGTGTGATCCTCAATAATAAGCTTGACTGGGCCCATCACTTGGATGCAGTGTACAGGAAGAGCCAAAGCAGGCTTTATCTGCTCAGAAGGCTGAGAGCCTTCGGAGTTAGGGGGGCACTCCTTGCATCCTTCTTCAGCTCAGTTGTGGCATCAGTCATCTTCTTTGGTGTGGCGTGCTGGGGTAGTGGCATATCAACCAGGGACAGGAATAGGCTGGACAAACTGACTAGAAGGGCCAGCTCTGTCCTGGGATGCCCCCTTGATCCAGTTCAGGAAGTAGGCGACAGGAGGATAATGGCCAAGGCGAGCTACATGGTGCAGAATGATTCCCATTCCATGCATGAGACCGTGACAAAGATGTGCAGTACTGTCAGTGACCGGCTACTTCATCCTAAATGTGAGAGGGAGCGCTATCGAAAGTCCTTCCTTCCTGCTGCAGTTAGGCTGTATAACCAGCACTGTCCAAAACGGAGAACGACCCAAACAGAGAACTGATAGATCCAAAGTTGTGACAGTCAGGTTACATTTTTTTTTTTTTCGCATATGTACCTACCTACTGTCAATGTAATGCCTTTATGCATCTGTATCTGTACTTGTTCCTGCCTTGCTGCTGTAATGCTCTGAATTTCCCCATGGTGGGACGATTAAAGGATGATCTTATCTTATATGCTGCTCCATAAAGGTTATGGCCCCATAAAATGCTATAATATAAAGCAGTAGGTGAAATATAAAATGTAACCTTTAATCAGTCAATTAAAAGTACTAATCATGTGTCACCCAGTGAAAATAAAAGGCAGCATACAGCTGCTTATCAAGCGTATAGACCTTCACTTGAAAAAGAGAAAAAGCCAAACCTGAATATGAGAATATAGATGGTCACCCAGAAATTTCTATATGGGTGAACAAAAGCATCTATAGGGTACAGCAATTGAGATCACTTTTCCCATAAATGCCATAAACCATTTGCATATATATATATATATATATATATATATATATAGGAATCATGCAATTTTAGCCAAAAAGGTCACAAAGGACCAAAAAATTGACAGTCAGGTGAGAATAATTAGAAAAAAAGGAACAATCTCACCAAATAGATAGATGGGTCAAGAGTCCGGGAGGATCCTCTGTTCAATCCAACTGGAGGATGCAATAGGGGGAGACCATACCCTGTCACATCCCTAACACCTGATATCGGCTAAACCCCAGACTCCTGCCCTAACAAGGGCAGTCCACAGCTGACCCTAACAACACATGCCCTGCACTTTCCCTAAGGCGATCGCCTCCTCTCTGGCCTCGTGGCTTGTGTATTGACCCTCACACAGCCCCCTGGATGCCTCAATAACATTTATTCACATGGTCTCCCCACCTCTGTGTACCCCATACCTCCTCACACAGCCCCCTGGATGCCTCAATAACATTTATTCACATGGTCTCCCCACCTCTGTGTACCCCATACCTCCTCACACAGCCCCCTGGATGCCTCAATAACATTTATTCACATGGTCTCCCCACCTCTGTGCACCCCATACCTCCTCACACAGCCCCCTGGATGCCTCAATAACATTTATTCACATGGTCTCCCCACCTCTGTGTACCCCATACCTCCTCACACAGCCCCCTGGATGCCACAATAACATTTATTCACATGGTCTCCCCACCTCTGTGCACCCCATACCTCCTCACACAGCCCCCTGGATGCCTCAATAACAATTATTCACATGGTCTCCCCACCTCTGTGTACCCCATACCTCCTCACACAGCCCCCTGGATGCCTCAATAACATTTATTCACATGGTCTCCCCACCTCTGTGTACCCCATACCTCCTCACACAGCCCCCTGGATGCCTCAATAACATTTATTCACATGGTCTCCCCACCTCTGTGTACCCCATACCTCCTCACACAGCCCCCTGGATGCCTCAATAACATTTATTCACATGGTCTCCCCACCTCTGTGTACCCCATACCTCCTCACACAGCCCCCTGGATGCCTCAATAACATTTATTCACATGGTCTCCCCACCTCTGTGTACCCCATACCTCCTCACACAGCCCCCTGGATGCCTCAATAACATTTATTCACATGGTCTCCCCACCTCTGTGTACCCCATACCTCCTCACACAGCCCCCTGGATGCCTCAATAACATTTATTCACATGGTCTCCCCACCTCTGTGTACCCCATACCTCCTCACACAGCCCCCTGCATGCCTCAATAACATTTATTCACATGGTCTCCCCACCTCTGTGTACCCCATACCTCCTCACACAGCCCCCTGGATGCCTCAATAACATTTATTCACATGGTCTCCCCACCTCTGTGCACCCCATACCTCCTCACACAGCCCCCTGGATGCCACAATAACATTTATTCACATGGTGTCCCCACCTCTGTGTACCCCATACCTCCTAACACAGCCCCCTGGATGCCTCAATAACATTTATTCACATGGTCTCCCCACCTCTGTGTACCCCATACCTCCTCACACAGCCCCCTGGATGCCTCAATAACATTTATTCACATGGTCTCCCCACCTCTGTGTACCCCATACCTCCTCACACAGCCCCCTGGATGCCTCAATAACATTTATTCACATGGTCTCCCCACCTCTGTGTACCCCATACCTCCTCACACAGCCCCCTGGATGCCACAATAACATTTATTCACATGGTCTCCCCACCTCTGTGTACCCCATACCTCCTCACACAGCCCCCTGGATGCCTCAATAACATTTATTCACATGGTCTCCCCACCTCTGTGTACCCCATACCTCCTCACACAGCCCCCTGGATGCCTCAATAACATTTATTCACATGGTCTCCTCACCTCTGTGTACCCCATACCTCCTCACACAGCCCCCTGGATGCCTCAATAACATTTATTCACATGGTCTCCCCACCTCTGTGTACCCCATACCTCCTCACACAGCCCCCTGGATGCCTCAATAACATTTATTCACATGGTCTCCCCACCTCTGTGTACCCCATACCTCCTCACACAGCCCCCTGGATGCCTCAATAACATTTATTCACATGGTCTCCCCACCTCTGTGTACCCCATACCTCCTCACACAGCCCCCTGGATGCCACAATAACATTTATTCACATGGTCTCCCCACCTCTGTGTACCCCATACCTCCTCACACAGCCCCCTGGATGCCTCAATAACATTTATTCACATGGTCTCCCCACCTCTGTGTACCCCATACCTCCTCACACAGCCCCCTGGATGCCTCAATAACATTTATTCACATGGTCTCCCCACCTCTGTGTACCCCATACCTCCTCACACAGCCCCCTGGATGCCTCAATAACATTTATTCACATGGTCTCCCCACCTCTGTGTTCCCCATACCTCCTCACACAGCCCCCTGGATGCCTCAATAACATTTATTCACATGGTCTCCCCACCTCTGTGTACCCCATACCTCCTCACACAGCCCCCTGGATGCCACAATAACATTTATTCACATGGTCTCCCCACCTCTGTGTACCCCATACCTCCTCACACAGCCCCCTGGATGCCTCAATAACATTTATTCACATGGTCTCCCCACCTCTGTGTACCCCATACCTCCTCACACAGCCCCCTGGATGCCTCAATAACATTTATTCACATGGTCTCCCCACCTCTGTGTACCCCATACCTCCTCACACAGCCCCCTGGATGCCTCAATAACATTTATTCACATGGTCTCCCCACCTCTGTGTACCCCATACCTCCTCACACAGCCCCCTGGATGCCTCAATAACATTTATTCACATGGTCTCCCCACCTCTGTGTACCCCATACCTCCTCACACAGCCCCCTGGATGCCTCAATAACATTTATTCACATGGTCTCCCCACCTCTGTGTACCCCATACCTCCTCACACAGCCCCCTGGATGCCTCAATAACATTTATTCACATGGTCTCCCCACCTCTGTGTACCCCATACCTCCTCACACAGCCCCCTGGATGCCTCAATAACATTTATTCACATGGTCTCCCCACCTCTGTGTACCCCATACCTCCTCACACAGCCCCCTGGATGCCTCAATAACATTTATTCACATGGTCTCCCCACCTCTGTGTACCCCATACCTCCTCACACAGCCCCCTGGATGCCTCAATAACATTTATTCACATGGTCTCCCCACCTCTGTGTACCCCATACCTCCTCACACAGCCCCCTGGATGCCTCAATAACATTTATTCACATGGTCTCCCCACCTCTGTGTACCCCATACCTCCTCACACAGCCCCCTGGATGCCTCAATAACATTTATTCACATGGTCTCCCCACCTCTGTGTACCCCATACCTCCTCACACAGCCCCCTGGATTCCTCAATAACATTTATTCACATGGTCTCCCCACCTCTGTGTACCCCATACCTCCTCACACAGCCCACTGGATGCCTCAATAACATTTATTCACATGGTCTCCCCACCTCTGTGTACCCCATACCTCCTCACACAGCCCCCTGGATGCCTCAATAACATTTATTCACATGGTCTCCCCACCTCTGTGTACCCCATACCTCCTCACACAGCCCCCTGGATTCCTCAATAACATTTATTCACATGGTCTCCCCACCTCTGTGTACCCCATACCTCCTCACACAGCCCCCTGGATGCCTCAATAACATTTATTCACATGGTCTCCCCACCTCTGTGTACCCCATACCTCCTCACACAGCCCCCTGGATGCCTCAATAACATTTATTCACATGGTCTCCCCACCTCTGTGTACCCCATACCTCCTCACACAGCCCCCTGGATGCCTCAATAACATTTATTCACATGGTCTCCCCACCTCTGTGTACCCCATACCTCCTCACACAGCCCCCTGGATGCCTCAATAACATTTATTCACATGGTCTCCCCACCTCTGTGTACCCCATACCTCCTCACACAGCCCCCTGGATGCCTCAATAACATTTATTCACATAGTCTCCCCACCTCTGTGTACCCCATACCTCCTCACACAGCCCCCTGGATGCCTCAATAACATTTATTCACATGGTCTCCCCACCTCTGTGTACCCCATACCTCCTCACACAGCCCCCTTGATGCCTCAATAACAATTATTCACATGGTCTCCCCACCTCTGTGTACCCCATACCTCCTCACACAGCCACCTGGATGCCTCAATAACATTTATTCACATGGTGTCCCCACCTCTGTGTACCCCATACCTCCTCACACAGCCCCCTGGATGCCTCAATAACATTTATTCACATGGTCTCCCCACCTCTGTGTACCCCATACCTCCTCACACAGCCACCTGGATGCCTCAATAACATTTATTCACATGGTCTCCTCACCTCTGTGTACCCCATACCTCATCACACAGCCCCCTGGATGCCTCAATAACATTTATTCACATGGTCTCCCCACCTCTGTGTACCCCATACCTCATCACACAGCCCCCTGGATGCCTCAATAACATTTATTCACATGGTCTCCCCACCTCTGTGTACCCCATACCTCATCACACAGCCCCCTGGATGCCACAATAACATTTATTCACATGGTCTCCCCACCTCTGTGTACCCCATACCTCCTCACACAGCCCCCTGGATGCCTCAATAACATTTATTCACATAGTCTCCCCACCTCTGTGTACCCCATACCTCATCACACAGCCCCCTGGATGCCTCAATAACATTTATTCACATGGTCTCCCCACCTCTGTGTACCCCATACCTCCTCACACAGCCCCCTGGATGCCTCAATAACATTTATTCACATGGTCTCCCCACCTCTGTGTACCCCATACCTCCTCACACAGCCCCCTGGATGCCTCAATAACATTTATTCACATGGTCTCCCCACCTCTGTGTACCCCATACCTCCTCACACAGCCCCCTGGATGCCACAATAACAATTATTCACATGGTCTCCCCACATCTGTGTACCCCATACCTCCTCACACAGCCCCCTGGATGCCACAATAACATTTATTCACATGGTCTCCCCACCTCTGTGTACCCCATACCTCCTCACACAGCCCCCTGGATGCCACAATAACATTTATTCACATGGTCTCCCCACCTCTGTGTACCCCATACCTCCTCACACAGCCCCCTGGATGCCACAATAACATTTATTCACATGGTCTCCCCACCTCTGTGTACCCCATACCTCCTCACACAGCCCCCTGGATGCCACAATAACATTTATTCACATGGTCTCCCCACCTCTGTGTACCCCATACCTCCTCACACAGCCCCCTGGATGCCTCAATAACATTTATTCACATGGTCTCCCCACCTCTGTGTACCCCATACCTCCTCACACAGCCCCCTGGATGCCTCAATAACATTTATTCACATGGTCTCCCCACCTCTGTGTACCCCATACCTCCTCACACAGCCCCCTGGATGCCTCAATAACATTTATTCACATGGTCTCCCCACCTCTGTGTACCCCATACCTCCTCACACAGCCCCCTGGATGCCTCAATAACATTTATTCAGATGGTCTCCCCACCTCTGTGTACCCCATACCTCCTCACACAGCCCCCTGGATGCCTCAATAACATTTATTCAGATGGTCTCCCCACCTCTGTGTACCCCATACCTCCTCACACAGCCCCCTGGATGCCTCAATAACATTTATTCAGATGGTCTCCCCACCTCTGTGTACCCCATACCTCCTCACACAGCCCCCTGGATGCCTCAATAACATTTATTCACATGGTCTCCCCACCTCTGTGTACCCCATACCTCCTCACACAGCCCCCTGGATGCCTCAATAACATTTATTCAGATGGTCTCCCCACCTCTGTGTACCCCATACCTCCTCACACAGCCCCCTGGATGCCAAAATAACATTTATTCACATGGTCTCCCCACCTCTGTGTACCCCATACCTCCTCACACAGCCCCCTGGATGCCACAATAACATTTATTCACATGGTCTCCCCACCTCTGTGTACCCCATACCTCCTCACACAGCCCCCTGGATGCCTCAATAACATTTATTCACATGGTCTCCCCACCTCTGTGTACCCCATACCTCCTCACACAGCCCCCTGGATGCCACAATAACATTTATTCACATGGTCTCCCCACCTCTGTGTACCCCATACCTCCTCACACAGCCCCCTGGATGCCACAATAACATTTATTCACATGGTCTCCCCACCTCTGTGTACCCCATACCTCCTCACACAGCCCCCTGGATGCCTCAATAACATTTATTCACATGGTCTCCCCACCTCTGTGTACCCCATACCTCCTCACACAGCCCCCTGGATGCCTCAATAACATTTATTCACATGGTCTCCCCACCTCTGTGTACCCCATACCTCCTCACACAGCCCCCTGGATGCCACAATAACATTTATTCACATGGTCTCCCCACCTCTGTGTACCCCATACCTCCTCACACAGCCCCCTGGATGCCTCAATAACAATTATTCACATGGTCTCCCCACCTCTGTGTACCCCATACCTCTTCACACAGCCCCCTGGATGCCTCAATAACAATTATTCACATGTTCTCCCCACCTCTGTGTACCCCATACCTCTTCACACAGCCCCCTGGATGCCTCAATAACAATTATTCACATGGTCTCCCCACCTCTGTGTACCCCATACCTCCTCACACAGCCCCCTGGATGCCTCAATAACATTTATTCACATGGTCTCCCCACCTCTGTGTACCCCATACCTCCTCACACAGCCCCCTGGATGCCTCAATAACATTTATTCACATGGTCTCCCCACCTCTGTGTACCCTATACCTCCTCACACAGCCCCCTGGATGCCTCAATAACATTTATTCACATGGTCTCCCCACCTCTGTGTACCCCATACCTCCTCACACAGCCCCCTGGATGCCTCAATAACAATTATTCACATGGTCTCCCCACCTCTGTGTACCCCATACCTCCTCACACAGCCCCCTGGATGCCTCAATAACATTTATTCACATGGTCTCCCCACCTCTGTGTACCCCATACCTCCTCACACAGCCCCCTGGATGCCTCAATAACATTTATTCACATGGTCTCCCCACCTCTGTGTACCCCATACCTCCTCACACAGCCCCCTGGATGCCTCAATAACATTTATTCACATGGTCTCCCCACCTCTGTGTACCCCATACCTCCTCACACAGCCCCCTGGATGCCTCAATAACATTTATTCACATGGTCTCCCCACCTCTGTGTACCCCATACCTCCTCACACAGCCCCCTGGATGCCACAATAACATTTATTCACATGGTCCCCCCACCTCTGTGTACCCCATACCTCCTCACACAGCCCCCTGGATGCCTCAATAACATTTATTCACATGGTCTCCCCACCTCTGTGTACCCCATACCTCCTCACACAGCCCCCTGGATGCCTCAATAACATTTATTCACATGGTCTCCCCACCTCTGTGTACCCCATACCTCCTCACACAGCCCCCTGGATGCCTCAATAACATTTATTCACATGGTCTCCCCACCTCTGTGTACCCCATACCTCCTCACACAGCCCCCTGGATGCCACAATAACATTTATTCACATGGTCTCCCCACCTCTGTGTACCCCATACCTCCTCACACAGCCCCCTGGATGCCTCAATAACATTTATTCACATGGTCTCCCCACCTCTGTGTACCCCATACCTCCTCACACAGCCCCCTGGATGCCTCAATAACATTTATTCACATGGTCTCCTCACCTCTGTGTACCCCATACCTCCTCACACAGCCCCCTGGATGCCACAATAACATTTATTCACATGGTCTCCCCACCTCTGTGTACCCCATACCTCCTCACACAGCCCCCTGGATGCCTCAATAACATTTATTCACATGGTCTCCCCACCTCTGTGTACCCCATACCTCCTCACACAGCCCCCTGGATGCCTCAATAACGTTTATTCACATGGTCTCCCCACCTCTGTGTACCCCATACCTCCTCACAAAGCCCCCTGGATGCCTCAATAACATTTATTCACATGGTCTCCCCACCTCTGTGTACCCCATACCTCCTCACACAGCCCCCTGGATGCCTCAATAACATTTATTCACATGGTCTCCCCACCTCTGTGTACCCCATACCTCCTCACACAGCCCCCTGGATGCCTCAATAACATTTATTCACATGGTCTCCCCACCTCTGTGTACCCCATACCTCCTCACACAGCCCCCTGGATGCCTCAATAACATTTATTCACATGGTCTCCCCACCTCGGTGTACCCCATACCTCCTCACACAGCCCCCTGGATGCCTCAATAACATTTATTCACATGGTCTCCCCACCTCTGTGTACCCCATACCTCCTCACACAGCCCCCTGGATGCCTCAATAACATTTATTCACATGGTCTCCCCACCTCTGTGTACCCCATACCTCCTCACACAGCCCCCTGGATGCCACAATAACATTTATTCACATGGTCGCCCCACCTCTGTGTACCCCATACCTCCTCACACAGCCCCCTGGATGCCACAATAACATTTATTCACATGGTCTCCCCACCTCTGTGTACCCCATACCTCCTCACACAGCCCCCTGGATGCCACAATAACATTTATTCACATGGTCTCCCCACCTCTGTGTACCCCATACCTCCTAACACAGCCCCCTGGATGCCTCAATAACATTTATTCACATGGTCTCCCCACCTCTGTGTACCCCATACCTCCTCACACAGCCCCCTGGATGCCTCAATAACATTTATTCACATGGTCTCCCCACCTCTGTGTACCCCATACCTCCTCACACAGCCCCCTGGATGCCTCAATAACATTTATTCACATGGTCTCCCCACCTCTGTGTACCCCATACCTCCTCACACAGCCCCCTGGATGCCTCAATAACATTTATTCACATGGTCTCCTCACCTCTGTGTACCCCATACCTCCTCACACAGCCCCCTGTATGCCACAATAACATTTATTCACATGGTCTCCCCACCTCTGTGTACCCCATACCTCCTCACACAGCCCCCTGGATGCCTCAATAACATTTATTCACATGGTCTCCCCACCTCTGTGTACCCCATACCTCCTCACACAGCCCCCTGGATGCCTCAATAACATTTATTCACATGGTCTCCCCACCTCTGTGTACCCCATACCTCCTCACACAGCCCCCTGGATGCCTCAATAACATTTATTCACATGGTCTCCCCACCTCTGTGTACCCCATACCTCCTCACACAGCCCCCTGGATGCCTCAATAACATTTATTCACATGGTCTCCCCACCTCTGTGTACCCCATACCTCCTCACACAGCCCCCTGGATGCCTCAATAACATTTATTCACACGGTCTCCTCACCTCTGTGTACCCCATACCTCCTCACACAGCCCCCTGGATGCCTCAATAACAATTATTCACATGGTCTCCCCACCTCTGTGTACCCCATACCTCCTCACACAGCCCCCTGGATGCCTCAATAACAATTATTCACATGGTCTCCCCACCTCTGTGTACCCCATACCTCCTCACACAGCCCCCTGGATGCCTCAATAACATTTATTCACATGGTCTCCCCACCTCTGTGTACCCCATACCTCCTCACACAGCCCCCTGGATGCCTCAATAACATTTATTCACATGGTCTCCTCACCTCTGTGTACCCCATACCTCATCACACAGCCCCCTGGATGCCTCAATAACATTTATTCACATGGTCTCCCCACCTCTGTGTACCCCATACCTCCTCACACAGCCCCCTGGATGCCACAATAACATTTATTCACATGGTGTCCCCACCTCTGTATACCCCATACCTCCTCACACAGCCCCCTGGATGCCTCAATAACATTTATTCACATGGTCTCCCCACCTCTGTGTACCCCATACCTCCTCACACAGCCCCCTGGATGCCTCAATAACATTTATTCACATGGTCTCCCCACCTCTGTGTACCCCATACCTCCTCACACAGCCCCCTGGATGCCTCAATAACATTTATTCACATGGTCTCCCCACCTCTGTGTACCCCATACCTCCTCACACAGCCCCCTGGATGCCACAATAACATTTATTCACATGGTGTCCCCACCTCTGTATACCCCATACCTCCTCACACAGCCCCCTGGATGCCTCAATAACATATATTCACATGGTCTCCCCACCTCTGTGTACCCCATACCTCCTCACACAGCCACCTGGATGCCTCAATAACATTTATTCACATGGTCTCCCCACCTCTGTGTACCCCATACCTCCTCACACAGCCCCCTGGATGCCTCAATAACATTTATTCACATGGTCTCCCCACCTCTGTGTACCCCATACCTCCTCACACAGCCCCCTGGATGCCTCAATAACATTTATTCACATGGTCTCCCCACCTCTGTGTACCCCATACCTCCTCACACAGCCCCCTGGATGCCACAATAACATTTATTCACATGGTGTCCCCACCTCTGTATACCCCATACCTCCTCACACAGCCCCCTGGATGCCTCAATAACATATATTCACATGGTCTCCCCACCTCTGTGTACCCCATACCTCCTCACACAGCCACCTGGATGCCTCAATAACATTTATTCACATGGTCTCCCCACCTCTGTGTACCCCATACCTCCTCACACAGCCCCCTGGATGCCACAATAACATTTATTCACATGGTGTCCCCACCTCTGTGTACCCCATACCTCCTCACACAGCCCCCTGGATGCCTCAATAACATTTATTCACATGGTCTCCCCACCTCTGTGTACCCCATACCTCCTCACACAGCCCCCTGGATGCCTCAATAACATATATTCACATGGTCTCCCCACCTCTGTGTACCCCATACCTCCTCACACAGCCACCTGGATGCCTCAATAACATTTATTCACATGGTCTCCCCACCTCTGTGTACCCCATACCTCCTCACACAGCCCCCTGGATGCCACAATAACATTTATTCACATGGTCTCCCCACCTCTGTGTACCCCATACCTCCTCACACAGCCCCCTGGATGCCTCAATAACATTTATTCACATGGTCTCCCCACCTCTGTGTACCCCATACCTCCTTACACAGCCCCCTGGATGCCTCAATAACATTTATTCACATGGTCTCCCCACCTCTGTGTACCCCATACCTCCTCACACAGCCCCCTGGATGCCTCAATAACATTTATTCACATGGTCTCCCCACCTCTGTGTACCCCATACCTCCTCACACAGCCCCCTGGATGCCTCAATAACATTTATTCACATGGTCTCCCCACCTCTGTGTACCCCATACCTCCTCACACAGCCCCCTGGATGCCTCAATAACAATTATTCACATGGTCTCCCCACCTCTGTGTACCCCATACCTCCTCACACAGCCCCCTGGATGCCACAATAACATTTATTCACATGGTCTCCCCACCTCTGTGTACCCCATACCTCCTCACACAGCCCCCTGGATGCCTCAATAACATTTATTCACATGGTCTCCCCACCTCTGTGTACCCCATACCTCCTCACACAGCCCCCTGGATGCCACAATAACATTTATTCACATGGTCTCCCCACCTCTGTGTACCCCATACCTCCTCACACAGCCCCCTGGATGCCTCAATAACATTTATTCACATGGTCTCCACACCTCTGTGTACCCCATACCTCCTCACACAGCCCCCTGGATGCCACAATAACATTTATTCACATGGTCTCCCCACCTCTGTGTACCCCATACCTCCTCACACAGCCCCCTGGATGCCTCAATAACATTTATTCACATGGTCTCCTCACCTCTGTGTACCCCATACCTCCTCACACAGCCCCCTGGATGCCTCAATAACAATTATTCACATGGTCTCCCCACCTCTGTGTACCCCATACCTCCTCACACAGCCCCCTGGATGCCTCAATAACATTTATTCACATGGTCTCCCCACATCTGTGTACACCATACCTCCTCACACAGCCCCCTGGATGCCTCAATAACATTTATTCACATGGTCTCCTCACCTCTGTGTACCCCATACCTCCTCACACAGCCCCCTGGATGCCTCAATAACAATTATTCACATGGTCTCCCCACCTCTGTGTACCCCATACCTCCTCACACAGCCCCCTGGATGCCACAATAACATTTATTCACATGGTCTCCCCACCTCTGTGTACCCCATACCTCCTCACACAGCCCCCTGGATGCCTCAATAACATTTATTCACATGGTCTCCCCACCTCTGTGTACCCCATACCTCCTCACACAGCCCCCTGGATGCCACAATAACATTTATTCACATGGTCTCCCCACCTCTGTGTACCCCATACCTCCTCACACAGCCCCCTGGATGCCTCAATAACATTTATTCACATGGTCTGCACACCTCTGTGTACCCCATACCTCCTCACACAGCCCCCTGGATGCCTCAATAACATTTATTCACATGGTCTCCTCACCTCTGTGTACCCCATACCTCCTCACACAGCCCCCTGGATGCCTCAATAACAATTATTCACATGGTCTCCCCACCTCTGTGTACCCCATACCTCCTCACACAGCCCCCTGGATGCCTCAATAACATTTATTCACATGGTCTCCACACCTCTGTGTACCCCATACCTCCTCACACAGCCCCCTGGATGCCTCAATAACATTTATTCACATGGTCTCCCCACCTCTGTGTACCCCATACCTCCTCACACAGCCCCCTGGATGCCTCAATAACATTTATTCACATGGTCTCCACACCTCTGTGTACCCCATACCTCCTCACACAGCCCCCTGGATGCCTCAATAACAATTATTCACATGGTCTCCCCACCTCTGTGTACCCCATACCTCCTCACACAGCCCCCTGGATGCCTCAATAACATTTATTCACATGGTCTCCCCACCTCTGTGTACCCCATACCTCCTCACACAGCCCCCTGGATGCCTCAATAACATTTATTCACATGGTCTCCACACCTCTGTGTACCCCATACCTCCTCACACAGCCCCCTGGATGCCTCAATAACATTTATTCACATGGTCTCCACACCTCTGTGTACCCCATACCTCCTCACACAGCCCCCTGGATGCCTCAATAACATTTATTCACATGGTCTCCACACCTCTGTGTACCCCATACCTCCTCACACAGCCCCCTGGATGCCTCAATAACAATTATTCACATGGTCTCCCCACCTCTGTGTACCCCATACCTCCTCACACAGCCCCCTGGATGCCTCAATAACATTTATTCACATGGTCTCCCCACCTCTGTGTACCCCATACCTCCTCACACAGCCCCCTGGATGCCACAATAACATTTATTCACATGGTCTCCCCACCTCTGTGTACCCCATACCTCCTCACACAGCCCCCTGGATGCCTCAATAACATTTATTCACATGGTCTCCCCACCTCTGTGTACCCCATACCTCCTCACACAGCCCCCTGGATGCCTCAATAACATTTATTCACATGGTCTCCTCACCTCTGTGTACCCCATACCTCCTCACACAGCCCCCTGGATGCCACAATAACATTTATTCACATGGTCTCCCCACCTCTGTGTACCCCATACCTCCTCACACAGCCCCCTGGATGCCTCAATAACATTTATTCACATGGTCTCCCCACCTCTGTGTACCCCATACCTCCTCACACAGCCCCCTGTATGCCACAATAACATTTATTCACATGGTCTCCCCACCTCTGTGTACCCCATACCTCCTCACACAGCCCCCAGGATGCCTCAATAACATTTATTCACATGGTCTCCCCACCTCTGTGTACCCCATACCTCCTCACACAGCCCCCTGGATGCCTCAATAACATTTATTCACATGGTCTCCCCACCTCTGTGTACCCCATACCTCCTCACACAGCCCCCTGGATGCCTCAATAACATTTATTCACATGGTCTCCTCACCTCTGTGTACCCCATACCTCCTCACACAGCCCCCTGGATGCCTCAATAACATTTATTCACATGGTCTCCCCACCTCTGTGTACCCCATACCTCCTCACACAGCCCCCTGGATGCCTCAATAACATTTATTCACATGGTCTCCCCACCTCTGTGTACCCCATACCTCCTCACACAGCCCCCTGGATGCCTCAATAACATTTATTCACATGGTCTCCCCACCTCTGTGTACCCCATACCTCTTCACACAGCCCCCTGGATGCCACAATAACATTTATTCACATGGTCTCCCCACCTCTGTGTACCCCATACCTCCTCACACAGCCCCCTGGATGCCTCAATAACATTTATTCACATGGTCTCCCCACCTCTGTGTACCCCATACCTCCTCACACAGCCCCCTGGATGCCTCAATAACATTTATTCACATGGTCTCCCCACCTCTGTGTACCCCATACCTCCTCACACAGCCCCCTGTATGCCACAATAACATTTATTCACATGGTCTCCCCACCTCTGTGTACCCCATACCTCCTCACACAGCCCCCTGGATGCCACAATAACATTTATTCACATGGTCTCCCC
The DNA here is from genome assembly GCF_039654945.1 of Dendrobates tinctorius. Lineage (NCBI taxonomy): Eukaryota > Metazoa > Chordata > Amphibia > Anura > Dendrobatidae > Dendrobates > Dendrobates tinctorius. Next base: position 692,249 of record NW_027361972.1, on the reverse strand, counting down.
ACCTCTGTGTACCCCATACCTCCTCACACAGCCCCCTGGATGCCTCAATAACATTTATTCACATGGTCTCCCCACCTCTGTGTACCCCATACCTCCTCACACAGCCCCCTGGATGCCTCAATAACATTTATTCACATGGTCTCCCCACCTCTGTGTACCCCATACCTCCTCACACAGCCCCCTGGATGCCTCAATAACATTTATTCACATGGTCTCCCCACCTCTGTGTACCCCATACCTCCTCACACAGCCCCCTGTATGCCACAATAACATTTATTCACATGGTCTCCCCACCTCTGTGTACCCCATACCTCCTCACACAGCCCCCTGGATGCCACAATAACATTTATTCACATGGTCTCCCCACCTCTGTGTACCCCATACCTCCTCACACAGCCCCCTGGATGCCTCAATAACATTTATTCACATGGTCTCCCCACCTCTGTGTACCCCATACCTCCTCACACAGCCCCCTGGATGCCTCAATAACATTTATTCACATGGTCTCCCCACCTCTGTGTACCCCATACCTCCTCACACAGCCCCCTGGATGCCACAATAACATTTATTCACATGGTCTCCCCACCTCTGTGTACCCCATACCTCCTCACACAGCCCCCTGGATGCCTCAATAACATTTATTCACATGGTCTCCCCACCTCTGTGTACCCCATACCTCCTCACACAGCCCCCTGGATGCCTCAATAACAATTATTCACATGGTCTCCCCACCTCTGTGTACCCCATACCTCCTCACACAGCCCCCTGGATGCCACAATAACATTTATTCACATGGTCTCCCCACCTCTGTGTACCCCATACCTCCTCACACAGCCCCCTGGATGCCTCAATAACATTTATTCACATGGTCTCCCCACCTCTGTGTACCCCATACCTCCTCACACAGCCCCCTGGATGCCTCAATAACAATTATTCACATGGTGTCCCCACCTCTGTGTACCCCATACCTCTTCACACAGCCCCCTGGATGCCTCAATAACATTTATTCACATGGTCTCCCCACCTCTGTGTACCCCATACCTCCTCACACAGCCCCCTGGATGCCACAATAACATTTATTCACATGGTCTCCCCACCTCTGTGTACCCCATACCTCCTCACACAGCCCCCTGGATGCCTCAATAACATTTATTCACATGGTCTCCCCACCTCTGTGTACCCCATACCTCCTCACACATCCCCTGTATGCCACAATAACATTTATTCACATGGTCTCCCCACCTCTGTGTACCCCATACCTCCTCACACAGCCCCCTGGATGCCTCAATAACATTTATTCACATGGTCTCCCCACCTCTGTGTACCCCATACCTCCTCACACAGCCCCCTGGATGCCTCAAAAACATTTATTCACATGGTCTCCCCACCTCTGTGTACCCCATACCTCCTCACACAGCCCCCTGGATGCCACAATAACATTTATTCACATGGTCTCCCCACCTCTGTGTACCCCATACCTCCTCACACAGCCCCCTGGATGCCTCAATAACATTTATTCACATGGTCTCCCCACCTCTGTGTACCCCATACCTCCTCACACAGCCCCCTGGATGCCACAATAAAATTTATTCACATGGTCTCCCCACCTCTGTGTACCCCATACCTCCTCACACAGCCCCCTGGATGCCTCAATAACATTTATTCACATGGTCTCCCCACCTCTGTGTACCCCATACCTCCTCACACAGCCCCCTGGATGCCTCAATAACAATTATTCACATGGTCTCCCCACCTCTGTGTACCCCATACCTCCTCACACAGCCCCCTGGATGCCTCAATAACATTTATTCACATGGTCTCCCCACCTCTGTGTACCCCATACCTCCTCACACAGCCCCCTGGATGCCACAATAACATTTATTCACATGGTCTCCCCACCTCTGTGTACCCCATACCTCATCACACAGCCCCCTGGATGCCTCAATAACATTTATTCACATAGTCTCCCCACCTCTGTGTACCCCATACCTCCTCACACAGCCCCCTGTATGCCACAATAACATTTATTCACATGGTCTCCCCACCTCTGTGTACCCCATACCTCCTCACACAGCCCCCTGGATGCCTCAATAACATTTATTCACATGGTCTCCCCACCTCTGTGTACCCCATACCTCCTCACACAGCCCCCTGGATGCCTCAATAACATTTATTCACATGGTCTCCCCACCTCTGTGTACCCCATACCTCCTCACACAGCCCCCTGGATGCCACAATAACATTTATTCACATGGTCTCCCCACCTCTGTGTACCCCATACCTCCTCACACAGCCCCCTGGATGCCTCAATAACATTTATTCACATGGTCTCCCCACCTCTGTGTACCCCATACCTCCTCACACAGCCCCCTGGATGCCTCAATAACATTTATTCACATGGTCTCCCCACCTCTGTGTACCCCATACCTCCTCACACAGCCCCCTGGATGCCTCAATAACATTTATTCACATGGTCTCCCCACCTCTGTGTACCCCATACCTCCTCACACAGCCCCCTGGATGCCTCAATAACATTTATTCACACGGTCTCCTCACCTCTGTGTACCCCATACCTCCTCACACAGCCCCCTGGATGCCTCAATAACAATTATTCACATGGTCTCCCCACCTCTGTGTACCCCATACCTCCTCACACAGCCCCCTGGATGCCTCAATAACAATTATTCACATGGTCTCCCCACCTCTGTGTACCCCATACCTCCTCACACAGCCCCCTGGATGCCTCAATAACATTTATTCACATGGTCTCCCCACCTCTGTGTACCCCATACCTCCTCACACAGCCCCCTGGATGCCTCAATAACATTTATTCACATGGTCTCCCCACCTCTGTGTACCCCATACCTCCTCACACAGCCCCCTGGATGCCTCAATAACATTTATTCACATGGTCTCCCCACCTCTGTGTACCCCATACCTCCTCACACAGCCCCTGGATGCCACAATAACATTTATTCACATGGTGTCCCCACCTCTGTATACCCCATACCTCCTCACACAGCCCCCTGGATGCCTCAATAACATATATTCACATGGTCTCCCCACCTCTGTGTACCCCATACCTCCTCACACAGCCCCCTGGATGCCTCAATAACATTTATTCACATGGTCTCCACACCTCTGTGTACCCCATACCTCCTCACACAGCCCCCTGGATGCCTCAATAACAATTATTCACATGGTCTCCCCACCTCTGTGTACCCCATACCTCCTCACACAGCCCCCTGGATGCCTCAATAACATTTATTCACATGGTCTCCCCACCTCTGTGTACCCCATACCTCCTCACACAGCCCCCTGGATGCCTCAATAACATTTATTCACATGGTCTCCACACCTCTGTGTACCCCATACCTCCTCACACAGCCCCCTGGATGCCTCAATAACATTTATTCACATGGTCTCCACACCTCTGTGTACCCCATACCTCCTCACACAGCCCCCTGGATGCCTCAATAACATTTATTCACATGGTCTCCACACCTCTGTGTACCCCATACCTCCTCACACAGCCCCCTGGATGCCTCAATAACAATTATTCACATGGTCTCCCCACCTCTGTGTACCCCATACCTCCTCACACAGCCCCCTGGATGCCTCAATAACATTTATTCACATGGTCTCCCCACCTCTGTGTACCCCATACCTCCTCACACAGCCCCCTGGATGCCACAATAACATTTATTCACATGGTCTCCCCACCTCTGTGTACCCCATACCTCCTCACACAGCCCCCTGGATGCCTCAATAACATTTATTCACATGGTCTCCCCACCTCTGTGTACCCCATACCTCCTCACACAGCCCCCTGGATGCCTCAATAACATTTATTCACATGGTCTCCTCACCTCTGTGTACCCCATACCTCCTCACACAGCCCCCTGGATGCCACAATAACATTTATTCACATGGTCTCCCCACCTCTGTGTACCCCATACCTCCTCACACAGCCCCCTGGATGCCTCAATAACATTTATTCACATGGTCTCCCCACCTCTGTGTACCCCATACCTCCTCACACAGCCCCCTGTATGCCACAATAACATTTATTCACATGGTCTCCCCACCTCTGTGTACCCCATACCTCCTCACACAGCCCCCAGGATGCCTCAATAACATTTATTCACATGGTCTCCCCACCTCTGTGTACCCCATACCTCCTCACACAGCCCCCTGGATGCCTCAATAACATTTATTCACATGGTCTCCCCACCTCTGTGTACCCCATACCTCCTCACACAGCCCCCTGGATGCCTCAATAACATTTATTCACATGGTCTCCTCACCTCTGTGTACCCCATACCTCCTCACACAGCCCCCTGGATGCCTCAATAACATTTATTCACATGGTCTCCCCACCTCTGTGTACCCCATACCTCCTCACACAGCCCCCTGGATGCCTCAATAACATTTATTCACATGGTCTCCCCACCTCTGTGTACCCCATACCTCCTCACACAGCCCCCTGGATGCCTCAATAACATTTATTCACATGGTCTCCCCACCTCTGTGTACCCCATACCTCTTCACACAGCCCCCTGGATGCCACAATAACATTTATTCACATGGTCTCCCCACCTCTGTGTACCCCATACCTCCTCACACAGCCCCCTGGATGCCTCAATAACATTTATTCACATGGTCTCCCCACCTCTGTGTACCCCATACCTCCTCACACAGCCCCCTGGATGCCTCAATAACATTTATTCACATGGTCTCCCCACCTCTGTGTACCCCATACCTCCTCACACAGCCCCCTGTATGCCACAATAACATTTATTCACATGGTCTCCCCACCTCTGTGTACCCCATACCTCCTCACACAGCCCCCTGGATGCCACAATAACATTTATTCACATGGTCTCCCCACCTCTGTGTACCCCATACCTCCTCACACAGCCCCCTGGATGCCTCAATAACATTTATTCACATGGTCTCCCCACCTCTGTGTACCCCATACCTCCTCACACAGCCCCCTGGATGCCTCAATAACATTTATTCACATGGTCTCCCCACCTCTGTGTACCCCATACCTCCTCACACAGCCCCCTGGATGCCTCAATAACATTTATTCACATGGTCTCCCCACCTCTGTGTACCCCATACCTCCTCACACAGCCCCCTGTATGCCACAATAACATTTATTCACATGGTCTCCCCACCTCTGTGTACCCCATACCTCCTCACACAGCCCCCTGGATGCCACAATAACATTTATTCACATGGTCTCCCCACCTCTGTGTACCCCATACCTCCTCACACAGCCCCCTGGATGCCTCAATAACATTTATTCACATGGTCTCCCCACCTCTGTGTACCCCATACCTCCTCACACAGCCCCCTGGATGCCTCAATAACATTTATTCACATGGTCTCCCCACCTCTGTGTACCCCATACCTCCTCACACAGCCCCCTGGATGCCACAATAACATTTATTCACATGGTCTCCCCACCTCTGTGTACCCCATACCTCCTCACACAGCCCCTGGATGCCTCAATAACATTTATTCACATGGTCTCCCCACCTCTGTGTACCCCATACCTCCTCACACAGCCCCCTGGATGCCTCAATAACAATTATTCACATGGTCTCCCCACCTCTGTGTACCCCATACCTCCTCACACAGCCCCCTGGATGCCACAATAACATTTATTCACATGGTCTCCCCACCTCTGTGTACCCCATACCTCCTCACACAGCCCCCTGGATGCCTCAATAACATTTATTCACATGGTCTCCCCACCTCTGTGTACCCCATACCTCCTCACACAGCCCCCTGGATGCCTCAATAACAATTATTCACATGGTGTCCCCACCTCTGTGTACCCCATACCTCTTCACACAGCCCCCTGGATGCCTCAATAACATTTATTCACATGGTCTCCCCACCTCTGTGTACCCCATACCTCCTCACACAGCCCCCTGGATGCCACAATAACATTTATTCACATGGTCTCCCCACCTCTGTGTACCCCATACCTCCTCACACAGCCCCCTGGATGCCACAATAACATTTATTCACATGGTCTCCCCACCTCTGTGTACCCCATACCTCCTCACACAGCCCCCTGTATGCCACAATAACATTTATTCACATGGTCTCCCCACCTCTGTGTACCCCATACCTCCTCACACAGCCCCCTGGATGCCTCAATAACATTTATTCACATGGTCTCCCCACCTCTGTGTACCCCATACCTCCTCACACAGCCCCCTGGATGCCTCAATAACATTTATTCACATGGTCTCCCCACCTCTGTGTACCCCATACCTCCTCACACAGCCCCCTGGATGCCACAATAACATTTATTCACATGGTCTCCCCACCTCTGTGTACCCCATACCTCCTCACACAGCCCCCTGGATGCCTCAATAACATTTATTCACATGGTCTCCCCACCTCTGTGTACCCCATACCTCCTCACACAGCCCCCTGGATGCCACAATAAAATTTATTCACATGGTCTCCCCACCTCTGTGTACCCCATACCTCCTCACACAGCCCCCTGGATGCCTCAATAACATTTATTCACATGGTCTCCCCACCTCTGTGTACCCCATACCTCCTCACACAGCCCCCTGGATGCCTCAATAACAATTATTCACATGGTCTCCCCACCTCTGTGTACCCCATACCTCCTCACACAGCCCCCTGGATGCCTCAATAACATTTATTCACATGGTCTCCCCACCTCTGTGTACCCCATACCTCCTCACACAGCCCCCTGGATGCCACAATAACATTTATTCACATGGTCTCCCCACCTCTGTGTACCCCATACCTCATCACACAGCCCCCTGGATGCCTCAATAACATTTATTCACATAGTCTCCCCACCTCTGTGTACCCCATACCTCCTCACACAGCCCCCTGTATGCCACAATAACATTTATTCACATGGTCTCCCCACCTCTGTGTACCCCATACCTCCTCACACAGCCCCCTGGATGCCTCAATAACATTTATTCACATGGTCTCCCCACCTCTGTGTACCCCATACCTCCTCACACAGCCCCCTGGATGCCTCAATAACATTTATTCACATGGTCTCCCCACCTCTGTGTACCCCATACCTCCTCACACAGCCCCCTGGATGCCTCAATAACATTTATTCACATGGTCTCCCCACCTCTGTGTACCCCATACCTCCTCACACAGCCCCCTGGATGCCACAATAACATTTATTCACATGGTCTCCCCACCTCTGTGTACCCCATACCTCCTCACACAGCCCCCTGGATGCCTCAATAACATTTATTCACATGGTCTCCCCACCTCTGTGTACCCCATACCTCCTCACACAGCCCCCTGGATGCCTCAATAACATTTATTCACATGGTCTCCTCACCTCTGTGTACCCCATACCTCCTCACACAGCCCCCTGGATGCCTCAATAACATTTATTCACATGGTCTCCCCACCTCTGTGTACCCCATACCTCCTCACACAGCCCCCTGGATGCCTCAATAACATTTATTCACATGGTCTCCCCACCTCTGTGTACCCCATACCTCCTCACACAGCCCCCTGGATGCCACAATAACATTTATTCACATGGTCTCCCCACCTCTGTGTACCCCATACCTCCTCACACAGCCCCCTGGATGCCTCAATAACATTTATTCACATGGTCTCCCCACCTCTGTGTACCCCATACCTCCTCACACAGCCCCCTGGATGCCTCAATAACATTTATTCACATGGTCTCCCCACCTCTGTGTACCCCATACCTCCTCACACAGCCCCCTGGATGCCTCAATAACATTTATTCACATGGTCTCCCCACCTCTGTGTACCCCATACCTCCTCACACAGCCCCCTGGATGCCACAATAACATTTATTCACATGGTCTCCCCACCTCTGTGTACCCCATACCTCCTCACACAGCCCCCTGGATGCCACAATAAAATTTATTCACATGGTCTCCCCACCTCTGTGTACCCCATACCTCCTCACACAGCCCCCTGGATGCCTCAATAACATTTATTCACATGGTCTCCCCACCTCTGTGTACCCCATACCTCCTCACACAGCCCCCTGGATGCCTCAATAACATTTATTCACATGGTCTCCTCACCTCTGTGTACCCCATACCTCCTCACACAGCCCCCTGGATGCCACAATAACATTTATTCACATGGTCTCCCCACCTCTGTGTACCCCATACCTCCTCACACAGCCCCCTGGATGCCACAATAAAATTTATTCACATGGTCTCCCCACCTCTGTGTACCCCATACCTCCTCACACAGCCCCCTGGATGCCTCAATAACATTTATTCACATGGTCTCCCCACCTCTGTGTACCCCATACCTCCTCACACAGCCCCCTGGATGCCTCAATAACAATTATTCACATGGTCTCCCCACCTCTGTGTACCCCATACCTCCTCACACAGCCCCCTGGATGCCTCAATAACATTTATTCACATGGTCTCCCCACCTCTGTGTACCCCATACCTCCTCACACAGCCCCCTGGATGCCACAATAACATTTATTCACATGGTCTCCCCACCTCTGTGTACCCCATACCTCATCACACAGCCCCCTGGATGCCTCAATAACATTTATTCACATGGTCTCCCCACCTCTGTGTACCCCATACCTCCTCACACAGCCCCCTGGATGCCACAATAACATTTATTCACATGGTCTCCCCACCTCTGTGTACCCCATACCTCATCACACAGCCCCCTGGATGCCTCAATAACATTTATTCACATGGTCTCCCCACCTCTGTGTACCCCATACCTCCTCACACAGCCCCCTGGATGCCTCAATAACATTTATTCACATGGTCTCCCCACCTCTGTGTACCCCATACCTCCTCACACAGCCCCCTGGATGCCTCAATAACATTTATTCACATGGTCTCCCCACCTCTGTGTACCCCATACCTCCTCACACAGCCCCCTGGATGCCTCAATAACATTTATTCACATGGTCTCCCCACCTCTGTGTACCCCATACCTCCTCACACAGCCCCCTGGATGCCACAATAACATTTATTCACATGGTCTCCCCACCTCTGTGTACCCCATACCTCATCACACAGCCCCCTGGATGCCTCAATAACATTTATTCACATGGTCTCCCCACCTCTGTGTACCCCATACCTCCTCACACAGCCCCCTGGATGCCTCAATAACATTTATTCACATGGTCTCCCCACCTCTGTGTACCCCATACCTCCTCACACAGCCCCCTGGATGCCTCAATAACATTTATTCACATGGTCTCCCCACCTCTGTGTACCCCATACCTCCTCACACAGCCCCCTGGATGCCTCAATAACATTTATTCACATGGTCTCCCCACCTCTGTGTACCCCATACCTCCTCACAAAGCCCCCTGGATGCCACAATAACATTTATTCACATGGTCTCCCCACCTCTGTGTACCCCATACCTCATCACACAGCCCCCTGGATGCCTCAATAACATTTATTCACACGGTCTCCCCACCTCTGTGTACCCCATACCTCCTCACACAGCCCCCTGGATGCCACAATAACATTTATTCACATGGTCTCCCCACCTCTGTGTACCCCATACCTCATCACACAGCCCCCTGGATGCCTCAATAACATTTATTCACATGGTCTCCCCACCTCTGTGTACCCCATACCTCCTCACACAGCCCCCTGGATGCCACAATAACATTTATTCACACGGTCTCCTCACCTCTGTGCAGTGAGCCCAGGATCAGCATCAGTCCTCCTGTCCCGCCCCTTCCGGTGACGTCATGAGGTAAAAAAAAAAATAACTCCTCCCCCCCACAAGAATTCAACTCTAAACTTGACGCCACCATTAAAAGCCGGAGACCGGGAACTGCAGAGACGACACTGAGGTATTTTGGGGCACAGATGAGTGGATGTTCCTGCAGGGGGCGCTGCATGTGTGAGAGTCCCACAGGGAACAGGGGGAGGTTGTATTTGGAGGGGACTGGAGTCTGAGGAGGAGGGAGCGCTGTTATATGTATGGGACGGGAGTCTGGGGAGGAGGGAGTGCTGTTATATGTATGGACTGGAGTCTGGGGAGGAGGGAGCGCTGTTATATGTATGGACTGGAGTCTGGGGAGGAGGGAGTGCTGTTATATGTATGGACTGGAGTCTGGGGAGGAGGGAGCGCTGTTATATGTATGGACTGGAGTCTGGGGAGGAGGGAGTGCTGTTATATGTATGGACTGGAGTCTGGGGAGGAGGGAGCGCTGTTATATGTATGGACTGGAGTCTGGGGAGGAGGGAGCGCTGTTATATGTATGGACTGGAGTCTGGGGAGGAGGGAGTGCTGTTATATGTATGGACTGGAGTCTAGGGAGGAGGGAGTGCTGTTATATGTATGGACTGGAGTCTGTCTGGGGAGGAGGGAGTGCTGTTATATGTATGGGACTGGAGTCTGTCTGGGGAGGAGGGAGTGCTGTTATATGTATGGACTGGAGTCTTCCTGGGAAGGAGGGAGTGCTGTTATATGTATGGACTGGTGTCTGTCTGGGGAGGAGGGAGTGCTGTTATATGTATGGACTGGAGTCTGGGGAGGGGGGAGCGCTGTTATATGTATGGACTGGAGTCTGTCTGGGGAGGAGGGAGTGCTGTTATATGTATGGGACTGGAGTCTGTCTGGGGAGGAGGGAGCGCTGTTATATGTATGGACTGGAGTCTGCCTGGGGAGGGGGGAGTGCTGTTATATGTATGGACTGGAGTCTGTCTGGGGAGGAGGGAGTGCTATTATATGTATGGACTGGAGTCTGGGGAGGGGGGAGCGCTGTTATATGTATGGACTGGAGTCTGTCTGGGGAGGAGGGAGTGCTGTTATATGTATGGGACTGGAGTCTGTCTGGGGAGGAGGGAGCGCTGTTATATGTATGGACTGGAGTCTTCCTGGGAAGGAGGGAGTGCTGTTATATGTATGGACTGGAGTCTGTCTGGGGAGGAGGGAGTGCTATTATATGTATGGACTGGAGTCTGCCTGGGGAGGAGGGAGTGCTGTTATATGTATGGACTGGAGTCTGGGGAGGAGAGAGTGCTGTTATATGTATGGACTGGATTCTGGGGAGGAGGGAGTGCTGTTATATGTATGGACTGGAGTCTGCCTGGGGAGGAGGGAGTGCTGTTATATGTATGGACTGGAGTCTGGGGAGGAGAGAGTGCTGTTATATGTATGGACTGGAGTCTGGGGAGGAGGGAGTGCTGTTATATGTATGGACTGGAGTCTGCCTGGGGAGGAGGGAGTGCTGTTATATGTATGGACTGGAGTCTGGGGAGGAGGGAGTGCTGTTATATGTATGGGACTGGATTCTGGGGAGGAGGGAGTGCTGTTATATGTATGGACTGGAGTCTGGGGAGGAGGGAGTGCTGTTATATGTATGGACTGGAGTCTGGGGAGGAGGGAGTGCTGTTATATGTATGGACTGGAGTCTGGGGAGGAGGGAGTGCTGTTATATGTATGGGCTGGAGTATGCCTGGGGAGGAGGGAGTGCTGTTATATGTATGGGACTGGATTCTGGGGAGGAGGGAGCGCTGTTATATGTATGGACTGGAGTCTGGGGAGGAGGGAGCGCTGTTATATGTATGGACTGGAGTCTGGGGAGGAGGGAGTGCTGTTATATGTATGGACTGGAGTCTGCCTGGGGAGGAGGGAGTGCTGTTATATGTATGGGACTGGAGTCTGCCTGGGGAGGAGGGAGTGCTGTTATATGTATGGGACTGGAGTCTGCCTGGGGAGGAGGGAGTGCTGTTATATGTATGGACTGGAGTCTGGGGAGGAGGGAGTGCTGTTATATGTATGGACTGGAGTCTGGGGAGGAGGGAGTGCTGTTATATGTATGGACTGGAGTCTGGGGAGGAGGGAGTGCTGTTATATGTATGGGCTGGAGTATGCCTGGGGAGGAGGGAGTGCTGTTATATGTATGGACTGGAGTATGCCTGGGGAGGAGGGAGCGCTGTTATATGTATGGACTGGAGTATGCCTGGGGAGGAGGGAGCGCTGTTATATGTATGGGACTGGAGTCTGGGGAGGAGGGAGTGCTGTTATATGTATGGGACTGGAGTCTGGGGAGGAGGGAGTGCTGTTATATGTATGGGCTGGAGTATGCCTGGGGAGGAGGGAGTGCTGTTATATGTATGGACTGGAGTATGCCTGGGGAGGAGGGAGTGCTGTTATATGTATGGACTGGAGTATGCCTGGGGAGGAGGGAGCGCTGTTATATGTATGGACTGGAGTATGCCTGGGGAGGAGGGAGCGCTGTTATATGTGTGGACTGGAGTCTGGGGAGGAGGGAGTGCTGTTATATGTATGGGCTGGAGTATGCCTGGGGAGGAGGGAGTGCTGTTATATGTATGGACTGGAGTATGCCTGGGGAGGAGGGAGTGCTGTTATATGTATGGACTGGAGTATGCCTGGGGAGGAGGGAGTGCTGTTATATGTATGGGACTGGAGTCTGCCTGGGGAGGAGGGAGTGCTGTTATATGTATGGACTGGAGTCTGGGGAGGAGGGAGTGCTGTTATATGTATGGACTGGAGTCTGGGGAGGAGGGAGTGCTGTTATATGTATGGACTGGAGTCTGGGGAGGAGGGAGTGCTGTTATATGTATGGGACTGGAGTCTGCCTGGGGAGGAGGGAGTGCTGTTATATGTATGGACTGGAGTCTGCCTGGGGAGGAGGGAGTGCTGTTATATGTATGGACTGGATTCTGGGGAGGAGGGAGTGCTGTTATATGTATGGACTGGAGTCTGCCTGGGGAGGAGGGAGCGCTGTTATATGTATGGACTGGATTCTGGGGAGGAGGGAGTGCTGTTATATGTATGGACTGGAGTCTGCCTGGGGAGGGGGGAGTGCTGTTATATGTATGGACTGGATTCTGGGGAGGAGGGAGTGCTGTTATATGTATGGACTGGAGTCTGCCTGGGGAGGAGGGAGTGCTGTTATATGTATGGACTGGAGTCTGGGGAGGAGGGAGTGCTGTTATATGTATGGGACTGGAGTCTTCCTGGGGAGGGGGGAGTGCTGTTATATGTATGGACTGGATTCTGGGGAGGAGGGAGTGCTGTTATATGTATGGACTGGAGTCTGCCTGGGGAGGAGGGAGCGCTGTTATATGTATGGACTGGATTCTGGGGAGGAGGGAGTGCTGTTATATGTATGGACTGGAGTCTGCCTGGGGAGGGGGGAGTGCTGTTATATGTATGGACTGGATTCTGGGGAGGAGGGAGTGCTGTTATATGTATGGACTGGAGTCTGCCTGGGGAGGAGGGAGTGCTGTTATATGTATGGACTGGAGTTTGGGAAGGAGGGAGTGCTGTTATATGTATGGGACTGGAGTCTGCCTGGGGAGGGGGGAGTGCTGTTATATGTATGGACTGGATTCTGGGGAGGAGGGAGTGCTGTTATATGTATGGACTGGAGTCTGCCTGGGGAGGAGGGAGTGCTGTTATATGTATGGACTGGAGTCTGCCTGGGGAGGGGGGAGTGCTGTTATATGTATGGACTGGATTCTGGGGAGGAGGGAGTGCTGTTATATGTATGGACTGGAGTCTGCCTGGGAAGGAGGGAGTGCTGTTATATGTATGGGACTGGATTCTGGGGAGGAGGGAGTGCTGTTATATGTATGGACTGGATTCTGGGGAGGAGGGAGTGCTGTTATATGTATGGACTGGAGTCTGGGGAGGAGGGAGTGCTGTTATATGTATGGACTGGAGTCTGCCTGGGGAGGGGGGAGTGCTGTTATATGTATGGACTGGATTCTGGGGAGGAGGGAGCGCTGTTATATGTATGGGACTGGAGTCTGGGAAGGAGGGAGTGCTGTTATATGTATGGACTGGAGTCTGCCTGGGGAGGAGGGAGCGCTGTTATATGTATGGGACTGGAGTCTGGGAAGGAGGGAGTGCTGTTATATGTATGGACTGGAGTCTGGGGAGGAGGGAGTGCTGTTATATGTATGGACTGGATTCTGGGGAGGAGGGAGTGCTGTTATATGTATGGACTGGAGTCTGGGGAGGAGGGAGTGCTGTTATATGTATGGACTGTAGTCTGGGGAGGAGGGAGTGCTGTTATATGTATGGACTGGAGTCTGCCTGGGGAGGAGGGAGTGCTGTTATATGTATGGACTGGAGTCTGCCTGGGGAGGAGGGAGTGCTGTTATATGTATGGACTGGAGTCTGCCTGGGGAGGAGGGAGTGCTGTTATATGTATGGACTGGAGTCTGCCTGGGGAGGAGGGAGTGCTGTTATATGTATGGACTGGAGTCTGGGGAGGAGGGAGTGCTGTTATATGTATGGACTGGAGTCTGGGGAGGAGGGAGCGCTGTTATATGTATGGACTGGAGTCTGCCTGGGGAGGAGGGAGTGCTGTTATATGTATGGGACTGGAGTCTGGGAAGGAGGGAGCGCTGTTATATGTATGGACTGGAGTCTGCCTGGGGAGGAGGGAGTGCTGTTATATGTATGGGACTGGAGTCTGGGAAGGAGGGAGCGCTGTTATATGTATGGACTGGAGTCTGCCTGGGGAGGAGGGAGTGCTGTTATATGTATGGACTGGAGTCTGCCTGGGGAGGGGGGAGCGCTGTTTTATGTATGGACTGGAGTCTGTCTGGGGAGGAGGGAGCGCTGTTATATGTATGGACTGGAGTCTGCCTGGGGAGGAGGGAGCGCTGTTATATGTATGGACTGGAGTCTACTTGGGGAGGAGGGAGTGCTGTTATATGTATGGGACTGGAGTCTGGGGAGGAGGGAGTGCTGTTATATGTATGGACTGGAGTCTACCTGGGGAGGGGGGAGTGCTGTTATATGTATGGGACTGGAGTCTGGGGAGGAGGGAGTGCTGTTATATGTATGGACTGGAGTCTGCCTGGGGAGGAGGGAGTGCTGTTATATGTATGGACTGGAGTCTACCTGGGGAGGGGGGAGTGCTGTTATATGTATGGGACTGGAGTCTGGGGAGGAGGGAGTGCTGTTATATGTATGGACTGGAGTCTGCCTGGGGAGGAGGGAGCGCTGTTATATGTATGGACTGGAGTCTACCTGGGGAGGGGGGAGTGCTGTTATATGTATGGGACTGGAGTCTGGGAAGGAGGGAGTGCTGTTATATGTATGGACTGGAGTCTGGGAAGGAGGGAGTGCTGTTATATGTATGGGACTGGAGTCTGCCTGGGGAGGAGGGAGTGCTGTTATATGTATGGACTGGAGTCTACCTGGGGAGGGGGGAGTGCTGTTATATGTATGGGACTGGAGTCTGGGAAGGAGGGAGTGCTGTTATATGTGTGGGACTGGAGTCTGCCTGGGGAGGAGGGAGTGCTGTTATATGTATGGACTGGAGTCTGCCTGGGGAGGAGGGAGCGCTGTTATATGTATGGACTGGAGTCTACCTGGGGAGGGGGGAGTGCTGTTATATGTATGGGACTGGAGTCTGGGAAGGAGGGAGTGCTGTTATATGTATGGACTGGAGTCTGGGAAGGAGGGAGTGCTGTTATATGTATGGGACTGGAGTCTGCCTGGGGAGGAGGGAGTGCTGTTATATGTATGGACTGGAGTCTACCTGGGGAGGGGGGAGTGCTGTTATATGTATGGGACTGGAGTCTGGGAAGGAGGGAGTGCTGTTATATGTATGGGACTGGAGTCTGGGAAGGAGGGAGTGCTGTTATATGTATGGACTGGAGTCTGCCTGGGGAGGAGGGAGTGCTGTTATATGTATGGGACTGGAGTCTGCCTGGGGAGGAGGGAGTGCTGTTATATGTATGGGACTGGAGTCTGCCTGGGGAGGAGGGAGTGCTGTTATATGTATGGACTGGAGTCTGCCTGGGGAGGGGGGAGTGCTGTTATATGTATGGGACTGGAGTCTGCCTGGGGAGGAGGGAGTGCTGTTTAATGTATGGACTGGTGTCTGCCTGGGGAGGAGGAAGTGCTGTTATATGTATGGGACTGGAGTCTGCCTGGGGAGGAGGGAGTGCTGTTATATGTATGGGACTGGAGTCTGTCTGGGGAGGAGGGAGTGCTGTTATATGTATGGACTGGAGTCTGCCTGGGGAGGAGGGAGTGCTGTTATATGTATGGACTGGAGTCTGTCTGGGGAGGAGGGAGTGCTGTTATATGTATGGGACTGGAGTCTGCCTGGGGAGGAGGGAGTGCTGTTATATGTATGGACTGGTGTCTGCCTGGGGAGGAGGGAGTGCTGTTATATGTATGGGACTGGAGTCTGTCTGGGGAGGAGGGAGTGCTGTTATATGTATGGGACTGGAGTCTGCCTGGGGAGGAGGGAGTGCTGTTATATGTATGGGACTGGAGTCTGTCTGGGGAGGAGGGAGTGCTGTTATATGTATGGACTGGAGTCTGCCTGGGGAGGAGGGAGTGCTGTTATATGTATGGACTGGAGTCTGTCTGGGGAGGAGGGAGTGCTGTTATATGTATGGGACTGGAGTCTGCCTGGGGAGGAGGGAGTGCTGTTATATGTATGGACTGGTGTCTGCCTGGGGAGGAGGGAGTGCTGTTATATGTATGGACTGGAGTCTGTCTGGGGAGGAGGGAGTGCTGTTATATGTATGGGACTGGAGTCTGCCTGGGGAGGAGGGAGTGCTGTTATATGTATGGACTGGTGTCTGCCTGGGGAGGAGGGAGTGCTGTTATATGTATGGGACTGGAGTCTGCCTGGGGAGGAGGGAGTGCTGTTATATGTTGTGATACAAATGGGATATGCATGAGTGAGAGACTGGTATAGATAGGCATCCAGTCAATAAGGTAGTGATTGCAGTACATTGAAACATTCATTTGGATACTATGGATTGTGACCGGAATCTGAACTTTTCCTACCATGAGGAGAGCACACACTCAGGAATGTGAGAAGCAACCACCTGCTCAGGCATTGTTGTGGGAGTTGGAAGGGAGGAATGTGAGAACCAAACCAACTCAGATAAAGGAGGAATGTGAAAAAAAACAAGTTACTGCGCATGTCAGTGCGTGATCATTCCAATTAATATTATAAAAAGTACTGACCTCCTCAGCGGGTAGGGACTTTCCAGACGATTCAAGTGGACGCACTTAGTCTGTGATGCTGACCGAGGAAAACCCCTTCCCGCTGATCGAGGTCCCCCGATGCGAAGGGTGATGCTACAATAACTCGGTAATTATTATTGATGCTGAAATCTTTCATGTCATAACTGTCATTTTTTTTTAAATCTTGAGACTATTCATGTGCTATGTAAAACAAAATGATTGCTTGCTGAAATAAAAGATTGTCAATAATCTTTGCCTGGTTGGGATGTCAGTGAGCGCTACGTAAGTTAAGGTAAATAACCTAATTTGGGAGAAAATTTAGCAAGACATAAATATGGACTGGAGTCTACCTGGGGAGGAGGGAGTGCTGTTATATGTATGGGACTGGAGGTCTGTCTGGTGAGGAGGGAGCGCTGTTATATGTATGGGACTGGAGGTCTGTCTGGGGAGGAGGGAGTGCTGTTATATGTATGGACTGGAGTCTGCCTGGGGAGGAGGGAGTGCTGTTATATGTATGGACTGGAGTCTGCCTGGGGAGGAGGGAGTGCTGTTATATGTATGGACTGGAGGTCTGTCTGGTGAGGAGGGAGCGCTGTTATATGTATGGGACTGGAGTCTGCCTGGGGAGGAGGGAGTGCTGTTATATGTATGGACTGGAGTCTGTCTGGGGAGGAGGGAGTGCTGTTATATGTATGGACTGGAGTCTGGGGAGGGGGGAGCGCTGTTATATGTATGGACTGGAGTCTGGGGAGGAGGGAGTGCTGTTATATGTATGGACTGGAGTCTGGGGAGGAGGGAGTGCTGTTATATGTATGGGACTGGAGGTCTGTCTGGGGAGGAGGGAGTGCTGTTATATGTATGGACTGGAGGTCTGTCTGGTGAGGAGGGAGTGCTGTTATATGTATGGGACTGGAGTCTGTCTGGGGAGGAGGGAGTGCTGTTATATGTATGGACTGGAGGTCTGTCTGGGGAGGAGGGAGTGCTGTTATATGTATGGACTGGAGTCTGCCTGGGGAGGAGGGAGTGCTGTTATATGTTTGGACTGGATTCTGGGGAGGAGGGAGTGCTGTTATATGTATGGGACTGGAGTCTGCCTGGGGAGGAGGGAGTGCTGTTATATGTATGGGACTGGAGGTCTGTCTGGGGAGGAGGGAGTGCTGTTATATGTATGGACTGGAGTCTGCCTGGGGAGGAGGGAGTGCTGTTATATGTTTGGACTGGATTCTGGGGAGGAGGGAGTGCTGTTATATGTATGGGACTGGAGTCTGCCTGGGGAGGAGGGAGTGCTGTTATATGTATGGGACTGGAGTCTGGGGAGGAGGGAGTGCTGTTATATGTATGGGACTGGAGTCTGCCTGGGGAGGAGGGAGTGCTGTTATATGTATGGGACTGGAGTCTGCCTGGGGAGGAGGGAGTGCTGTTATATGTATGGGACTGGAGTCTGCCTGGGGAGGAGGGAGTGCTGTTATATGTATGGACTGGAGTCTGTCTGGGGAGGAGGGAGTGCTGTTATATGTATGGACTGGAGTCTGCCTGGGGAGGAGGGAGTGCTGTTATATGTTTGGACTGGATTCTGGGGAGGAGGGAGTGCTGTTATATGTATGGGACTGGAGTCTGCCTGGGGAGGAGGGAGTGCTGTTATATGTATGGGACTGGAGTCTGGGGAGGAGGGAGTGCTGTTATATGTATGGGACTGGAGTCTGCCTGGGGAGGAGGGAGTGCTGTTATATGTATGGACTGGAGTCTGGGGAGGAGGGAGTGCTGTTATATGTATGGACTGGAGTCTGCCTGGGGAGGAGGGAGCGCTGTTTTATGTATGGGACTGGAGTCTGCCTGGGGAAGAGGGAGTGCTGTTATATGTATGGGACTGGAGTCTGCCTGGGGAGGAGGGAGTGCTGTTATATGTATGGGACTGGAGTCAGTCTGGGGACGAGGGAGCGCTGTTATATGTATGGACTGGAGTCTGCCTGGGGAGGAGGGAGTGCTGTTATATGTATGGACTGGAGTCTCTGGGGAGGAGGGAGTGCTGTTATATGTATGGACTGGAGTCTAGGGAGGAGGGAGTGCTGTTATATGTATTGGACTGGAGTCTGCCTGGGGAGGAGGGAGTGCTGTTATATGTATGGGACTGGAGTCTGCCTGGGGAGGAGGGAGTGCTGTTATATGTAGGGGACTGGAGTCTGCCTGGGGAGGAGGGAGTGCTGTTATATGTATGGACTGGAGTCTGTCTGGGGAGGAGGGAGTGCTGTTATATGTATGGACTGGAGTCTAGGGAGGAGGGAGTGCTGTTATATGTATGGACTGGAGTCTGCCTGGGGAGGAGGGAGTGCTGTTATATGTATGGACTGGAGTCTGTCTGGGGAGGAGGGAGTGCTGTTATATGTATGGACTGGAGTCTAGGGAGGAGGGAGTGCTGTTATATGTAGGGGACTGGAGTCTGCCTGGGGAGGAGGGAGTGCTGTTATATGTATGGACTGGAGTCTGTCTGGGGAGGAGGGAGTGCTGTTATATGTATGGACTGGAGTCTAGGGAGGAGGGAGTGCTGTTATATGTATGGGACTGGAGTCTGCCTGGGGAGGAGGTAGTGCTGTTATATGTATGGACTGGAGTCTGCCTGGGGAGGAGGGAGTGCTGTTATATGTATGGGACTGGAGTCTGGGAAGGAGGGAGTGCTGTTATATGTATGGACTGGAGTCTGCCTGGGGAGGAGGGAGTGCTGTTATATGTATGGGACTGGAGTCTGGGAAGGAGGGAGTGCTGTTATATGTAGGGGACTGGAGTCTGCCTGGGGAGGAGGGAGTGCTGTTATATGTATGGACTGGAGTCTGTCTGAGGAGGAGGGAGTGCTGTTATATGTATGGACTGGAGTCTGCCTGGGGAGGAGGGAGTGCTGTTATATGTATGGGACTGGAGTCTGGGAAGGAGGGAGTGCTGTTATATGTAGGGGACTGGAGTCTGCCTGGGGAGGAGGGAGTGCTGTTATATGTATGGACTGGAGTCTGTCTGAGGAGGAGGGAGTGCTGTTATATGTATGGACTGGAGTCTGCCTGGGGAGGAGGGAGTGCTGTTATATGTATGGGGCTGGAGCCTCCCTGGGGAGGAGGGAGTGCTGTTATATGTATGCACTCGAGTCTGCCTGGGGAGGAGGGAGCGCTGTTATATGTATGGGACTGGAGTCTGGGGAGGAGGGAGTGCTGTTATATGTATGGACTGGAGTCTGGGGAGGAGGGAGCGCTGTTATATGTATGGGACTGGAGTCTGCCTGGGGAGGACGAAGCGCTGTTATATGTATGGGACAGGAGTCTGCCTGAGTAGGAGGGAGTGCTGTTATATGTATGGGTCTGGAGTCTGGGGAGGAGGGAGTGCTGTGATATATATGGATTGGAGTCTGCCTGGGGAGGAGGGAGTGCTGTTATATGTATGGACTGGAGTCTGGGAAGGAGGGAGTGCTGTTATATGTATGGACTGGAGTCTGCCTGGGGAGGGGGGAGTGCTGTTATATGTATGGACTGGAGTCTGCCTGGGGAGGAAGGAGTGCTGTTATATGTATGGACTGGAGTTTGGGGAGGAGGGAGCGCTGTTATATGTATGGACTGGAGTCTGCCTGGGGAGGAGGGAGTGCTGTTATATGTATGGACTGGAGTCTGCCTGGGGAGGAGGGAGCGCTGTTATATGTATGGGACTGGAGTCTGCCTGGGGAGGAGGGAGTGCTGTTATATGTATGGACTGGAGTCTGGGGAGGAGAGAGTGCTGTTATGTGTATGGACTGGAGTCTGCCTGGGGAGGAGGGAGTGCTGTTATATGTATGGACTGGAGTCTGGGGAGGAGAGAGTGCTGTTATGTGTATGGACTGGAGTCTGCCTGGGGAGGGGGGAGTGCTGTTATATGTATGGACTGGAGTCTGCCTGGGGAGGAGGGAGCGCTGTTATATGTATGGACTGGAGTCTGGGGAGGAGGGAGCGCTGTTATATGTATGGACTGGAGTCTGCCTGGGGAGGAGGGAGCGCTGTTATATGTATGGGACTGGAGTCTGCCTGGGGAGGAGGGAGCGCTGTTATATGTATGGACTGGAGTCTGGGGAGGAGGGAGTGCTGTTATATGTAAGGACTGGAGTCTGGGGAGGAGAGAGTGCTGTTATGTGTATGGACTGGAGTCTGCCTGGGGAGGGGGGAGTGCTGTTATATGTATGGACTGGAGTCTGCCTGGGGAGGAGGGAGCGCTGTTATATGTATGGACTGGAGTCTGGGGAGGAGGGAGTGCTGTTATATGTATGGGACTGGAGTCTGCCTGGGGAGGAGGGAGCGCTGTTATATGTATGGGACTGGAGTCTGGGGAGGAGGGAGTGCTGTTATATGTATGGGACTGGAGTCTGCCTGGGGAGGAGGGAGTGCTGTTATATGTATGGACTGGAGTCTGCCTGGGGAGGAGGGAGTGCTGTTATATGTATGGGACTGGAGTCTGCCTGAGGAGGAGAGAGTGCTGTTATATGTATGGACTGGAGTCTGCCTGGGGAGGAGGGAGTGCTGTTATATGTATGGACTGGAGTCTGCCTGGGGAGGAGGGAGTGCTGTTATATGTATGGGACTGGAGTCTGCCTTAGGAGGAGGGAGTGCTGTTATATGTTTGGACTGGAGTCTGCCTGGGGAGGAGGGAGTGCTGTTATATGTATGGACTGGAGTCTGCCTGGGGAGGAGGGAGTGCTGTTATATGTATGGGACTGGAGTCTGCCTGGGGAGGAGGGAGTGCTGTTATATGTATGGACTGGAGTCTGCCTGGGGAGGAGGGAGTGCTATTATAAGTATGGGACTGGAGTCTGCCTGGGGAGGAGGGAGTGCTGTTATATGTATGGACTGGAGTCTACCTGGGGAGGAGGGAGCGCTGTTATATGTATGGGACTGGAGTCTGCCTGGGGAGGAGGGAGTGCTGTTATATGTATGGGACTGGAGTCTGCCTGAGGAGGAGGGAGTGCTGTTATATGTATGGGACTGGAGTCTGTCTGGGGAGGAGGGAGCGCTGTTATATGTATGGGACTGGAGTCTGCCTGGGGAGGAGGGAGTGCTGTTATATGTATGGGACTGGAGTCTGCCTGGGGAGGAGGGAGTGCTGTTATATGTATGGACTGGAGTCTGGGGAGGAGGGAGTGCTGTTATATGTATGGACTGGAGTCTGGGGAGGAGAGAGTGCTGTTATGTGTATGGACTGGAGTCTGCCTGGGGAGGGGGGAGTGCTGTTATATGTATGGACTGGAGTCTGCCTGGGGAGGAGGGAGCGCTGTTATATGTATGGACTGTAGTCTGGGGAGGAGGGAGTGCTGTTATATGTATGGGACTGGAGTCTGCCTGGGGAGGAGGGAGTGCTGTTATATGTATGGGACTGGAGTCTGGGGAGGAGGGAGTGCTGTTATATGTATGGGACTGGAGTCTGCCTGGGGAGGAGGGAGCGCTGTTATATGTATGGACTGGAGTCTGCCTGGGGAGGGGGGAGTGCTGTTATATGTATGGACTGGAGTCTACCTGGGGAGGAGGGAGCGCTGTTATATGTATGGACTGGAGTCTACCTGGGGAGGAGGGAGTGCTGTTATATGTATGGACTGGAGTCTGCCTGGGGAGGAAGGAGTGCTGTTATATGTATGGGACTGGAGTCTGCCTGGGGAGGGAAGAGTGCTGTTATATGTTTGGACTGGAGTCTGCCTGGGGAGGAGGGAGCGCTGTTATATGTATGGGACTGGAGTCTGGGGAGGAGGGAGTGCTGTTATATGTATGGACTGGAGTCTGGGGAGGAGGGAGTGCTGTTATATGTATGGACTGGAGTCTGCCTGGGGAGGAGGGAGTGCTGTTATATGTATGGACTTGAGTCTGCCTGGGGAGGAGGGAGTGCTGTTATATGTATGGACTGGAGTCTGGGGAGGAGGGAGTGCTGTTATATGTATGGACTGGAGTCTGCCTGGGGAGGAGGGAGTGCTGTTATATGTATGGACTGGAGTCTGCCTGGGGAGGAGGGAGTGCTGTTATATGTATGGACTGGAGTCTGCCTGGGGAGGGGGGAGTGCTGTTATATGTATGGACTGGAGTCTGCCTGGGGAGGAGGGAGTGCTGTTATATGTATGGACTGGAGTCTGGGGAGGAGGGAGCGCTGTTATATGTATGGACTGGAGTCTGCCTGGGGAGGAGGGAGCGCTGTTATATGTATGGGACTGGAGTCTACCTGGGGAGGAGGGAGTGCTGTTATATGTATGGACTGGAGTCTGGGGAGGAGGGAGTGCTGTTATATGTATGGACTGGAGTCTGCCTGGGGAGGAGGGAGTGCTGTTATATGTATGGGACTGGAGTCTGCCTGGGGAGGAGGGAGTGCTGTTATATGTATGGACTGGAGTCTGCCTGGGGAGGAGGGAGTGCTGTTATATGTATGGACTGGAGTCTGTCTGGGGAGGAGGGAGTGCTGTTATATTTATGGGACTGGAGTCTGCCTGGGGAGGAGGGAGTGCTGTTATATGTATGGACTGGAGTCTGCCTGGGGAGGAGGGAGTGCTGTTATATGTATGGACTGGAGTCTGTCTGGGGAGGAGGGAGTGCTGTTATATTTATGGGACTGGAGTCTGCCTGGGGAGGAGGGAGTGCTGTTATATGTATGGACTGGAGTCTGCCTGGGGAGGAGGGAGTGCTGTTATATGTAGGGGACTGGAGTCTGCCTGGGGAGGAGGGAGTGCTGTTATATGTATGGACTGGAGTCTGTCTGGGGAGGAGGGAGTGCTGTTATATTTATGGGACTGGAGTCTGCCTGGGGAGGAGGGAGTGCTGTTATATGTATGGACTGGAGTCTGTCTGGGGAGGAGGGAGTGCTGTTATATGTAGGGGACTGGAGTCTGCCTGGGGAGGAGGGAGTGCTGTTATATGTATGGACTGGAGTCTGTCTGGGGAGGAGGGAGTGCTGTTATATTTATGGGACTGGAGTCTGCCTGGGGAGGAGGGAGTGCTGTTATATGTATGGACTGGAGTCTGCCTGGGGAGGAGGGAGTGCTGTTATATGTATGGGACTGGAGTCTGCCTGGGGAGGAGGGAGCGTTGTTATATGTATGGACTGGAGTCTGCCTGGGGAGGAGGGAGCGCTGTTATATGTATGGACTGGAGTCTGCCTGGGGAGGAGGGAGTGCTGTTATATGTATGGGAGTGGACTCTGCCTGGGGAGGAGGGAGTGCTGTTATATGTATGGACTGGATTCTGCCTGGGGAGGAGGGAGCACTGTTATATGTATGGACTGGAGTCTGCCTGGGGAGGAGGGAGTGCTGTTATATGTATGGACTGGAGTCTGCCTGGGGAGGATGGAGTGCTGTTATATGTATGGACTGGAGTCTGCCTGGGGAGGAGGGAGTGCTGTTATATGTATGGACTTGAGTCTGCCTGGGGAGGAGGGAGTGCTGTTATATGTATGGGACTGGAGTCTGCCTGGGGAGGAGGGAGTGCTGTTATATGTATGCACTGGAGTCTGGGGAGGAGGGAGTGCTGTTATATGTATGGACTGGAGTCTGCCTGGGGAGGAGGGAGTGCTGTTATATGTATGGACTGGAGTCTGCCTGGGGAGGAGGGAGTGCTGTTATATGTATGGACTGGAGTCTGGGGAGGAGGGAGTGCTGTTATATGTATGGACTGGAGTCTGCCTGGGGAGGAGGGAGTGCTGTTATATGTATGGACTGGAGTCTGCCTGGGGAGGAGGGAGTGCTGTTATATGTATGGACTGGAGTCTGCCTGGGGAGGGGGGAGTGCTGTTATATGTATGGACTGGAGTCTGCCTGGGGAGGAGGGAGTGCTGTTATATGTATGGACTGGAGTCTGGGGAGGAGGGAGCGCTGTTATATGTATGGACTGGAGTCTGCCTGGGGAGGAGGGAGCGCTGTTATATGTATGGGACTGGAGTCTACCTGGGGAGGAGGGAGTGCTGTTATATGTATGGACTGGAGTCTGGGGAGGAGGGAGCGCTGTTATATGTATGGACTGGAGTCTGCCTGGGGAGGAGGGAGCGCTGTTATATGTATGGGACTGGAGTCTGCCTGGGGAGGAGGGAGCGCTGTTATATGTATGGACTGGAGTCTGGGGAGGAGGGAGTGCTGTTATATGTATGGACTGGAGTCTGGGGAGGAGAGAGTGCTGTTATGTGTATGGACTGGAGTCTGCCTGGGGAGGGGGGAGTGCTGTTATATGTATGGACTGGAGTCTGCCTGGGGAGGAGGGAGCGCTGTTATATGTATGGACTGGAGTCTGGGGAGGAGGGAGTGCTGTTATATGTATGGGACTGGAGTCTGCCTGGGGAGGAGGGAGTGCTGTTATATGTATGGGACTGGAGTCTGGGGAGGAGGGAGTGCTGTTATATGTATGGGACTGGAGTCTGCCTGGGGAGGAGGGAGCGCTGTTATATGTATGGACTGGAGTCTGCCTGGGGAGGGGGGAGTGCTGTTATATGTATGGACTGGAGTCTACCTGGGGAGGAGGGAGCGCTGTTATATGTATGGACTGGAGTCTACCTGGGGAGGAGGGAGTGCTGTTATATGTATGGGACTGGAGTCTGCCTGGGGAGGGAAGAGTGCTGTTATATGTATGGACTGGAGTCTGCCTGGGGAGGAGGGAGCGCTGTTATATGTATGGGACTGGAGTCTGCCTGGGGAGGGAAGAGTGCTGTAATATGTATGGACTGGAGTCTGCCTGGGGAGGAGGGAGTGCTGTTATATGTATGGGACTGGAGTCTGTCTGGGGAGGAGGGAGTGCTGTTATATGTATGGACTGGAGTCTGCCTGGGGAGGAGGGAGTGCTGTTATATGTATGGACTGGAGTCTGGGGAGGAGGGAGTGCTGTTATATGTATGGACTGGAGTCTGGGGAGGAGGGAGTGCTGTTATATGTATGGACTGGAGTCTGTCTGGGGAGGAGGGAGTGCTGTTATATGTATGGGACTGGAGTCTGCCTGGGGAGGAGGGAGTGCTGTTATATGTATGGACTGGAGTCTGTCTGGGGAGGAGGGAGTGCTGTTATATGTATGGGACTGGAGTCTGCCTGGGGAGGAGGGAGTGCTGTTATATGTATGGGACTGGAGTCTGTCTGGGGAGGAGGGAGCGCTGTTATATGTATGCACTGGAGTCTGGGGAGGAGGGAGCGCTGTTATATGTATGGACTGGAGTCTGGGGAGGAGGGAGCGCTGTTATATGTATGGACTGGAGTCTGCCTGGGGAGGAGGGAGCGCTGTTATATGTATGGACTGGAGTCTGGGGAGGAGGGAGTGCTGTTATATGCATGGACTGGAGTCTGCCTGTGGAGGAGGGAGCGCTGTTATATGTATGGACTGGAGTCTGCCTGGGGAGGAGGGAGTGCTGTTATATGTATGGACTGGAGTCTGCCTGGGGAGGAGGGAGTGCTATTATATGTATGGACTGGAGTCTGCCTGGGGAGGAGGGAGCGCTGTTATATGTATGGACTGGAGTCTGCCTGGGGAGGAGGGAGCGCTGTTATATGTATGGACTGGAGTCTGCCTGGGGAGGAGGGAGTGCTGTTATATGTATGGACTGGAGTCTGCCTGGGGAGGAGGGAGTGCTATTATATGTATGGACTGGAGTCTGCCTGGGGAGGAGGGAGTGCTGTTATATTTATGGACTGGAGTCTGCCTGGGGAGGAGGGAGCGCTGTTATATGTATGGACTGGAGTCTGCCTGGGGAGGAGGGAGTGCTGTTATATGTATGGACTGGAGTCTGCCTGGGGAGCAGGGAGTGCTGTTATATGTATGGACTGGAGTCTGCCTGGGGAGGAGGGAGTGCTGTTATATGTATGGACTGGAGTCTGCTTGGGGAGGAGGGAGCGCTGTTATATGTATGGACTGGAGTCTGTCTGGGAAGGAGGGAGCGCTGTTATATGTATGGGACTGGAGTCTGCCTGGGGAGCAGGGAGTGCTGTTATATGTATGGGACTGGAGTCTGGGGAGGAGGGAGTGCTGTTATATGTATGGACTGGAGTCTGGGGAGGAGGGAGTGCTGTTATATGTATGGACTGGAGTCTGTCTGGGAAGGAGGGAGTGCTGTTATATGTATGGGACTGGAGTCTGCCTGGGGAGGGGGGAGCGCTGTTATATGTATGGACTGGAGTCTGGGGAGGAGGGAGCGCTGTTATATGTATGGACTGGAGTCTGCCTCCTGGGGAGGAGGGAGTGCTGTTATATGTATGGACTGGAGTCTGTCTGGGAAGGAGGGAGTGCTGTTATATGTATGGACTGGAGTCTGGGGAGGAGGGAGCGCTGTCATATGTATGGGACTGGAGTCTGCCTGGGGAGGGGGGAGCGCTGTTATATGTATGGACTGAAGTCTGGGGAGGAGGGAGCGCTGTTATATGTATGGACTGGAGTCTGCCTCCTGGGGAGGAGGGAGTGCTGTTATATGTATGGACTGGAGTCTGCCTGGGGAGGAGGGAGCGCTGTTATATGTATGGACTGGAGTCTGCCTGGGGAGGGGGGAGTGCTGTTATATGTATGGACTGGAGTCTGCCTGGGGAGGAGGGAGTGCTGTTATATGTATGGACAGGAGTCTGTCTGGGGAGAAGGGAGTGCTGTTATATGTATGGACTGGAGTCTGTCTGGGAAGGAGGGAGTGCTGTTATATGTATGTACTGGAGTCTGCCTGGGGAGGGAAGAGTGCTGTTATATGTATGGACAGGAGTCTGTCTGGGGAGGAGGGAGTGCTGTTATATGTATGGACTGGAGTCTGTCTGGGAAGGAGGGAGTGCTGTTATATGTATGGACTGGAGTCTGCCTGGGGAGGGAAGAGTGCTGTTATATGTATGGACTGGAATCTGCCTGGGGAGGAGGGAGCGCTGTTATATGTATGGGACTGGAGTCTGGGGAGGAGGGAGTGCTGTTATATGTATAGACTGGAGTCTGGGGAGGAGGGAGTGCTGTTATATGTATGGACTGGAGTCTGCCTGGGGAGGAGGGAGTGCTGTTATATGTATGGACTGGAGTCTGTCTGGGAAGGAGGGAGTGCTGTTATATGTATGGACTGGAGTCTGCCTGGGGAGGGGGGAGTGCTGTTATATGTATGGACTGGAGTCTACCTGGGGAGGAGGGAGCGCTGTTATATGTATGGACTGGAGTCTACCTGGGGAGGAGGGAGTGCTGTTATATGTATGGGACTGGACTCTGCCTGGGGAGGTAAGAGTGCTGTTATATGTATGGACTGGAGTCTGCCTGGGGAGGAGGGAGCGCTGTTATATGTATGGGACTGGAGTCTGCCTGGGGAGGGAAGAGTGCTGTTATATGTATGGACTGGAGTCTGCCTGGGGAGGAGGGAGCGCTGTTATATGTATGGGACTGGAGTCTGGGGAGGAGGGAGTGCTGTTATATGTATGGACTGGAGTCTGCCTGGGGAGGAGGGAGCGCTGTTATATGTATGGGACTGGAGTCTGGGGAGGAGGGAGTGCTGTTATATGTATCGACTGGAGTCTGCCTGGGGAGGAGGGAGTGCTGTTATATGTATGGACTGGAGTATGGGGAGGAGGGAGTGCTGTTATATGTATGGACTGGAGTCTGGGGAGGAGGGAGTGCTGTTATATGTATGGACTGGAGTCTGCCTGGGGAGGAGGGAGTGCTGTTATATGTATGGACTGGAGTCTGCCTGGGGAGGAGGGAGTGCTGTTATATGTATGGACTGGAGTCTGGGGAGGAGGGAGTGCTTTTATATGTATGGACTGGAGTCTGCCTGGGTAGGGGGGAGTGCTGTTATATGTATGGACTGGAGTCTGCCTGGGGAGGAGGGAGTGCTGTTATATGTATGGACTGGAGTCTGGGGAGGAGGGAGCGCTGTTATATGTATGGACTGGAGTCTACCTGGGGAGGAGGGAGCGCTGTTATATGTATGGGACTGGAGTCTGGGGAGGAGGGAGTGCTGTTATATGTATGGACTTGAGTCTGCCTGGGGAGGAGGGAGTGCTGTTATATGTATGGACTGGAGTATGGGGAGGAGGGAGTGCTGTTATATGTATGGACTGGAGTCTGGGGAGGAGGGAGTGCTGTTATATGTATGGACTGGAGTCTGCCTGGGGAGGAGGGAGTGCTGTTATATGTATGGACTGGAGTCTGCCTGGGGAGGAGGGAGTGCTGTTATATGTATGGACTGGAGTCTGGGGAGGAGGGAGTGCTTTTATATGTATGGACTGGAGTCTGCCTGGGTAGGGGGGAGTGCTGTTATATGTATGGACTGGAGTCTGCCTGGGGTGGAGGGAGTGCTGTTATATGTATGGACTGGAGTCTGGGGAGGAGGGAGCGCTGTTATATGTATGGACTGGAGTCTGCCTGGGGAGGAGGGAGCGCTGTTATATGTATGGGACTGGAGTCTGCCTGGGGAGGAGGGAGCGCTGTTATATGTATGGACTGGAGTCTGGGGAGGAGGGAGTGCTGTTATATGTATGGACTGGAGTCTGGGGAGGAGAGAGTGCTGTTATGTGTATGGACTGGAGTCTGCCTGGGGAGGGGGGAGTGCTGTTATATGTATGGACTGGAGTCTGCCTGGGGAGGAGGGAGCGCTGTTATATGTATGGACTGGAGTCTGGGGAGGAGGGAGTGCTGTTATATGTATGGGACTGGAGTCTGCCTGGGGAGGAGGGAGTGCTGTTATATGTATGGGACTGGAGTCTGGGGAGGAGGGAGTGCTGTTATATGTATGGGACTGGAGTCTGCCTGGGGAGGAGGGAGCGCTGTTAT
Organism: Dendrobates tinctorius; assembly: GCF_039654945.1. Lineage (NCBI taxonomy): Eukaryota > Metazoa > Chordata > Amphibia > Anura > Dendrobatidae > Dendrobates > Dendrobates tinctorius. The sequence goes on along the minus strand of NW_027361972.1, from coordinate 662,517 downwards.
ATGTATGGACTGGAGTCTGCCTGGGGAGGGGGGAGTGCTGTTATATGTATGGACTGGAGTCTACCTGGGGAGGAGGGAGCGCTGTTATATGTATGGACTGGAGTCTACCTGGGGAGGAGGGAGTGCTGTTATATGTATGGGACTGGAGTCTGCCTGGGGAGGGAAGAGTGCTGTTATATGTATGGACTGGAGTCTGCCTGGGGAGGAGGGAGCGCTGTTATATGTATGGGACTGGAGTCTGCCTGGGGAGGGAAGAGTGCTGTTATATGTATGGACTGGAGTCTGCCTGGGGAGGAGGGAGCGCTGTTATATGTATGGGACTGGAGTCTGGGGAGGAGGGAGTGCTGTTATATGTATGGACTGGAGTCTGGGGAGGAGGGAGTGCTGTTATATGTATGGACTGGAGTCTGCCTGGGGAGGGGGGAGTGCTGTTATATGTATGGACTGGAGTCTGCCTGGGGAGGAGGGAGTGCTGTTATATGTATGGACTGGAGTCTTGGGAGGAGGGAGCGCTGTTATATGTATGGACTGGAGTCTGCCTGGGGAGGAGGGAGCGCTGTTATATGTATGGGACTGGAGTCTACCTGGGGAGGAGGGAGTGCTGTTATATGTATGGACTGGAGTCTGGGGAGGAGGGAGCGCTGTTATATGTATGGACTGGAGTCTGCCTGGGGAGGAGGGAGCGCTGTTATATGTATGGGACTGGAGTCTGCCTGGGGAGGAGGGAGCGCTGTTATATATATGGACTGGAGTCTGGGGAGGAGGGAGTGCTGTTATATGTATGGACTGGAGTCTGGGGAGGAGGGAGTGCTGTTATATGTATGGACTGGAGTCTGGGGAGGAGAGAGTGCTGTTATGTGTATGGAGTGGAGTCTGCCTGGGGAGGGGGGAGTGCTGTTATATGTATGGACTGGAGTCTGCCTGGGGAGGAGGAAGCACTGTTATATGTATGGACTGGAGTCTGGGGAGGAGGGAGTGCTGTTATATGTATGGGACTGGAGTCTGCCTGGGGAGGAGGGAGCGCTGTTATATGTATGGGACTGGAGTCTGGGGAGGAGGGAGTGCTGTTATATGTATGGGACTGGAGTCTGCCTGGGGAGGAGGGAGTGCTGTTATATGTATGGACTGGAGTCTGCCTGGGGAGGAGGGAGTGCTGTTATATGTATGGGACTGAAGTCTGCCTGAGGAGGAGGGAGTGCTGTTATATGTATGGACTGGAGTCTGCCTGTGGAGGAGGGAGTGCTGTTATATGTATGGACTTGAGTCTGCCTGGGGAGGAGGGAGTGCTGTTATATGTATGGGACTGGAGTCTGCCTTAGGAGGAGGGAGTGCTGTTATATGTTTGGACTGGAGTCTGCCTGGGGAGGAGGGAGTGCTGTAATATGTATGGACTGGAGTCTGCCTCCTGGGGAGGAGGGAGTGCTGTTATATGTATGGGACTGGAGTCTGCCTGGGGAGGAGGGAGTGCTGTTATATGTATGGACTGGAGTCTGCCTGGGGAGGAGGGAGTGCTATTATAAGTATGGGACTGGAGTCTGCCTGGGGAGGAGGGAGTGCTGTTATATGTATGGACTGGAGTCTACCTGGGGAGGAGGGAGCGCTGTTATATGTATGGGACTGGAGTCTGCCTGGGGAGGAGGGAGTGCTGTTATATGTATGGGACTGGAGTCTGCCTGAGGAGGAGGGAGTGCTGTTATATGTATGGGACTGGAGTCTGTCTGGGGAGGAGGGAGCGCTGTTATATGTATGGGACTGGAGTCTGCCTGGGGAGGAGGGAGTGCTGTTATATGTATGGGACTGGAGTCTACCTGGGGAGGAGGGAGTGCTGTTATATGTATGGACTGGAGTCTGCCTGGGGAGGAGGGAGTGCTGTTATATGTATGGACTGGAGTCTGCCTGGGGAGGAGGGAGTGCTGTTATATGTATGGACTGGAGTCTGCCTGGGGAGGAGGGAGTGCTGTTATATGTATGGGACTGGAGTCTGCCTGAGGAGGAGGGAGTGCTGTTATATGTATGGACTGGAGTCTGCCTGTGGAGGAGGGAGTGCTGTTATATGTATGGACTGGAGTCTGCCTGGGGAGGAGGGAGTGCTGTTATATGTATGGGACTGGAGTCTGCCTTAGGAGGAGGGAGTGCTGTTATATGTTTGGACTGGAGTCTGCCTGGGGAGGAGGGAGTGCTGTTATATGTATGGACTGGAGTCTGCCTGGGGAGGAGGGAGTGCTGTTATATGTATGGGACTGGAGTCTGCCTGGGGAGGAGGGAGTGCTGCTATATGTATGGACTGGAGTCTGCCTGGGGAGGAGGGAGTGCTATTATAAGTATGGGACTGGAGTCTGCCTGGGGAGGAGGGAGTGCTGTTATATGTATGGACTGGAGTCTACCTGGGGAGGAGGGAGCGCTGTTATATGTATGGGACTGGAGTCTGCCTGGGGAGGAGGGAGTGCTGTTATATGTATGGGACTGGAGTCTGCCTGAGGAGGAGGGAGTGCTGTTATATGTATGGGACTGGAGTCTGTCTGGGGAGGAGGGAGCGCTGTTATATGTATGGGACTGGAGTCTGCCTGGGGAGGAGGGAGTGCTGTTATATGTATGGGACTGGAGTCTACCTGGGGAGGAGGGAGTGCTGTTATATGTATGGACTGGAGTCTGCCTGGGGAGGAGGGAGTGCTGTTATATGTATGGACTGGAGTCTGTCTGGGGAGGAGGGAGTGCTGTTATATGTATGGACTGGAGTCTACCTGGGGAGGAGGGAGTGCTGTTATATGTATGGGACTGGAGTCTGCCTGGGGAGGAGGGAGTGCTGTTATATGTATGGGACTGGAGTCTGCCTGAGGAGGAGGGAGTGCTGTTATATGTATGGGACTGGAGTCTGTCTGGGGAGGAGGGAGCGCTGTTATATGTATGGGACTGGAGTCTGCCTGGGGAGGAGGGAGTGCTGTTATATGTATGGGACTGGAGTCTACCTGGGGAGGAGGGAGTGCTGTTATATGTATGGACTGGAGTCTGCCTGGGGAGGAGGGAGTGCTGTTATATGTATGGACTGGAGTCTGTCTGGGGAGGAGGGAGTGCTGTTATATGTATGGACTGGAGTCTGTCTGGGGAGGAGGGAGTGCTGTTATATGTATGGGACTGGAGTCTACCTGGGGAGGATGGAGTGCTGTTATATGTATGGACTGGAGTATGCCTGGGGAGGAGGGAGTGCTGTTATATGTATGGGACTGGAGTCTGCCTGGGGAGGAGGGAGTGCTGTTAAATGTATGGACTGGTGTCTGCCTGGGGAGGAGGTAGTGCTGTTATATGTATGGGACTGGAGTCTGCCTGGGGAGGAGGGAGTGCTGTTATATGTATGGACTGGAGTCTGTCTGGGGAGGAGGGAGTGCTGTTAAATGTATGGACTGGTGTCTGCCTGGGGAGGAGGGAGTGCTGTTATATGTATGGGACTGGAGTCTGCCTGGGGAGGAGGGAGTGCTGTTATATGTATGGGACTGGAGTCTGCCTGGGGAGGAGGGAGTGCTGTTATATGTTGTGATACAAATGGGATATGCATGAGTGAGAGACTGGTATAGATAGGCATCCAGTCAATAAGGTAGTGATTGCAGTACATTGAAACATTCATTTGGATACTATGGATTGTGACCGGAATCTGAACTTTTCCTACCATGAGGAGAGCACACACTCAGGAATGTGAAAAGCAACCACCTGCTCAGGCATTGTTGTGGGAGTTGGAAGGGAGGAATGTGAGAACCAAACCAACTCAGATAAAGGAGGAATGTGAAAAAAAACAAGTTACTGCGCATGTCAGTGCGTGATCATTCCAATTAATATTATAAAAAGTACTGACCTCCTCAGCGGGTAGGGACTTTCCAGACGATTCAAGTGGACGCACTTAGTCTGTGATGCTGACCGAGGAAAACCCCTTCCCGCTGATCGAGGTCCCCCGATGCGAAGGGTGATGCTACAATAACTCGGTAATTATTATTGATGCTGAAATCTTTCATGTCATAACTGTCATTTTTTTTTAAATCTTGAGACTATTCATGTGCTATGTAAAACAAAATGATTGCTTGCTGAAATAAAAGATTGTCAATAATCTTTGCCTGGCTGGGATGTCAGTGAGCGCTACGTAAGTTAAGGTAAATAACCTAATTTGGGAGAAAATTTAGCAAGACATAAATATGGACTGGAGTCTACCTGGGGAGGAGGGAGCGCTGTTATATGTATGGGACTGGAGGTCTGTCTGGGGAGGAGGGAGTGCTGTTATATGTATGGACTGGAGTCTGCCTGGGGAGGAGGGAGTGCTGTTATATGTATGGACTGGAGGTCTGTCTGGTGAGGAGGGAGCGCTGTTATATGTATGGACTGGAGTCTGGGGAGGAGGGAGTGCTGTTATATGTATGGACTGGAGTCTGGGGAGGAGGGAGTGCTGTTATATGTATGGGACTGGAGGTCTGTCTGGTGAGGAGGGAGTGCTGTTATATGTATGGGACTGGAGTCTGTCTGGGGAGGAGGGAGCGCTGTTATATGTATGGGACTGGAGGTCTGTCTGGTGAGGAGGGAGTGCTGATATATGTATGGACTGGAGGTCTGTCTGGGGAGGAGGGAGTGCTGTTATATGTATGGGACTGGAGTCTGCCTGAGGAGGAGGGAGTGCTGTTATATGTATGGGACTGGAGTCTGTCTGGTGAGGAGGGAGTGCTGTTATATGTATGGACTGGAGTCTGGGGAGGAGGGAGTGCTGTTATATGTATGGACTGGAGTATGCCTGGGGAGGAGGGAGTGCTGTTATATGTATGGACTGGAGTCTGCCTGGGGAGGAGGGAGTGCTGATATATGTATGGGACTGGAGTCTGTCTGGGGAGGAGGGAGCGCTGTTATATGTATGGGACTGGAGGTCTGTCTGGTGAGGAGGGAGCGCTGTTATATGTATGGACTGGAGTCTGGGGAGGAGGGAGTGCTGTTATATGTATGGACTGGAGTATGCCTGGGGAGGAGGGAGTGCTGTTATATGTATGGACTGGAGTCTGCCTGGGGAGGAGGGAGTGCTGATATATGTATGGGACTGGAGTCTGTCTGGGGAGGAGGGAGCGCTGTTATATGTATGGGACTGGAGGTCTGTCTGGTGAGGAGGGAGTGCTGTTATATGTATGGACTGGAGTCTGGGGAGGAGGTAGTGCTGTTATATGTATGGACTGGAGTATGCCTGGGGAGGAGGGAGTGCTGTTATATGTATGGACTGGAGTATGCCTGGGGAGGAGGGAGTGCTGATATATGTATGGACTGGAGTCTACCTGGGGAGGAGGGAGCGCTGTTATATGTATGGGACTGGAGGTCTGTCTGGTGAGGAGGGAGTGCTGTTATATGTATGGGACTGGAGTCTGTCTGGTGAGGAGGGAGTGCTGTTGTATGTATGGACTGGAGTATGCCTGGGGAGGAGGGAGTGCTGTTATATGTATGGACTGGAGTCTGTCTGGTGAGGAGGGAGTGCTGTTATATGTATGGACTGGAGTCTGCCTGGGGAGGAGGGAGTGCTGTTATATGTATGGGACTGGAGTCTGCCTGAGGAGGAGGGAGTGCTGTTATATGTATGGGACTGGAGTCTGTCTGGTGAGGAGGGAGTGCTGTTATATGTATGGACTGGAGTATGCCTGGGGAGGAGGGAGTGCTGTTATATGTATGGACTGGAGTCTGCCTGGGGAGGAGGGAGTGCTGATATATGTATGGACTGGAGTATGCCTGGGGAGGAGGGAGTGCTGATATATGTATGGACTGGAGTCTACCTGGGGAGGAGGGAGCGCTGTTATATGTATGGGACTGGAGGTCTGTCTGGTGAGGAGGGAGTGCTGTTATATGTATGGGACTGGAGTCTGTCTGGTGAGGAGGGAGTGCTGTTATATGTATGGACTGGAGTATGCCTGGGGAGGAGGGAGTGCTGTTATATGTATGGACTGGAGTCTGTCTGGTGAGGAGGGAGTGCTGTTATATGTATGGACTGGAGTATGCCTGGGGAGGAGGGAGTGCTGATATATGTATGGACTGGAGTATGCCTGGGGAGGAGGGAGTGCTGATATATGTATGGACTGGAGTCTGCCTGCGGAGGAGGGAGTGCTGTTATATGTATGGACTGGAGTCTGGGGAGGAGGGAGTGCTGTTATATGTATGGACTGGAGTCTGCCTGGGGAGGAGGGAGTGCTGTTATATGTATGGACTGGAGTCTGTCTGGGGAGGAGGGAGTGCTGTTATATGTATGGGACTGGAGTCTGGGGAGGAGGGAGTGCTGTTATATGTATGGACTGGAGTCTGCCTGGGGAGGAGGGAGTGCTGTTATATGTATGGACTGGAGTCTGGGGAGGAGGGAGTGCTGTTATATGTATGGACTGGAGTCTGCCTGGGGAGGAGGGAGTGCTGTTATATGTATGGACTGGAGTATGCCTGGGGACGAGGGAGTGCTGTTATATGTATGGACTTGAGTCTGCCTGGGGAGGAGGGAGCGCTGTTATATGTATGGGACTGGAGTCTGGGGAGGAGGGAGCGCTGTTATATGTATGGGACTGGAGTCTGCCTGGGGAGGAGGGAGTGCTGTTATATGTAGGGGACTGGAGTCTGGGGAGGAGGGAGCGCTGTTATATGTATGGGACTGGAGTCTGGGGAGGAGGGAGTGCTGTTATATGTATGGACTGGAGTGTGCCTGGGGAGGAGGGAGTGTTGTTATTTGTATGGGATTGGAGTCTGGGGAGGAAGGAGTGCTGTTATATGTATGGACTGGAGTCTGCCTGGGGAGGAGGGAGTGCTGTTATATGTATGGGACTGGAGTCTGCCTGGGGAGGAGGAAGAGCTGTTATATGTATGGGACTGGAGTCTGCCTGAGGAGTAGGGAGTGCTGTTATATGTATGGACTGGAGTCTGCCTGGGGAGGAGGGAGCGCTGTTATATGTAGGGGACTGGAGTCTGCCTGGGGAGGAGGGAGTGCTGTTATATGTATGGGACTGGAGTCTGCCTGGGGAGGAGGGAGTGCTGTTATATGTATGGACTGGAGTCTTCCTGGTGAGGAGGGAGTGCTGTTATATGTAGGGGACTGGAGTCTGCCTGGGGAGGAGGGAGTGCGGTTATATGTATGGACTGGAGTCTGCCTGGGGAGGTGGGAGTGCTGTTATATGTAGGGGACTGGAGTCTGCCTGAGGAGGAGGGAGTGCTGTTATATGTAGGGGACTGGAGTCTGCCTGAGGAGGAGGGAGTGCTGTTATATGTATGGGACTGGAGTCTGCCTGGGGAGGAGGGAGCACTGTTATATGTATGGGACTGGAGTCTGCCTGGGGAGGAGGGAGTGCTGTTATATGTAGGGGACTGGAGTCTGCCTGAGGAGGAGGGAGTGCTGTTATATGTATGAGACTGGAGTCTGCCTGGGGAGGAGGGAGCGCTGTTATATGTATGGGACTGGAGTCTTCCTGGGAAGGAGGGAGTGCTGTTATATGTATGGACTGGAGTCTGCCGGGGGAGGAGGGAGTGCTGTTATATGTATGGACTGGAGTCTGCCTGGGGAGGAGGGAGTGCTGTTATATGTAGGGGACTGGAGTCTGCCTGGGGAGGAGGGATCGCTGTTATATGTATGGGACTGGAGTCTGCCTGAGGAGGAGGGAGCGCTGCTATATGTAGGGGACTGGAGTCTGCCTGTTGAGGAGGGAGCGCTGTTATATGTATGGGACTGGAGTCTGCCTTGGGAGGAGGGATCGCTGTTATATGTATGGGACTGGAGTCTGCCTGAGGAGGAGGGAGCGCTGTTATATGTTGGGGACTGGAGTCTGCCTGGGGAGGAGGGAGCGCTGTTATATGTATGGGACTGGAGTCTGCCTGGGGAGGAGGGAGTGCTGTTATATGTATGGGACTGGAGTCTGCCTGGGGAGGAGGGAGTGCTGTTATATGTATGGACTGGAGTCTGCCTGGGGAGGAGGGAGTGCTGTTATATGTAGGGGACTGGAGTCTGCCTGGGGAGGAGGGAGCTCTGTTATATGTAGGGGACTGGAGTCTGCCTGGGGAGGAGGGAGCGCTGTTATATGTATGGGACTGGAGTCTGCCTTGGGAGGAGGGATCGCTGTTATATGTATGGGACTGGAGTCTGCCTGAGGAGGAGGGAGCGCTGTTATATGTTGGGGACTGGAGTCTGCCTGGGGAGGAGTGAGCGCTGTTATATGTATGGACTGGAGTCTGGCTGGGGGGGAGGGAGTGCTTTTATATGTATGGACTGGAGTCTGCCTGGGGAGGAGGGAGTGCTGTTATATGTAGGGGACTGGAGTCTGCCTGGGGAGGAGGGAGCGCTGTTATTTTTATGGGACTGGAGTCTGCCTGAGGAGGAGGGAGCGCTGTTATATGTAGGGGACTGGAGTCTGCCTGGGGAGGAGGGAGCGCTGTTATATGTATGGGACTGGAGTCTGCCTGGGGAGGAGGGAGTTCTGTTATATGTATGGACTGGAGTCTGCCTGGGAAGGAGGGAGTGCTGTTATATGTAGGGGACTGGAGTCTGCCTGGGGAGGAGGGAGCGCTGTTATATTTATGGACTGGAGTCTGCCTGGGGAGGAGGGAGTGCTGTTATATGTATGGGACTGGAGTCTGCCTGGGGAGGAGGGAGTGCTGTTATATGTATGGTACTGGAGTCTGCCTGGGAAGGAGGGAGTTCTGTTATATGTATGGACTGGAGTCTGCCTGGGGAGGAGGGAGCGCTGTTATATGTATGGACTGGAGTCTGCCTGGGAAGGAGGGAGCGCTGTTATATGTAGGGGACTGGAGTCTGCCTGGGGAGGAGGGAGTGCTGTTATATGTATGGACTGGAGTCTGCCTGGTGTGATACTTATGTGATATGTGATACTTATGTGATTCAGCTAAAGCTGAAAATGAATTGAGGCTTGCAAGAGATGTCAAAAGCAATAATAAAGGATTTTGGGGATATGTCAAAAGTAAATGAAAAGTCAAAGATGCTATAGGATTTTTACAGGATGAAAATGATGAAATGTTAAGACAGGATGTTGAGAAGGCTGAACTTTTAAATTCCTATTTTGCATCTGTTTTCTCTCAGAAAGGAAATGTAACATCAACTGTTATTCACTGCCCTATTAAGGGAATAGAAGAATCCAGGATATCTATAAACAGAAAGATAGTGAGGAAACACTTAGCTAACCTAAATGAATTCAAGTCTCCAGGTCCAGATGAATTACACCCCAGAGTACTGAAGGAGATAGCAGAAGAAATTTTTGAACCCCTCTCCATAATCTTTGAAAATTCTTGGAGAACAGGAGAAGTGCCAGAAGACTGGAGAAGAGCAAATGTTGTTCCTATCTTCAAAAAGGGGAAGAAGGTGGACCCAGGCAACTATAGGCCGGTGAGTCTGACTTCTATACCAGGAAAGATCTTTGAACAAATTATTAAACAACATGTATGTCAATACCTGGATAAGAATGAAGTGATTAAACAGAGTCAGCATGGGTTTGTAACTAATAAGTCATGTCAGACTAATTTAATTTCCTTCTATGACGGTATTACTGATTGGGTGGATCAAGGAAATGCTGTAGATATAGTATATCTTGACTTCAGCAAAGCATTTGACAAAGTCTCTCATACAATCCTTATTGAAAAAATGACTAAGTATGGAATGGACAAGGCAACTGTTAGGTGGATTCATAACTGGCTTAGTGATCGGACCCAAAGAGTGGTCGTAAATGGCTGCACATCCAGTTGGAAGAATGTCTCAAGTGGGGTACCACAGGGCTCTGTCCTGGGCCCTGTATTGTTCAACATCTTTATCAACGATTTAGATGAAGGAATTGAGGGTAAACTGATTAAATTTGCTGATGACACAAAGCTAGGAGGGATAGCTAATACTAGAGAAGAGAGAGAGAGGATTCAAAAAGATTTAAATAAACTGGAGAAGTGGGCAGCAACTAACAGAATGGTTTTTAACAGGGAGAAATGCAAAGTACTACATCTGGGCAATAAAAATGAAAAAAGCATATATAGAATGGGATGAATAGGGCTAAGTAACAGCACATGTGAAAAAGACTTGGGTATACTAATAGATCACAGACTGAATATAAGTCAACAGTGTGATGCAGCAGCAAAAAAGGAAAATGCAATTCAAGGATGTATTAACAGAAGCATACAGTCTAGATCACGTGAAGTAATTATTTCCCTCTACTCCTCTTTGGTCAGACCTCATCTGGAATATTGTGTCCAATTTTGGGCACCACATTTTAAAAAAGACATCAACAAACTGGAGCAAGTTCAGAAAAGAGCGACCAGAATGGTGACCGGTCTGCAAACCCTGTCTTATGAGGAAAGGTTGCAGGATTTGGGAATGTTTAGTTTGCAAGAGAGAAGACTGAGAGGAGACTTAATAGCTGTCTACAAATATCTAAAGGGCTGTCACATTGTAGAAGGATCAACTTTATTCTCATTTGCACAAGGAAAGACTAGAAGCAATGGGATGAAGCTGAATGGGAGGAGACACAGATTAGATTTTAGAAAAATCTTTTTGACAGTTAGAGTGATCAATGAGTGGAACAGGCTGCCACAAGAAGTGGTGAGTTCTCCTTCAATGGAAGTCTTCAAACAGAGGCTGGACAGACATCTAACTGGGATGATTTAGCGAATCCTGCTTTGAGCAGGGGGTTGGACCAGATGGCCCAGGAGGTCCCTTCCAACTCTACGATTCTATGATTCTATGTATGATTGATATTAGAAAATGTATCCAGATGGTAGGTACGTGATCACAGGTCTTAATATTCCTTTTCAAAAGTATTCAGTACAACATTACCAGAGACTGGGGATTTGACCGCTGAATGACCTCTCTGAGTACATGATTACAACATGCAGAAGGAATGTGAAAACAACCATACAGCGCTTGCGTAACACGAGCAGAGCACGAGTTGGAATGTTCACTGCGCAGCTGTACAGCTTGTGTAAACATTACTTGTAGAAGTTGTAGTGCGCAGGACTGGATTCATGTCTAGGAACAGTTTGTATATAACCGAGGGAATTTCCACTTGCGAGTAGGGACGTTCCAGGAGACTTATGGACGCATATCTTCTGTGATGGAGTTTTACGGGATATTTCCTCCTCGCCAATCGAGTCCCCCGATAGAGGAGTGATGCTACAATATCCGGTAATATATTGATGCTTACTTTCTCTATGAACAGATGATGTATTGATCATGTAATGTTAGACTAGTGCTGCTAAAATTCATGTGCAAATTTATATGTTACTTCATTAATATCTCTGATTTTAATAGAATAAAATACTATTGTTTTACTGAGCACAGACTTCTTGTCTCTTGCCTAATTAGTATATTAGTGAGCGCTACGTATGTAAGGACCATAAGTCCATCATATTGACTCGGTAAGACACCTGGGGAGGAGGGAGTGCTGTTATATGTATGGGACTGGAGTCTGCCTGAGGAGGAGGGAGTTCTGTTATATGTATGGGACTGGAGTCTGCCTGGGGAGGAGGGAGTGCTGTTATATGTACGGGACTGGAGTCTGCCTGAGGAGGAGGGAGCGCTGTTATATGTATGGGACTGGAGTCTGCCTGGGGAGGAGGGATTGATGTTATATGTATGGGACTGGAGTCTGCCTGGGGAGGAGGGAGCGCTGTTATATGTATGGGACTGGAGTCTGCCTGGGGAGGAGGGAGCGCTGTTATATGTATGGGACTGGAGTCTGCCTGGGGAGGAGGGAGTGCTGTTATATGTATGGGACTGGAGTCTGCTTGGGGAGGAGTGAGCGCTGTTATATGTATGGACTGGAGTCTGCCTGGGGAGGAGGGAGCGCTGTTATATGTATGGACTGGAGTCTGCCTGGAGAGGAGGGAGTGCTGTTATATGTATGGGACTGGACTCTGCCTGGGGAGGAGGGAGCGCTGTTATATGTACAGGACTGGAGTCTGTCTGGGGAGGAGGGAGCGCTGTTATATGTAGGGGACTGGAGTCTGCCTGAGGAGGAGGGAGTGCTGTTATATGTATGGACTGGAGTCTGCCTGAGGAGGAGGGAGCGCTGTTATATGTATGGGACTGGAGTCTGCCTGGGGAGGAGGGATTGCTGTTATATGGATGGGACTGGAGTCTGCCTGGGGAGGAGGGAGTGCTGTTATATGTACGGGTCTGGAGTCTGCCTGAGGAGGAGGGAGTGCTGTTATACGTACAGGACTGGAGTCTGCCTGGGGAGGAGGGAGCGCTGTTATACGTATAGGACTGAAGTGTGCCTGGGGAGGAGGGAGTGCTGTCATATGTATGGCACTGGAGTCTGCATCATTACTCATCAAGGCATTAGCAGGTAACACATTCAGTTTCCCATCATCATCACCATCATCAGGGTTAACGTTACCCTTATTGTCAGTTTGGGGAGGGGTGTCAGGGACGTAGTATGCAACCATCTGCCCCAAGTCAGTCCCCAATAAAACATCAGTGGGCAAATTTTCAGACACTCCCACCTCCCTCAACCCGCTCCCGGCACCCCAGTCAAGAAAAACTCGTGCCACTGGCAAGGGACAACGGGTGCCTCCAATGCCAGTGACAGTCAGGGTTTTCCCCTCAACAAACTCTTCAGGGGCAGCCAGTCCAGGACGGATGAGGGTTCGTTCAGCCCCGGTGTCCTTGAGGCCTGTAGCAAGACGGGCCCCCACCTGAACAGGTTGAACGTTGTCGTCAGCCCTCCCACCAAAAGAACAGAGGCGTTGGGCCCAGAGGCCTTGGCTGGGGAACTCTTCGGCTTTTCCGGACAGGCGTGACGGAAGTTACCAGTCCGATTGCAGGTGAAACACAGGCGACTGTCAGTAGCCGGCCTGCTGTTGGCAACAGGGACAGGGCCTCCCGAGAGACGGCTAGCTGGGGCACTGGGGTCGGTTGCAGGCTTACCCCCTTTCCAGCTGGTGGTGACTGGCCTCCGCGTCTCTGGCCTCCGGTTGGCCTCGTAGTTGTCGGCGATCTGAGTCGCATTCGGTGGTTCGCGGTCCAGGATGAACTGTCGGACCTCAGCTGGGCAGAGATGCAGGAACTGGTCTTTGATCATCAGGTCCCATAGCTGCTCAAAGGATTCAACGGACAGTCCATGGATCCACTGGTCAAAGTGGGTCCTGAGTCCTTGCACCACATCACTGTAGCTATCGTGTGGGCCACGTCGGAGGTGCCGGAACTTCTTTCGGTATATCTCAGGTGTCAGCCGGTATTTGGCGATCAGCGCCTGCTTTATGGCGTCATAGGCATCATCATGCGCTTGCGGAAGAGAAGCAAACGCCTCCAGGGCTTTGCCTTTTAGCCCTGGGGTCAAGTACTTGGCCCATTGGCCTTCGGGCAGTCGGTACTGTCTGCAGGCTTTCTCAAAGGCTCGCAGAAACGTGTCCAAGTCCCCATCCTTTTCTATCACGGGAAAATGCTCTGGCCGGGGTTTAGGAATCTGGATGCTGCTGGGCTCACTGCTTCGAGCTGTGGGGGCATTCCACCCCCGCTGGAGCATCTGCAGTTCATGGGCTCTCTCAACTTCTCTTTGGCGCTCAGCTCTCTCCTGAGCTTGCTGAATCAGCTGCAGACGTCCCACATGGTCTTCGGCAGGGAGTTGCTGTAGGGCCAATTGCAGATAGGGATCCAGGACTTCCCGGCTGGCGGTCTGCAACATCTGGACCCCTGCGGCTGCACCATCGGCACTGGCACTCCTCCTGCGCCCTGGCTCTCATCCCATTGCACTAGAGCCGTGACCAACTGGGCTTTGGTCTTGTCGGCGATGTCAATCTGCTTTGACGTGCACAGGGACCACAGGGTGTCCTTATTGAGCTGCTTATAATAAGATTCTCCCTGCGTAGCCATGGTTGCCAAATAAAAGATAGAAAAAAAAACGGAGAAATGGGAGGGGATACTCGCACGTACACAAAAAATGTCTCAGGAATAATAACCACTGAGTCTGTTCTCTAAAACCTATGATGCAGGATTCCCGCAGGAACCGTGCAGGTTTTTAGTGAGAGGAATGATTGCTCAAACCAAATCACTAATGCTCTAGGATTATCCCACCGCTCTGCCACCAAATATGTGATGACCGGGGGGTTGTTATCCCACCGCTGCCACCAATATGTGATGACCGGGGGGTTGTTATCCCACCGCTGCCACCAATATGTGACGAACAGGCCACTGCTGTTCGCCCAATACGGCGACTAACAGGGGTCCCGCTGCCACCAAAACGCAACTGACAGTGGACCCTGTGTCACCACTATGTCACAATCCCACCACTGACACAGGTGTATCAGCGGACGGAGGGACGTGACACACGGCTATCACAGGCGCATCTCGCTCTACAATTTGATGCATGGGGTATTTTGGGTGCCCCACCACTGCTATTAATCTTCTAAGTACTGCAGGGATTTATGTACATCCCACTTTCTCAGTTCCACTTTGGAACTCGCAGCTCTCCGGCGCCCCCTTACCCTCAGGTCAGTCAGGGAACTGCACCTAGGATAATTAGTCACCGGACGGGCTGCCTGTTGTGAACCGGCAATTAGGCTTCTGCAGTAAGGGAATTATCAATGCTGTGGCCGCAGCCCCTCATTCAGCAATATAAGACCCTTCTAGACTGCCAGCAAGCCGCAATCACCGTACACAACGCGCTGCGCTGCCACCAGCTTCTGGTTTCTCCGCTTGCGTTATAGGCTCAAGGGAGGGGTTCGAAGCCAACCCGACAAATTAGTAGCGATTATCTAACAAAGGTGTATAGTTCGATTCTTAGAGCATGGAGACAGAACTAAATATTAAATCATTTATTCTCCGAACAGGTAGGGCCGTGATTACAGATAAAAGTTGCTATAAAATTGAGACACAAAATATGTACAATAGACAAGTATAAAACAAAGTGGATGAAAGAAGAAAGTACACTCACATGTGGTTAGTTGGTGTTCAGGCAAGTCATGGCTGGAGAAAGAAGGCGGAGCCACACATCTCCGCTCATCTGGAGTTCTTGTCGGCACGCACTCTGCAGCTGCTCTCAACTGGTTTTGCCAAGGGAATGCCTTATAGACTCTGCGATGTGACATCACAGAAAGAGGTATTCTGGGTAGTCCCACCTCTCTCTCTTCGAGTTAGGATCTGGCTACAAACTTTAGAATAACCATAACTTTATGGTGGACTCTGGTATGGACTCATCAGTGGTATCATGTTTCCTAGCGTAATGAGCCCATCAAGAAAACATCAAACATCTATGAGATATGACCGTCCATTTGGGAGCAAACCATATCTCAGGTCCGAGGGCTTCGTAAAAACCATGGCAGCGAAGCTGGGACCGCTCTGATCACAAAAATATGTTTATTATATCTCTAGGGTATATGGTTTTTCACAGGGCAATCTCTTAAAGGTTTACTTCTTTACATGTCTTAGACAAAGGGATGACTTTTCCCTCACTTTTTTTCTTTCAGCTGAGCAGGCGGGGGGGCCAAATGGTTGTAACAGGCAGGCTAGTTAATTAACATTCCTGCCTCTCCAGAGGAAGTTGGTGGGTTAATAACACTTGGGGGGGGAGGGATAGTGTACTACTGACAGTTTACAATGTCATAGAATAGAGGAATTCTAGCACAACAGAAAACATATTTTTCCGACATTGTATATCACATAGCGCCTTTGAGTGAGGTACTCCTAGTACTGAGTTACACTGGAGTTCCTCCTGTCAGATGTTCCTATGAACTCTACTTGTACGGCAGACAGCTGTAGCCTGCTTCGGGGACGCCTTGCTACTAAGTCCCGGATCACTAATATGTTGCTGTTGTGCCCCCAAGTCTTGAGTGGGAATAAAGTGGTCACTACTTCTATTCCTCCGGTGTCTGCTGCAGGACCATTAGTATCCGTACAACCTCGGGGACCGGCCCCCGGCCTTGCGCCTAGAACTTGAAAAGGGTTCGCCTCTAACCCTGGTCCTTGCTCTCTTATTCTCCTCACGTTCCATGCTAATCCTTCTTCCCAATGGAGAATCAAGCTTCCTTTCTCTGTCTCTTTCCTGTGCCAGCAGACCCAGATCACTGTGGCCTGCTGCAGCACTTCCTTCTTCCATCCTTCTCCCAGGGATCTTCTCTGTCTCACACTCTGTCCTTCTACATCCTCACTCACTGACAGAATGAAAGACTAAACGACTGAATCAACTCTCCCCGCTCTCTTTTATGTGAACTAAACTCCACACACCTCCCATCACGTTTCGTGTTCCAAGCAGGGAACCACCAAGGGGTGCTATGCTACACTCCAAGCAGGGAGCCGCCGAAGGTGCTTTGCTACACTACTTTGTGGTGTGGGGTGTAGGTGTTGGAGTGTGGTCAAGTGTCTCCACCTTACCTGGATAGTGGGGTACCACACCTCAGGAGGAGGTGCTGTACCTCTGTGGCGACTGAACCCTCAGGGGCGCCACATGTATCCATCCTGCCCCCCCATGTGTGGCCATCCTGGTACCCCATGTGTCTCCATCCTGGTCCCCCATGTGTCTCCATCCTGGTCCCCCATGTGTCTCCATCCTGGTCCCCCATGTGTCTCCATCCTGGCCCCCATATGTATCCAGCATGACCCCCATTTGTATCCATCCTGGCCCCCCCATGTGTCGCCATTCTGGCCCCCATATGTATCCAGCCTGACCACCATGTGTATCCATCCTGGCCCTCATGTGTATCCATCCTGGCCCCACATGTGTACCCATCTTGGCCCCCCATGTGTCTCCATCCTGGTCCCCCCTGTGTCTCCATCCTAGTCCCCCCTGTGTCTCCATCCTGGTCCCCCCTGTGTCTCCATCCTGGTCCCCCATGTGTCTCCATCCTGGTCCCCCATGTGTCTCCATCCTGGCCCCCATATGTATCCATCCTGGCCCCCATATGTATCCAGCCTGACCACCATGTGTATCCATCTTGGCCCCCCATGATTAAACATCCTGACCCCCCATGTGTCTCCATCCTGGTCCCCCATGTGTCTCCATCCTGGCCCCCATATGTATCCAGCATGACCCCCATTTGTATCCATCCTGGCCCCCCCCATGTGTCGTCATTCTGGCCCCCATATATATCCAGCCTGACCACCATGTGTATCCATCCTGGCCCTCATGTGTATCCATCCTGGCTCCCCCATGTGTAGCCATCCTGCCCCCCATGTGTCTCCATCCTGGCCCCCATATGTATCCAGCCTGACCACCATGTGTATCCATCCTGGCCCCATGTGTATCCATCCTGGCCCCATGTGTATCCATCGTGGCCCCCCATGTATATCCATCGTGGCCTCCCATGTGTATCCATCCTGGCACTCCATATGTATCCATCCTGGCCCCACGTGTGTATCCATCCTGGCACTCCATATGTATCCATCCTGGCCCCACGTGTGTATCCATCCTGACCCCCCCATGTGCATCCTTCCTGGCCCCACGTGTGTATCCATCCTGACCCCACGTGTGTATCCATCCTGGCCCCCCCTGTGTATCCATCCCGGCCCCCTCATGTGTATCCATCCTGGCCCCCTATGTGTCTCCATCCTGGCCCCTCCATGTGTCTCCATCCTGGCCCCTCCATGTGTCTCCATCCTGGCCCCTCCATGTGTCTCCATCCTGGCCCCTCCATGTGTATCCTTCCTGGCCCCTCCATGTGTATCCTTCCTGGCCCCTCCATGTGTATCCTTCCTGGCCCCTCCATGTGTATCCTTCCTGGCCCCTCCATGTGTATCCATCCTGGCCCCCCCATGTGTATCCATCCTGGCCCCCCCATGTGTCTCCATCCTGGCCCCCCCATGTGTCTCCATCCTGGCCTCCCCATGTGTCTCCATCCTGGCCCCTCCATGTGTATCCATCCTGGCCCCTCCATGTGTATCCATCCTGGCCCCTCCATGTATATCCATCCTGGCCCCCCCATGTGTAGCCATCCTGCCCCCCATGTGTCTCCATCCTGGCTTCATGTACAGAGAGAGGACAAAAAAAGATCAGAGTTTTGAGCTTGTACCAGGTCAGGTTATAATTAACACATATTCTGAAGTCCACACATATCACCACTTTCATACTCTGGAAGGGATATACATCAGGGATTGTATCGCAAGATGGAGGAGACCATGGCATTAAGAGCCAAGTGTGACAAGGGTGAGTTACACTACCTTTCCCAAATCCTATGGAACTTCTAGGGACAACCTCTGTGTGTATATAATATGTTTTCATAAGGAATTATATCGTTTGCTAATTAGGAAAGCCTAAGGCCAGAAATAATCCCCATAAATCACTGTACATGGAGACTTTGCGTTCAGATCATTTCTGTCCGTTGTGATTGTGGAAACTAAAAATCTTTTCTAAAAGCCTCAAACTTCTGTGTGTGACTCAGAGCTGAGATCTAACGTGAGAGAAGATTCCAGTGCGGGGAAGACGGGAAACCTTCATATAGACGGCCGGTGGGGATGGAGTCAGTGACCGACTCTGGCCAAATCTGTCTCTAGAGCCGCAGTAGAAGATGAAGATGTCCTCCTCATCATGAAGGAGTTATTTCTCATGTCGCGTGTAATGAATATCTCCTGCAGTATTGCTAATGCCGATTCCAGTGTCGGTAATGAGACGAGAATTAGCGTTATGGAAGATGAGTCTATGAGGAACGTGTTCAGCTGCCGACTCCGAGGAGGAAACTGCTTGTTGTCTGTGGGCTAAATATATAGGTGTTACACCCCGGGCTGCGCCGCCTCGACTTACTCACCTCACTTCGGCATCCTGGCAGGTCTCTGGACGAGGGGCGTGCCACTCGGTGTCCTCGCTTCTGGTTTCACGGTCGGTCTCTGGATCCGGTGACTCATGTGCGCTCCGTCCTCTGCTTAGGCCGTGGCCGCGCTTGTCTCTGGCCTCTTATTCTAAATGAAGCTCTTGACCCGGAAGTCTTAGAATCATAGAATCGCAGAGTTGGAAGGGACCTCCTGGGCCATCTGGTCCAACCCCCTGCTCAAAGCAGGATTCGCTAAATCATCCCAGTCAGATGTCTGTCCAGCCTCTGTTTGAAGACTTCCATTGAAGGAGAACTCACCACTTCTCGTGGCAGCTTGTTCCATTCATTGATCACTCTGTCAAAAAGTTTTTTCTAATATCTAATCTGTGTCTCCTCCCATTCAGTTTCATCCCATTGCTTCTAGTCTTTCCTTGTGCAAATGAGAATAAAGTTGATCCTTCTACAATGTGACAGCCCTTTAGATATTTGTAGACCGCTATTAAGTCTCCTCTCAGTCTTCTCTTTTGCAAACTAAACATTCCCAAATCCTGCAACCTTTCCTCATAAGACAGGGTTTGCAGACCGGTCACCATTCTGGTCGCTCTTTTCTGAACTTGCTCCAGTTTGTTGATGTCTTTTTTAAAATGTGGTGCCCAAAACTGGACACAATATTCCAGATGAGGTCTGACCAAAGAGGAGTAGAGGGAAATAATGACTTCACGTGATCTAGACTGTATGCTTCTGTTAATACATCCTAGAATTGCATTTGCCTTTTTTGCTGCTGCATCACACTGTTGACTCCTATTCAGTCTGTGATCTATTAGTATACCCAAGTCTTTTTCACATGTGCTGTTGCTTAGGCCTATTCCTCCCATTCTGTATATGCTTTTTTCATTTTTATTGCCCAGATGTAGTACTTTGCATTTTTCCCTGTTAAAAACCATTCTGTTAGTTGCTGTCCACTTCTCCAGTTTATATCTTTTTGAATCCTCTCTCTCTCTTCTCTAGTATTAGCTATCCCTCCTAGCTTTGTGTCATCAGCAAATTTAATCAGTTTACCCTCAATTCCTTCATCTACATCGTTGATAAAGATGTTGAACAATACAGGGCCCAGGACAGAGCCCTGTGGTACCCCACTTGAGACATTCTTCCAACTGGATGTGCAGCCATTTACGACCACTCTTTGGGCCCGATCACTAAGCCAGTTATGAATCCACCTAACAGTTGCCTTGTCCATTCCATACTTAGTCATTTTTTCAATAAGGATTGTATGAGAGACTTTGTCAAATGCTTTGCTGACCTGCAGTAGCCACTAGTATATCAGGCTGCTTCCTACTAGGGGAGGCGCCTGATTATCACTTTGCTTCCCTGCTAGGCCAGCTAGGTTCCTACATGGTTGCCCTTTGTACTCAGGTCCCTGCGTGTACCCGGCTTGCTTCCGAGTATGCGCTCTGCACTCTCTTGTACCCTGCGTGCTTCCGAGTATGTGCTCTGCGCCCTCCTGTACCCAGCGTGCCCCTGTATTCACCCTGCTAGACACGGTCTCTCGTGCCTCCTTTGAGCTGGCCGCCTGGTACCAGCAGTCGTGGTACTTCATCCCCCTGGGTCTACCCCTGACGCTCCCTGTATACGGGGTGGTACTCACTAGGTCAGCTCACCCAGGGTGGGTTGATATCACGGCCCAGAGAGTCCACTCCAGGAGGTGTTACAATAGGTTTTATTAGTAGATATCAGGAAAGAAAACTAAACCCTGTAAGATAATAAATCTCCTCATATGTTTCCCTTATTATCTCCAGTAATTGTATTATTACACAGGATTCTTATGATGTTACATCGGATCATCTTCTTCTCATTCAGGTCTCTACAATATCGGATCCTCTCAGTGAAGATCTTCTACAAAAGAGAATTTTCCTGATTTACCCATCAAGGATGGATATGGACAGAGACAAGATGGCGGAGAGGATGTTACACCTCACCCTAGAGATCCTCTTCCATCTCACTGGAGAGGTGAGAGATTCTGATGACGTCACATTACATCATTCTTATCTATGGGAATAACAGATGGACAGAACTGGAGAGGTGAGGACTCTGGAAATGTCTGTAGTGAGATTTATTAATGTGTCTCTCCATAACCAGGATTACACAGTGGTGAAGAAGACCTCTAGTGATCGCTGTCAGGACCCTGTGTCTGAGGGATGGGGAAGACCCCTGAGCCCAATCACGGGGCCTCCACCTCACCCCCTGATCCATGAGGACATCAATGACCAGAAGATCCTAGAACTCATCTACAAGATGATTGAGCTGCTGACTGGAGAGGTGACACTGCTGGGAATGCTGGGACATTATACAGTAACACTATGAAGGGATCGGGGGATGACTGTATCATTGTATGTGTCAGGTTCCTATAAGGTGTCAGGATGTCGCCGTCTATTTCTCCATGGAGGAGTGGGAGTATTTAGAAGGACACAGAGATCTGTACAAGGACGTCATAATGGAGGTTCCCCAGCCCCTCACATCTCCAGGTAATAGACAGGACTAAATACACATGGCCTATAATTATCTGTATGTAGAGAATGAATTCAGTCCCTGTATGTGTTTCCTCCAGATCTATCCAGTAAGAGGACAACACCAGAGAGATGTCCCCGTCCTCTTCTTCCACAGGACTGTAACCAAGAAGATCCCAGTGCTCCTCAGGATCATCAGGTAGATGGAGAGAAGGTGTCAGGAGATCTCCCCTATGATGTGTAGACGGCTGTGAAGGTCTTGTGCTCAGTCTTGTTTTATCCACCAGTATTATATGTTTTATACTTGTGTAATGAGAACGGTGGAGATGGCAGGATTAGAGCTGATCATAGATGGGACTTCTCCATCTGTCGGTGACTTTTACAATATTTGTTTCAGGGTGAAGATCTGACCCATATTAATACTACAGAGACATATGTGAGGGGTGATGAGTGGTGTAAAGAGGAGATTCCCACATATGACTACCCGGGTGAGTAGTAACCACTGAATGCAGAGAAGTCACAGATTCCTCTCAGTCACCGGCTGTGGCTGCTTTATCGGTGGTGTAGTCCGGCCGTATTACCATGATCACCATTTTGCCTCTTGACCACAACATTCTCCTCCACCCAAAACTGTTCAATTGACTTTGGGCATTGAAAGCCCTTTTCTATAGAACTTACGACCTGAAGGATCCACCTACTCCCTGGTATTAGGAGACACTGACCGTTACCTGCCCAGATCTGTAAACTATAAAGCCAAATGACAGCGTACAGTTGTGGCCAAAAGTATTGACACCCCTGCAATTCTGTCAGATAATACTCCGTTTCTTCCTGAAAATGATTGCAAACACAAATTCTTTGGTATTATTATCTTCATTTAATTTGTCTTAAATGAAAAAACACAAAAAGAATTGTCCTAAAGCCAAATTGGATATAATTCCACACCAAACATAAAAAAGAGGGTGGACAAAAGTATTGGCACTGTTGGAAAAATCATGTGCTGCTTCTCTAATTTGTGTAATTAACAGCCCCTGTAACTTACCTGTGGCACCTAACAGGTGTTGGCAATAACTAAATCACACTTGCAGCCAGGTGACATGGATTAAAGTTGACTCAACCTCTGTCCTGTGTCCTTGTGTGTACCACATTGAGCATGGAGAAAAGAAAGAAGACCAAAGAACTGTCTGAGGACTTGAGAAACCAAATTGTGAGGAAGCATGAGCAATCTCAAGGCTACAAGTCCATCTCCAAAGACCTGAATGTTCCTGTGTCTACCGTGCGCAGTGTCATCAAGAAGTGTAAAGCCCATGGCACTGTGGCTAACCTCCCTAGATGTGGACGGAAAAGAAAAATTGACAAGAGATTTCAACGCAAGATTGTGCGGATGTTGCATAAAAACCTCGACTAACATCCAAACAAGTTCAAGCTGCCCTGCAGTCCGAGGGTACAACAGTGTCAACCTGTACTATCCGTCGGCGTCTGAATGAAAAGGGACTGTATGGTAGGAGACCCAGGAAGACCCCACTTCTTACCCCGAGACACAAAAAAGCCAGGCTGGAGTTTGCCAAAACTTACCTGAAAAAGCCTAAAACGTTTTGGAAGAATGTTCTCTGGTCAGATGAGACAAAAGTAGACATTTTTGGGCAAAGGCATCAACATAGAGTTTACAGGAGAAAAAAAGAGGCATTCAAAGAAAAGAACTCGGTCCCTACAGTCAAACATGGCGGAGGTTCCCTGATGTTTTGGGGTTGCTTTGCTGCCTCTGGCACTGGACTTCTTGACCATGTGCATGGCATTATGAAGTCTGAAGACTACCAACAAATTTTGCAGCATAATGTAGGGCCCAGTGTGAGAAAGCTGGGTCTCCCTCAGAGGTCATGGGTCTTCCAGCAGGACAATGACCCAAAACACACTTCAAAAAGCACTAGAAAATGGTTTGAGAGAAAGCACTGGAGACTTCTAAGGTGGCCAGCAATGAGTCCAGACCTGAATCCCATAGAACACCTGTGGAGAGATCTAAAAATGGCAGTTTGGAGAAGGCACCCTTCAAATATCAGGGACCTGGAGCAGTTTGCCAAAGAAGAATGGTCTAAAATTCCAGCAGAGCATTGTAAGAAACTCATTGATGGTTACCGGAAGCGGTTGATCGCAGTTATTTTGGCTAAAGGTTGTGCAACCAAGTATTAGGCTGAGGGTGCCAATACTTTTGTCTGGCCCATTTTTGGAGTTTTGTGTGAAATGATCAATGTTTTGCTTTTTGCTTCATTCTCTTTTGTGTTTTTTCATTTAAGACAAATTTAATGAAGATAATAATACCAAAGAATTTGTGATTGCAATCATTTTCAGGAAGAAACTGAGTATTATCTGACAGAATTGCAGGGGTGTCAATACTTTTGGCCACAACTGTACGTAGAATGTGCTGACAAGATAGAAAATCACTTGGAGAAAAATCTTATGCTGGGCATGTAAGAGAAAGTGGAGGGTAATGATGATGTTGGCTTCCTAGATCCCTGAGATCTTATCGGATGAATCTTCTCTCCCTTCTGTGCTGCTGAATGTCTCATGGTCCCTACAAGACCAGGTCCAGTCTTTCTGGCCAAACTTCCCTTTTATGATGGACAACAGTAAATGTGCAGTGAGGCCAAGTGTGAATTTCTGTACAATAACAGCAGAGTTTCCCTTTATCCTGACTTTTCAATTTGTGTTAAAGCTACCATATTTTTCGGACTATGTGACGCACTTTTTTCCTTCAAAAATATGGAGGAAAATGGGGGGTGCGTCTTATAGTCCGGATGTACCGGCTCTTGCTGTGGTGGGGAGGTGAGGGAACGGCATCGGCGGAGCAGCAGGTCACACGAGGCTGGAGCTGGTGGCTGCGGCTGACTCCTGTTCCCGCTGCTAAAGAGAAATGAATATTCACTGCATTCCACTCCCATGGGCTTGGAGGGCAATGAATATTCATTTCTCTTTAATAATAGTATCTTGATATGATTAGCCCCCAACCCCGGTCCTGGTATGCATGGCCCCATCCTTATAATTGGCTCACACCCCCATCCCCATTCCTATCCTGGTATGCATGGCCCCTTCAGAAAACATTAAAAAACAAACCATTACTCTTACCTACCCCGCACTCCCTCGCAGCGTCCTGTTCCGGTGCCAGCAACTGCTATATGCTTGTAAGCAGCGCGTGGCAGGGACGTCACGTGCTGCTCACAAGCAGAGCACAGCTGCCAGGACTATGTACACAAAGGGCAGTGAGTATTCATTGCTCTTCAGTAGCGCGCAGTGTCAGCCACCGGCTTCCTGCTGCTACCTGCGGTCACGTGTGCCGCTACTTAAGAGAAATGAATATTCATGAATACTCACTGTTATCAGCGCTGCTTACAAGCATAAAGCAGTTGCTGGCACCGAAGCAGGACGCTGCAAGGGAGCGCCGGGTAGGGAAGTGTAATGTTTTTTTTTTTTTTATGTGTTCTGTTGGGGCCATGCATGCCAGGATAGGAATATGGGTGGGGGCCACTTATAAGGATGGGCCCCTGCATACCAGGATGAGATGGGGCCATGCATACCAGGATGAGATGGGGGCCCTGCATACCAGGGTGAGATGGGGGCCCTGCATACCAGGATGAGATGGGGCTCTGCATACCAGGATGAGATGGGGCACTGCATACCAGGATGAGATGGGGCCCTGCATACCAGGATGAGATGGGGCCATGCATACCAGGATGAGATGGGGCCCTGCATACCAGGATAAGGATGGGGTCCTGCATACCAGGATGAGATGGGGCTCTGCATACCAGGATGAGATGGGGCCCTGCATACCAGGATGAAATGGGGCTCTGCATACCAGGATGAGATGGGGCCCTGCATACCAGGATGAGATGGGGGCCCTGCATACCAGGATGAGATGGGGCTCTGCATACCAGGATGAGATGGGGCACTGCATACCAGGATGAGATGGGGCCCTGCATACCAGGATGAGATGGGGCCATGCATACCAGGATGAGATGGGGCCCTGCATACCAGGATAAGGATGGGGTCCTGCATACCAGGATGAGATAGGGCTCTGCATACCAGGATGAGATGGGGCTCTGCATACCAGGATGAGATGGGGCCCTGCATACCAGGATGAGATGGGGCCATGCATACCAGGATGAGATGGGGCTCTGCATACCAGGATGAGATGGGGCCCTGCATACCAGGATGAGATGGGGGCCCTGCATACCAGGATGAGATGGGGGCCCTGCATACCAGGATGAGATGGGGGCCCTGCATACCAGGATGAGATGGGGGCCCTGCATACCAGGATGAGATGGGGGCCCTGCATACCAGGATGAGATGGGGGCCCTGCATACCAGGATGAGATGGGGGCCCTGCATACCAGGATGAGATGGGGGCCCTGCATACCAGGATGAGATGGGGGCCCTGCATACCAGGATGAGATGGGGGCCCTGCATACCAGGATGAGATGGGGGCCCTGCATACCAGGATGAGATGGGGGCCCTGCATACCAGGATGAGATGGGGGCCCTGCATACCAGGATGAGATGGGGGCCCTGCATACCAGGATGAGATGGGGGCCCTGCATACCAGGATGAGATGGGGGCCCTGCATACCAGGATGAGATGGGGGCCCTGCATACCAGGATGAGATGGGGGCCCTGCATACCAGGATGAGATGGGGGCCCTGCATACCAGGATGAGATGGGGGCCCTGCATACCAGGATGAGATGGGGGCCCTGCATACCAGGATGAGATGGGGGCCCTGCATACCAGGATGAGATGGGGGCCCTGCATACCAGGATGAGATGGGGGCCCTGCATACCAGGACGAGATGGGGGTCCTGCATACCAGGATGAGATGGGGCCCTGCATACCAGGATGAGATGGGGCCCTGCATACCAGGATGAGATGGGGCCCTGCATACCAGGATGAGATGGGGCCCTGCATACCAGGATAAGGATGGGGTCCTGCATACCAGGATAAGGATGGGGTCCTGCATACCAGGATGAGATGGGGCTCTGCATACCAGGATGAGATGGGGCTCTGCATACCAGGATGAGATGGGGCTCTGCATACCAGGATGAGATGGGGCTCTGCATACCAGGACGAGATGGGGGCCCTGCATACCAGGACGAGATGGGGGCCCTGCATACCAGGACGAGATGGGGGCCCTGAATACCAGGATAGGGATGGGACCCTGCATACCAGGATAGGGATGGGACCCTGCATACCAGGATAGGGATGATGGGACCATGCACACCAGGATAGGGATGAGACCATCCATACTAGGATGAGCTGAGGACCCTGCATACCAGGGTAGGGATGGGGCCCTGCATACCAGGACGAGATGGGGGCCCTGAATACCAGGACGAGATGGGGGCCCTGAATACCAGGATAGGGATGGGACCCTGCATACCAGGACGAGATGGGGGCCCTGAATACCAGGACGAGATGGGGGCCCTGAATACCAGGATAGGGATGGGACCCTGCATACCAGGATAGGGATGATGGGACCATGCACACCAGGATAGGGATGATGGGACCCTGCATACCAGGGTAGGGATGAGGGGGCCATGTGTATCAGAATAGGGGATATTAAGTACAGAATTGACCACATTTTTTGGTTCAATTTTTTTTTCCTAATTTTCTCTAAAACCTAGGTGCGTCTTATGGTCCAAAAAATACAGTAATTTCAAGGAGGATTGTGATAATCTCCAGGACAAACATTCCGCCTGTGCCATGATAGATCTCTAAGCCGTGCGTGGCTGATGGCTGTAATATACATTTATTCCCGCCTGCAGGAGATGTGTTGGCTCCAGCCCTGGTGTCATGGAGTCAGTCCACGTCATAAATTACATTGTTTTTGATCCTAAGAAATTCAGATTACTGCACAATCTCTCCTGAAATGGGGGCGCTAATACTTTCTCTACTCTTCTCGTCAGGACTCATAGTGGCTCCAATGGTCCACCATAAATGAGGGCAGCTTCAGTTTAGTGTTCTCCCCTCGTACATACGTTGTTGTTGGGGATGTAACATATTTTTTTATTCTGTCTTTTTTTAACCTGTTCCTTCTGTATGATGGTTTGATTGTGGTGGGATCGGCCTTCCTGCCTAATGTGAGTCTGTAACTCCCTGATAGTCTTGAAAAAAATCTCTCCATCGCCTCTTCCAAATGCCTAAGATGTAAATTTAAAGGGAACCTGTCAGCAGGATTGTGCACAGTAACCTACAGACACTGTCAGGTCAGCGCCGTTATACTGATTATAATGATACCTGGTGATGAAATCCGTCTTGTGGTTGTTGTTTAATCTTTATTTGTAGTTTTCAGTTATTGAGATTCTCGTGCTCTGGGGTGGGGCTGTGGGCGGGGCTTTATGTGGTGCTCTGATAATATATATTCATTTGTATTGGCTAATGACAGGTTGCTGATCCCTCACTGACCTGCCCCCATTATTACATAATGCATATAATAGCATTGATATTATTGGTGATAATGCCTATAAAATTGTGGCTATTGTGAGGCAGCAAAATGTCATCGGTGATGGCGCGCCTGCACAGTAGCATCTATATGTAAGAGACAGAGGCTACTGGACAAGCGCCACTGGTGTCATTTTGCTGGATGTAATTTTTTTCTAAGCCTCACAATAGCCACAATATTATAGGCATTATCACCAATAATATCAGTGCTATTATATGCATTATGTAATAATGGGGGGCAGGTCAGTGAGGGGTCAGCGACCTGTCATAAGCCAATACAGATGATTATGTAATCAGAGCACCACATAAAGCCCCGCCCACAGCCACACCCACAGCCCCACCCCAGAGCATGAGAATCTCATTAACGGAAAGCTACCAATAAAGATTTCATCACCAGGTATCAAAGTAAGACACCTATCCATAACTAATCCTATAGTTATATGATAAATAAAGATGCAGCCAGAATAGAGCCGGGCAAAGCACCAGAATTGGCGCATCTAATAGATGTGCCTTTTCTGGGCAGCTGCGGGCTGCTATTTTTAGGCTGGGGGGGGTCAATATCCATGGCCCCTTACAAGCCTGAGAATATCAGCCCCCAACTGTCAGCTTTAGCAAGGCTGGTTGTCAAAAATCGGGGGGACTCCTCTATTCTTGATAATCAGCCTTGCTGAAGCTGACAGATGAGGGTTGCAGCCCCCAGTTGTCAGCTTTGCCAGACTGGTTATAGAAAATACAGGGGAACCCACACCTTTTTTTTCATTAATTTATTTAGTTATAACGCAGGCAGTGGGTGAGGAATACTCCCATCATCCGCTCCTGCTGTCACTGTTCTTGGCAGCAGCAGGTGTAGGTTGATGGGAGTAATAGTCCCAAACGCCCGCACCTACTATCATCATTCTCACTTTAATATAACTCTCATCATTCTCCCTGCCGGCAGAGCAGGGGGGAATGATGAGAGCGTCTTCAGCACCCGCCACCGGGGAACAGTGATTAATGTAGCGCTTCTTCCCTGCCGGCCGTCCATGTGGTACGGATGCTGACATAGTAGTCACACGTGTGCCACGAGTATTACACACACGGACATCTCCAGTACCGGAAATATCAGGACGTGTGAAACCGGCCTTATACACAGTTCTCTTTAAATGCCTAATATTTCTTCTTGAAACTCATCTGACAGAAAATATTGAAGCTTACGATAGTATAGATTGTGAAGTCTCCGAGCCCCATACTCTAATTACCCCAGAGAGGTTTCACCACTAGTTACTCATTTATTACTGATGGAGACTGTGGAGTTTGATCATTTCAGTAGTTCCTAATCAGGCCCCATTATTAATATCTGACGTGTGTCACTTTATGTGGTGGTAACTTTGGAATTCTTCACAAAGGATAATAGGAAACAAATGGATCTTACAAATTATTTTCCAGCTTCGCACTATACCCTACATACGATTGTACTCTACTGTCTGGGCACATGGCAGAGTTCAGAAGGGAAGGAGCGCCATTTAGCTATTTGAATGCAGATCTTGCTGGAATAGTTTGCAGACACAATGTATTGGGAGCACTGTTCATGGTCACCTGGCAGCTCAAAAGATGTCCACCATGAACATGCTTGTCTATCTTCTCTGCTTCCCATATCCCAAGGATTGCCTTGCTCATCGCCCTTTAACACCCTCACATGGAATCTGGACATACACTGGGACCCCTAGGCTTGGACCATGGTGTTACCTGCTATTCTGTGGTGTTAGATGGCAAGAAGAATAGTCAGGTAGCTGGGTCAGAACCAGAAGGACAGAATACAGAATCAGAAGACACAAGAGTAGTCAGTAAACGGGCCACGGTCACAACAGGGGATAAATACACAAGCTGAGCACAGAGGACTGAACCAGAGGAGAACAGCGCTGTATCTGGCAGATTCCGGCCATGTGCTTTGCGCTTTAGTAGGGTGTGGTACTTTCCAATTGGCTGAAGTAGGGAGCAGATTACTCCACCTGGACAGCAGGAACAGATCCCAGATGAGATTGGACACACCATATGCAGAAGCCCTAATATAACTAAATGACAGAAAACCAGAATAGTAGAAATCCCCATAAAGTGATTCCATTTTATAAATTAATTCACTGAGGGTTATAATCCTTAGGAGAAGTGAATATTTTGACTCCACAGCCACTTATCAGAAATTAACACGCAGTGGATGTTGGAGAGTGAAAATTACACATTTGCCATTTTATTACCCAGCACATAGTGCCCAGATTGTGCTCCAGGAGACACCACAAATTAAGTGGATTCTTCTCACTATAATATTGCTAAATACAGGGATCCTAAATGTTGTTTGCGCACACTGCAAGGCTCCGAAGGGAGAGCGGATTTTGCTGGATTGGTTTATAGAAACTTTGTCGCTTTTCAGCAGCCTTTGAGCCACTAATAGTGTGGGAACCTCTGTTTTTCCATTGACAGATGATGGACCTGAGTGGGGACTTGTTTTTGAGAGATGAGAATTGGTATTATTTTCGCCTACATAACATTGATTGGTTTCTTTTTATTTGATATTTGGGAGGCAGAATGAACAAACAGTTGAACACCACACACTACTGGTTCATCCAACAAGGTTTTCTATTAGACTGTGAACTGTCATTGTCTTGGTAAATAATTAAAGTTTTTTACATAGCTTGCCATTTTTATGGACAGTGTAAGTAGAAATGTTCAAAAATATAAAACTCAAGGATATTTTATTAATAAATAATTGTTTTTTATCTTGGCAGATGACTGTACCAGGAGATCAGAGGGACAGCTGACATATTCAATTTTTAAATCTGATGATCTCGAGATCCTACAACATACAACTGAAGTGAATGCCATTACTCCAAATATACCATCATCCATTCACAGCAAAGATCTGTCATCTGATCCTATGAAACAGGTCCCATCTTCTGATTCATTACCGACTACTAAGGAAAATCAAAGTCACAAAAGAGGCAATAAAAAACAAACTGCTCCTACAGCAAAGAAGTCATTCTCATGTTCAGAATGTGGGAAATGTTTTACATGGAAATCACATTTTGTTACTCACCAGAGAACTCATACAGGGGAGAAGCCTTTTTACTGTTCAGAATGTGGGAAAAATTTTGCACAGAAATCACATTTTGTTATCCACCACAGAAATCACACAGGGGAGAAGCCTTTTTCCTGTTCAGAATGTGGGAGATGTTTTAATCGGAAATCGGTTCTTAATAGACACCAGAGAGCTCACACAGGGGAGAAGCCTTTTTCCTGTTCAGAATGTGGGAAATGTTTTAATAATAAATCCAATTGTGTTAAACACCAGAGAATCCACACAGGGGAGAAGCCTTTTTCCTGTTCAGAATGTGGGAAACGTTTTAACAATAAATCACATTGTGTTGAACACCAGAGAATCCACACAGGAGAGAAGCCTTTTTCATGTTTAGAATGTGGGAAATGTTTTGGACAGAAATCATGTTTTCTTTCCCACAAGAGAACTCACACAGGGGAGAAGCCTTTTTCATGTTCAGAATGTGGGAAATATTTTGCACACAAAGCACATTTTGTTGCCCACCAGAGAACTCACACAGGGGAGAAACCTTTTCCCTGTTCAGAATGTGGGAAATGTTTTAACACTAAATCAGATTGTGTTAAGCACCAGAGAATCCACACTGGAGAGAAGCCTTTTTCTTGTTCAGAATGTGGGAAATATTTTGCACAGAAAGCACATTTTGTTACCCATCAAAGAACTCACACAGGGGAGAAACCCTTTTCTTGTTCAGAATGTGGGAAATGTTTTAACACTAAATCACATTGTCTTAAGCACCAGAGAACTCACACAGGGGAGAAGCTTTCTTCCAGTTCAGAATGTGGGAAATATTTTAACCAGAAAGCGCTTCTTGATCGCCATCAGAGCAGTCACACAAGGGAGAAGCCTTTTTCATTTTCTTAATGTGGGAAATATTTTACTTGGAAATCAACTGTTAATAAACATCAGAGATGTCACATAGGGGAGAAGCCGTTTTTATGTTCATAATGTTGGAATAGTTTTAACCAAAATTGCACTTCCTTAAATGGGTTGTCTCTTGTCATTCCTCATGTTTGCTGACGAAAGGAAAAATCTAAACCTTATTAATTGCAAATGTAAAACTATACGCATAATTCACCCCCTGAAGGTTAGTTGGAAAGTGACTAATAGAAAAAACATGTACCCCATATCTCAGTATATAGGGTGAGGTGACATTTACACACTCACTCTCCAAGCCTCTCATTTCTACGGGTTTCATCGTCCTCACCAAAGGCGACTCATCAGGAGACTATTTAATGTTGACCTATATTCAAGCGAGACTAAACGGAAAAAAAAAACTAAAATCATGTATCATGTTATTCAAAACAGTCAGAAAACTAGCCACATATTGGCAGATCCCAGACTTCAAACCACCGTATTTTTCGCTTTATAAGACGCACTTTTGTTCCCCCAAATTTTGGGGGAAAGTGGGGGGTGCGTCTTATAAAGCGAATCTGTGTGCTGCTGTGCTATAGAGTGGGGGGGGGCGGCTCTGACATGGAGTCAGGGGGCTGGGGTGAGGCTGGAGAGACAGCGGGAGGTCCTGTGCTCCCGCTCATTAGGCTCATGTAATATTCACTGCACCCGCTGTCCATCACCTTGGTGCTGAAACAACACCGAGTTGGTAGACAGGGGAGCGGTGCATATTACATGTGCCTGCACTCACCCTCAGTCACTATAGACACTTACCTACTGATGAACGCTCCTGCTCCCAGCTCCCCCGTGGCTTTCCTGTGTCCAGTCTGCTGTCATCCTCCTCCTGCATGGTGAGCGGCAGCAGCAGCTCATTCAGGCAGCTCATCGCTTCAGGACTTTGCATGATGTGACCATAGGACCTGCGGTCACATGACTCCCAGTGTGCACTGCGAGTCACATGACCGCAGCTGAGCAGCTCCTATTGGTCACATCATGGAAGGTCCTGTAGCTACAATGAGCTGCTTGAATGAGCAGCAGCTGCGTGCGCCCTGCAGGAGGAGGATGACAGCAGACTGGACACAGGTAAGCCACAGGGGAGCTGGGAGCAGGAGCGATCATCAGTAGGTGAGTTAACTGTTTATTATTTTAGCATGTGCTTGCCAGCAGGGGGGAAATATAGGGACGGGGCCATGTGTGACAGCAGGGGGGAAATATAGGGACGGGGGCCATGTGTGACAGCAGGGGGAAATATAGGGACGGGGGCCATGTGTGACAGCAGGGGGGAATATATGGAGGGGGGGACAATGTGTGCCAGCAGGGGGGAATATATGGAGGGGGGGACAATGTGTGCCAGCAGGGGGAAATATATGGAGGGGGGGACAATGTGTGCCAGCAGGGGGGATTATAGGACCGGGGGGACAATGTGTGCCAGCAGGGGGGATTATAGGACCAGGGGGACAATGTGTGCCAGCAGGGGGGAACATAGGGACGGGGGGGCTGTGTGAATGCCAGCAGGGGAGAATATAGGGACAGGGGGACAATGTGTGCCAGCAGGGGGGAACATAGGGACGGGGGGGCTGTGTGAATGCCAGCAGGGGAGAATATAGGGACAGGGGGACAATGTGTGCCAGCAGGGGAAATATAGGGACGGGGGGCCATGTGCGTACCAGCAGGGAGGCATATAGTGACTGGGGGGGTCATATCCAGGATAGGATGGGGGGCTATGTGCCAGCACAAGGGGGCCATGTGCCAGGATGGGGGTTATATAGATACCAGGATGAGGGACATATATATGATTTGTAAGACGGACACTGCCATTATAAGACACACCTCCATTTAACATAAAAAAACATTTTTTTCTCTTTTTCTTCACCAAATTTGGGGGTGCATCTTAAATATATACTTTGAAAGCTTATAAGCCACTCCAGTGACAGGAATAGATAGTATGAATTTGAATTTACCAAATGGCTGCAATAAAACAAAGAGTGAAAAATTTAAAGGGGTCTGAATACTTTCCATACCCACTGTATCAGTAAAAATAACTCCTCTTTATTAGGTAAAGTATAAAAGAATTTCACCATTTTCCGATACCCGTCGCATCTCCATTTTTCATGATCTTGGGTTGGGTGAGGGCTTATTTTTTGTGTGCCGAGCTGACGATTTTAATGAATACCATTTTGCTGCAGATATGATCTTTTGGTCTTTCCTTTATTGCATTTCAATGCAATGTGGCGACCAAAAAAAGTAATTCTGGCGTTTTGACCTTTTTTCTCGTTACGCCATTTCACGATCGGGTTAATTCTTTTTTATAGTGATAGATCGGGTGATTCTGAACGCGGTTATAACAAATATGTATATGTTAGATTTTTTTATTGTTTTATTTTGAAAGGGGGGGTGATTTGGAAGTCGCCTTGCTACACTTGTAAGGAGAGCTTTAAACTAGAACTGTTGTGAGTTCATTTTCCCCTTCATTACTGAGGCCCGAGGAACTCCCTCTTCTGGTAAAGAAAGGTAGTGAGCCTGATTGTCAAACACCTGAGGCTGATGATTATGACTGGCTGAGTGGAGTTACGGACTGGATATAATGCTGCCGACGCCCTTCTGCCCTGCGGGTGATTTCTCTGTGGGATCCTTGGAGACCAGTCTGAATTCCTGCTCCTCCAAAGCTAAGTTTGCTGCTCGGTCTTTTGCTTTTGTGCTTTGACTTTGTTTTTGCTTTGTTTTTCTGGATTTCTGCCATTCCCTGCTGGGGTGTGCTGAATTCATTTAGCTCTGTCTTCTGAAAATACCTGAGTGCTGATTCAGTTTTTGAAGCCTAGCTGCTTCAGGGCCTTTTTCATATCAGCTGGTTGGCTTATGTCTTTGATAGGGTTTTGGCAGATTGCAGACAGCAGCCTTCCTGTCCTTTCCTATCTAGGTAGTTTTGCGGCCCCGTCTTTGCTCAGTCTATCTTTCTGTCTGTGTTAGTATTTTCATCATGCATCACCGTCATTATATGTTGGGGGCTGCCTATTGCTTTGGGGTCTGCTCTGGGGCAGTTTAGATTTCCCCTTTCTTTCTTTAGGCCTATGTATTTCTCCGGCTGTGATCGAGGGGTCTAGGGCATCGTAGGAACCCCCCACGGCTACTGCTAGTTGTGTTGATAGGTTCAGGGGTCTGCAATCTGATAGTTGCCAACTTCTCTGGTTTTCTGGACTTAGCTTGTATTTCTGCTTTTGCCTCCTACGGTGACTCATTCATAACATAGAACAACGCGGGAAGGGAAGCAAAAGACCAGAAAAAGCCATACACCTGACAAATGCTATTGAGAACTCTGCTATTAGAAGTGGAAAGGAAGAACAAAGACAAAAGAATCTAATTACTAAAAATATTGGAGAAAGAGAAACCAATCACAAACTAAAATGTTTCTATACTAATGCACAAAGCATGGGCAACAAACAAGGAGAATTGGAACTACTAACACAGGAAAAGAAATATGATGTCATTGGAATCACTGAAACTTGGTGGGACGATACACATGATTGGAATACAAGACTAGAAGGATACAACTTATTTGCAAGAAACAGACTTGATAAACGAGGAGGAGGTGTCGCATTGTATGTTAGAAACGCGTATATCTGCATAGAGATTGAAGCTTCAGAGACTGGGAGTTCTGTGGAAACTGTTTGGGTAAGAATACAAGGACAGAACAATGGAAAGGACACCATTGTAGGCATTTACTACAGGCCGCCTGTGCAAGCTGAAGATATGGATGAACTCTTTATGCATCAAATGGCCAAGTTCTCCAAAAAATATGACATACAGTGGGGAAAAAAAGTATTTAGTCAGTCAGCAATAGTGCAAGTTCCACCACTTAAAAAGATGAGAGGCGTCTGTAATTTACATCATAGGTAGACCTCAACTATGGGAGACAAACTGAGAAAAAAAAATCCAGAAAATCACATTGTCTGGTTTTTTTTCATTTTATTTGCATATTATGGTGGAAAATAAGTATTTGGTCAGAAACAAGCAATCAAGATTTCTGGCTCTCACAGACCTGTAACTTCTTCTTTAAGAGTCTCCTCTTTCCTCCACTCATTACCTGTAGTAATGGCACCTGTTTAAACTTGTTATCAGTCTAAAAAGACACCTGTGCACACCCTCATACAGTCTGACTCCAAACTCCACTATGGTGAAGACCAAAGAGCTGTCAAAGGACACCAGAAACAAAATTGTAGCCCTGCACCAGGCTGGGAAGACTGAATCTGCAATAGCCAACCAGCTTGGAGTGAAGAAATCAACTGTGGGATCAATAATTAGAAAATGGAAGACATACTAGACCACTGATAATCTCCCTCGATCTGGTGCTCCACGCAAAATCCCACCCCGTGGGGTCAGAATGATCACAAGAACGGTGAACAAAAATCCCAGAACCACGCGGGGGGACCTAGTGAATGAACTGCAGAGAGCTGGGACCAATGTAACAAGGCCTACCATAAGTAACACACTACGCCACCATGGACTCAGATCCTGCAGTGCCAGACGTGTCCCACTGCTTAAGCCTGTACATGTCCGGGCCCGTCTGAAGTTTGCTAGAGAGCATTTGGATGATCCAGAGGAGTTTTGGGAGAATGTCCTATGGTCTGATGAAACCAAACTGGAACTGTTTGGTAGAAACACAACTTGTCGTGTTTGGAGGAAAAAGAATACTGAGTTGCATCCATCAAACACCATACCTACTGTAAAGCATGGTGGTGGAAACATCATGCTTTGGGGCTGTTTCACTGCAAAGGGGCCAGGTCGACTGATCCGGGTACATGAAAGAATGAATGGGGTCATGTATCGTGAGATTTTGAGTGCAAACCTCCTTCCATCAGCAAGGGCATTGAAGATGAAACGTGGCTGGGTCTTTCAACATGACAATGAACCAAAGCACACCGCCAGGGCAACGAAGGAGTGGCTTCGTAAGAAGCATTTCAAGGTCCTGGAGTGGCCTAGCCAGTCTCCAGATCTCAACCCTATAGAAAACCTTTGGAGGGAGTTGAAAGTCCGTGTTGCCGAGCGAAAAGCCAAAAACATTACTGCTCTAGAGGAGATCTGCATGAGGAATGGGCCAACATACCAACAACAGTGTGTGGCAACCTTGTGAAGACTTACAGAAAACGTTTGACCTCTGTCATTGCCAACAAAGGATATATCACAAAGTATTGAGATGAAATTTTGTTTCTGACCAAATACTTATTTTCCACCATAATATGCAAATAAAATGAAAAAAAAACAGACAATGTGATTTTCTGGATTTTTTTTTCCTCAGTTTGTCTCCCATAGTTGAGGTCTACCTATGATGTAAATTACAGACGCCTCTCATCTTTTTAAGTGGTGGAACTTGCACTATTGCTGACTGACTAAATACTTTTTTTCCCCACTGTAGTTGTCATGGGAGATTTCAACTATCCAGACATTTGTTGGGAATCTCTCTCAGGCAAAACTAACAGGTCAAGGAAATTCTTATCCTCTCTTGCTGACAACTTTATCTTCCAAAAGGTAGGGGAGAACTGCTACCTTGGATCTAATCCTTATAAACAGGGAGGAAATGGTTGAGGAGGTAAAAGTGGCTGTGACCCTAGGAGGTAGCGACCATGCTATTTTAGAATTTTGGATAACTAGAGGAGGAAGACCTGTGAAGACTCAGACATCAAGGTTAGATTTCAGAAAGGCAGATTTTAAGGGATTCAGAAAGAGAATTGTAGGGATCCAATGGCTGGATATCCTTAACCCCTTCACCACCAAGGGTGGTTTGCACGTTCATGACCGGGCCAATTTTTACAAATCTGACCACTGTACCTTTATGAGGTGATAACTAGAGTTGAGCGACTTTTGGTTTTTTAGGGTCGAGTTTCGTTTCGTGAAACCCGACTTTTCCAAAAGTCGGGTCGAGCAAGATCAGCCGATTATAGGGAAAAGTCGGGGTAGTCACGAAACCCAATGTAAGTCAATGGGGAATAAAAGTCGGCAGTGAGAGGAGGACAGGAAACACACCTACAGTGCCCATTTGAATGCCAAAAGCATCAATTCTTCTTACTTAAGCTTGTCAAACTTAATTAACTTCATAATACAAGTTACGCACTGAAAAATGGGGGTTATTTGGCTAAAGTTGTGGGGGGGTAGGGCTGGCTCCAGGTTTTCATGTGCCCTGGACGAAAGAGCGCCCCTTTAACACATACCACAACTCATCATGCTCCGATACGGCAGAGAAATAGCGGTATAGTACAATGAAAAATACTTCACTTTTTACATCTCATGACGAGGCCCATCTATTTCTCCATACAGAATCATTGGTCCCATATAATGTTTGAAACAGTATATGATGAGCTCCACATAATGCTACAGCATATGTTGGTCCCCATGGATGAAGCTCCACTGTCTTATGGGCCCAAATAATGCTCCAAACATATTGGGCCCCATTTCTAATGCTCTAGTGTATAATGGGCCCTGTAAATGCTGCTCCAGTGTCTGATGTCCACCTTTGGAATGTTCCAGTGTATGGTGGGCCCCATCTATCATTCTCCAGAGTATAGTGCTCCCCAAAAATTGCTGTCCCAACATTGAAAACAATCAAGTCTCCTCGCTAGGGAATCCCTGTACTAGTCTGGACTCCTCGTCGTCCCCATCTTCCATCTCACTGCACAGTATTTCAACCTTGCAAGTGCTGTGATCCTGAGCAAGCAGGGGGGGCCCACTCGTTGGAGACGGCACTGGCACAGGACCCCTGATAGTACGGTGGTGTGTCTGATGGCGGGTGGGCCGAACCTGCACTTTCATCTGCAGCTTCCTCTTTGTCACCGTGTAAGATGGAACTGTATATGGGAAGGGAAACCTGAGTTTCATCAGGGTCAGATTCAGGTCGTGTAGCGTGCGAGGGGAATGTAGTGGTCTGGGTCAATGTACCAGCAGATTCATCGAGCAGTGGCTGGGCATCAGTGCACTTGTGTCGCCCCCAGGAGTACGGTCGCCACAGTTGCATTACCTTCCTCCTAGGGAGTGTGATGTCATGCTTGGGAGCAACGAAGGATCTCTCTAGCAGGTTAACTGATTGGGCGGCGTTATTCCCACGAGTCATGACCCTCCAAACAGCGTTCATGAAGGCAAAGTGTTTGTTTTACGTGGGCAGTATGGTTGCAAAGCTGATCCTTAAAGGAATGTCCAGAAGGACACCACCAGGAATGGAGCCTATGGTTAAATTCGACTCCACCTGGGAAACCTCAACCATGCCAGCTACAGAAAAGATGCACACATTGCAAGCTTAATTCCGTTAACGAACGAGACTCCGTCATGCCCCGCGGTCCGAGTCCGGCTTACTAGAGGGACACGTGAGGCTCTGTCACATGAGATTGGCCAATAACTGGTGTGTCATGCCCTTACATGTCCGTGGCTGCATGTGCGCTACACTGAAAAGGCCAGCGTTTGTCGCTTACAGGTGCAGATAACCCGCTGAACAGCGTTAGTGATGGGGATCACTGATTACAATTATTACCCGCGAACGATGATTTCCCAGTAAGTGCAGGTCAACCGCAGTTCCGGAATTAGGCCTAACCGTCATTCCTGAAAAAATGAAAAACTTACGTGTGCAAACCACAGGTGCTGTAGCTTGCTTAACAGCTCGCCAGCCGTTCTCACGCCCAGTATGGATTACACGTGATTGCACAAAGGTGAGAAAGGGTACCGTATCCCGGATAACATGTATGGATAGCGTACACATTCAAAATATATGTCTATACATCAGGAGGCAGGCTCAGACGGTGTTAGGCCCAGTATGGATTGCACGTGATTGCACAAAGGTGAGAAAGGGTACCGTATCCCCGGATAACATGTATGGATAGCGTACACATTCAAAAGATATGTCTATACAGCAGGAGGCAGGCTCAGACGGTGTTAGGCCCAGTATGGCTTGCACGTGATTGCACAAAGGTGAGAAAGGGATCCGTATCCCCGGATAACATGTATGGATAGCGTACACATTCAAAATATATGTCTATACATCAGGAGGCAGGCTCAGACGGTGTTAGACCCAGTATGGCTTGGACGTGATTGCACAAAGGTGAGAAAGGGTACCGTATCCCCGGATAACATGTATGGATAGCGTACACATTCAAAATATATGTCTATACATCAGGAGGCAGGCTCAGACGGTGTCAGGCACAGTATGGATTTGACGGCCCAGACTACACAGCGGAGGAGCAGGGAGAGGTAAAGATTGCAAATGCTGGGGCCCTGCCCAAGCAAGGGGGCCCACTCGTGGGCGTCGGTACTGGCACTGGGCCCCTCATAGTACGGCGGTGTGTCTGACGGCAAGTGTGCACCACCGTCAGAGACACTTGATTGCACTATGAGGGACCCTGTGCCAGTGCCCGCACCCAAGAGTCGGCCTACCCACCTGTCCAGGGCAACGGCACTCGCACGGTGTCGTGCGCTAGGTGGTGACCCCGGCCATGGGGGGGAGGCAGCACAGTTAGGGAGTTTTAGAAAGTGGCATATGTTGATGTTGGACATTCAGCTGATGCAAAAGGCGAAATAGGTCAAGTCCCAGGAAGAGGTGGACCAAAGCAAGCCATTTTTCTGTCACCCTATGTGTCATCAGGGGAAGGTGGGACAAAATCCTTGGAAACCCATGCATGGTTCATTTTAATGAAGGTTAGATCATCCACATTTTGGGTTGACAGACGGGTCCTTTTTTCTGTCAGGATTGATCCAGCTGCACTGAAGACTCTTTCCGATAGCACACTTGCAGCTGGGCAAGCGAGCTCCTGTAAGGCATATTGTGCCACTTCAGGCCAGGTGTCCAGTTTAGCGGCCCAATAGTCAAAGGGGAATAACCTGTGTGGGAGAACATCGATATGGGAGGAAAAGTAGTTTGTAACCATAGTTGACAACTGCTGTCTCCTGTCACTTTCCATCAATGCAGTATTACCAGTTGTGTGAGCGGAACTTGAAAAATCAGTCCACAACATTGTCATGAAACCCCTGTCTCCAACGCCACTTCTGCTGTGTGCACCACGAACACC
This sequence comes from Dendrobates tinctorius, assembly GCF_039654945.1. Classification (NCBI taxonomy): domain Eukaryota; kingdom Metazoa; phylum Chordata; class Amphibia; order Anura; family Dendrobatidae; genus Dendrobates; species Dendrobates tinctorius. The sequence goes on along the minus strand of NW_027361972.1, from coordinate 621,814 downwards.
TCTGCCAAGCTGCCCCCGGCCCGTACGGCTCGTGTGAGAACCATCACCGCTGCTGTGTGCTGGGAATGCCTCAAGCAACCGATTTACCAGAGTTGCTTGTTTATTAGCCAATATTAGGTCAAGGTTCTCCTGTGGCATGATGTTTTGTAATTTGCCTTTATAGCGTGGATCCAGGATGCTGGCCAACCAGTAGTCGTCATCGTTCATCATTTTGGCAATGCGGGGGTCCCTTTTTAGGATCCGCAAGGCATAATCTGACATGTGGGCCAATGTTCCCGGTGTCAATGATGCACTGCGAGTGCTGGGTGGAGGAGCACTTTCTGGCAAATCCACATCCCTCCAGTCACGCACAAACCCTGTACCAGACCTTGCCACGCCAACATTTTCACTTGCCCCACGAGATGCATCCTCCTCCCCTAAGTAATCATACCCATCATCATCCTCCTCCTCCTCTTCTTCCTCCACCTCGTCCAGGAGAGGTCCCTGAGCAGACAATGGCTGAATGTCATCAAGGATTCCCTCCTCCTCTTCCTCCTCATCAACATTGGCTGCAGACGCCTGCTCCTTAAAGTGCGTCAAAGTTTGCATGAGCAGACGCATAAGTGGGATGCTCATGCTTAGGATGGCGTCGTCTGCGCTTACCAGCCGTGTGCATTCCTCAAAACACTGAAGGACTTTACAGAGGTCTTTCAGCTTCGACCACTGCACACCTGTCAACTCCATGTCTGCTCTCAAAGTGCCTGGCCGTGTATCCTCCCACAAATGCATTATGGCCTGCCTCTGCTCGCACAGCCGCTCCACCATGTGCAGGGTGGAGTTCCACCTTGTTGCAATGTCGATAATGAGGCGGTGGTTGGGAAGGTGGAGCAATCGCTGCAGCTTCTGCATACGAACGGAGTGTACAGGCGACCGGCGGATGTGCGCGCACAGTCTTCGCACCTTCTGGAGCAGGGCTGTTAACTCCGGATAATTTTTGAGGAAGCACTGCACCACCAGGTTCAAGGTGTGAGCCAAGCAAGGTATGTGGCTGAGTTTTGAAAGGGCTATGGCTGCCACAAAATTACGGCCATTATCACTAACTACCTTGCCTGCCTCAAGATGTACACTGCCCAGCCATGACTCAGTTTGTCGCTTCAAGTACTCGGCCAGCACCTCGGCGGTGTGTCTGTCGCCCAAACACATCATCTGCAACACAGCCTGCTGACGCTTTCCACTAGCTGCTCGATAGGGGGACACCTCGTGTGCAACAGTGGCAGCTGCAGATGGAGTGCTCGTACGACTGCGCTCTGTGGACGAGCTTTCGCTTCTGGAGGAGGAGGAGGAGGGTCGAACGCCTACAGCCAACTGTTTCCTATACCGTGGGCTAGGCAGCACTGTCCCACCACCGCTGTCCCCTGTGGACCCTGCATCCACCACATTAACCCAGTGCGCAGTGATGGACACGTAACGGCCCTGGCCATGCCGACTGGACCATGCATCAGTTGTGAGGTGCACCTTTCCACTCACTGACTGCTTGAGTGCATGGACAACGCGGTCTTTTACATGATGGTGGAGGGCTGGGATGGCTTTACGAGAGAAGAAGTGGCGACTGGGTAGGTCATAGCGTGGTACTGCATAGGCCATGAGTTCGCGGAAAGCTGCGCTTTCCACCAACCGATAGGGCATCATCTCAAGCGAGATTAGTTTGGCAATGTGGGCGTTCAAACCCAGTGTACGCGGATGAGAGACTGAGTACTTTCTTGACCTACTCATAGTGTCTGGGAGGGTGAGCTGGACTTGAGAGCTGCATATGGTGGAAGTAGCGGTGGACAGGGCGGACTGAGAGAGGGTTGATGATGGTGATGGAGTTGGTGTTCTTTCTGATGGCCTAGATTCAGTATTTCGTTGATATAACAGTGGGATTCCCTGACTGCTGTGGCCTTGCAACGACACCTCAACATTTGCTGCTGTGCTAACCGGTGGGCTTACAGTGGGGGAAACAATGTAGCGTTGCTGACTACCTTCTTTGTGATCAGTTGCACATGTGGCACTTGAGGTTTGGTGTTGTGTCCACGCTTGCAAGTGCATGGTGGTTAAATGTCTAAGCATGCAACTGGTATTCAAATTTTTCAGATTTTTTCCTCGGCTAAAGGTCTTTGCGCACTTCTTACAGATAATCTTGGCCTGATCATGAGGATTTTGTTCAAAAAAGTGCCACACTGCACTCTTCCTACTTTGGCAGACATTTTGCGGCCTAGCACGCTGTGATCTTTTGACCCTCTGGACAAGCTGTCCAGCAACTCTTGATTTTTGGAACCTGTCTTTGGAGTGCTCCGGGCCTGCCAGATAACAGCTGTTGCGATGTCGATGTCTGCTGTGGATGCTCCTCATCTGAGCTATTGGAAGCAGCACCCTCTTCCCCCAATGGATGCCAATCTGGGTCAACAACTGGGTCATCCATCACCTCCTCTTCAATGTCATGTGCACCTTCCTCTGTGTCACCGTGTATGGTGGTATAGTGTGCGGGAAGGGGCACCTGAGTCTCATCAGGGTCAGAATCTGGCTCTGTACACTGCGAGGACAATGTAGTGCTCTGAGTGAATGTACCAGCAGAATCATCCATCAGCGGCTGTGCATCAGTGCACTCCATGTCAGATTCATCTTGGCCTGGGTAATTCACCATTTCACTTGATAATCCAGGCATGGTATGTGAAAACAGCTCCATGGAGTAATCAGTAATATGGCCTGCGTCATCCTTCAATCTTGGTTGGGGTGAAGGACACAAGGAAAGGTGTGGTTCATGAACATGAGCCTCCAATGACGACTCAGTGCTTTTACTTTTTACAACTTCAGAAGAGGAGGCGATAGAGCTGGAGGCTGAGTCAGCAATGTAAGACAAAACTTTTTCCTGATGCTCTGGCTTTAAAAGTGGTTTGCCAACTCCTAGAAAACTAAGCCTTCGAAGCCTTATGGAGCCAGACGATGACGCAGGCTCAACACCTCCTGCATTCGGTCCTATTTTGCTCTTGCCACTACCATCAGATCCACCACCAACACCATCATTACCAGCTGCCAACCCCCGCCCAATTCCACGGCCTCTTCCACCAGCCTTCCTCATTTTTGGTAGAAATGTAGACAAAATCCAACAAACTATATAGTAATGTAAAACAAGGTACAAGGTGTCTATAGGACAGGGGAGATTTTGAATTTCTGCACACACTTGTGGACACTGGACACTTTTGGATTGTGTGAGGCCCACTGAATATCACAGCGCTATGTCACAGGCTCGATGGCACAGGTGTGAAAAAAGTGACTACAGGATAAGGGAGATTTTGAATTTCTGCACACACTAATGGACACTGGACACTTTTGGATTGTGTGAGGCCCACTGAATATCAGAGCGCTATGTCACAGGCAGAAATTGGCTAGTGTATCACAAACTACAAGGTGCATGTAGAATTGGGCAGAATAGGAATCTCCCTAGAGTGTAGGTCTGTAAGAACGGAACATGTCCTCCACTTATCCTTCCACAGTGACACACAGCTTCACTGTGGCCGTGATAACAGCCGTTACACGGTACTGAGAGGAGCGTGCACGTACACGGCTGTCCGGTGTACGTAAAATTGTCAAGCTCCGTGTTTTTTAAGTATACGGACTGACACGCTGTCTCTCTATAGTTTTGAATGTGATCAAACAGCAAATATATTTAACTGTTTGAAAGCTAGACAAAACTAGTAGGTGCAAGTCTGTAAGAACGGAACATGTCCTCGACTTATTCTCACAGAGTGACACACAGATAGCTTCACTGTGGCTGTGATAACAGCCATTACACAGTACTGTGTGAGGAGCGTACACCGCTGTATGGTGTGAAAAAATGCACGCTCAGTACCTCAGCAGGACAAAAAAAAAAATTGGGATTGCTTTTAAAAAAGAAGTTTGCAGAGCAGTGGGTAAACAGCAATGCAGCTGTCAGGAAGCCTTAGAAGGCAGCCTAACAACCAACACCGCTGATCCACCACAATATAGCCTCCCCTTGCACTGCACACACAGTGACTGGTGTGTTGTACAGGCAAAATCGCTAGCAGCAGAAGCAGTTTTTTTTTCTTCTTCCCTGCCTAACGCTCTCCCTACAGAATCAGCAGCAGCAACCTCTCCCTATGCTAAGATCGGCAGAAGTAAGATGGCGGTCGGCGTGCACGCCCTTTTATAACCCCTGTGACGCCCACCAAAGCAAGCCAATCACTTGCATGCCCTTCTGAAAGATGGTGGTGACCCCTGCCTATGTCATCACGTTGCCTTTGCCCACAGTGTCCATGGATCCTGACTGGCTGAAAAAGAGCGCAAAACAAACTTTTGAAACGCGACTTTGGCGCGTAAGTCACGACCTCGTGGCCGACCTCATCCTAGGGTCGGGTTTCGTTTCATGAAACCCGACTTTGCCAAAAGTCGGCGACTTTTGAAATTTTTCGACCCGTTTCGCTCAACTCTAGTCATAACTCTGGAACGCTTCCATGGATCCCGGTGATTCTGACATTGTTTTCTCGTGAGATATTGCACTTCATGTTAGTGGTAAAATTTCATTCAAATAACTTGCATTTATTTGTGAGAAAAATGGAAACTTGGCGAAAATTTTGAAAATTTCGCAATTTTCCAACTTTGAATTTTTATGCCCTTAAATAACAGAGATATGGCACCCAAAAAACTTGATAAGTAACATTTCCCACATGTTTACTTTACATCAGCACAATTTTGGAACCAAAATTTTTTTGTTAGGAAGCTATAAGGGTTAAAAGTTGACCAGCGATTTCTCATTTTTACAACACCATTTTATTTTTAGGACCACATCACATTTGAAGCCACTTTGAGGGGTCTATATGATAGAAAATACCCAAAAGTGACACCATTCTAAAAACTGCACCCCTTAAGGTGCTCAAAACCACATTCAAGAAGTTTATTAACCCTTTAGGTGCGTCACAGGAATTTTTTTGAATATTTAAAAAAAAAATGAACATCTAACTTTTTTTTCACAAAAAAAATACTTCAGGTTCAATTATTTTTATTTTACCAAGGGTAACAGGAGAAATTGGACTGCAAAAGTTATTGTGCAATTTGTCCTGAGTACGCTGATACCTGATATGTGGGGGGGAACGGCTGTTTCGGCGCATGGCAGAGCTCAGAATGGAAGGAGCGCCGTTTGACTTTTTCAATGCAAAATTGTCTGGAATTCAGATCGGACGCCATGTCACGTTTGGAGAGTCCCTGATGTACCTAAACAGTGGAAACCCCCCTACAAGTGACCCCATTTTGGAAACTAGACCCCCCAAGGAACTTATCTAGATATGTGGTGAGAACTTTGAACCCACAAGGGCTTTACAGAAGTTTATAACGTACAGCGGTACAATTTAAAAATCATATTTTTTCCACAAAAACGATCGTTTCACCCTCAATTCTTATTTTTCCAAGGGTAACAGGACCCTAAAAGATATTGTGCAATTTGTCCTGAGTACGCTGATACCCCACATGTGGGGGTAAACCACTATTTGGGCGCATGGCAGAGCTCGGAAGGGAAGCAGCACCATTTGACGTTTTTGGCTGGAATTGAGATCGGACACCATGTCGCGATTGGAAAACCCCTGATGTACCAAAACAGTGGAAACCCCCCACAAATGACACCATTTTGGAAACTAGACCCCCTAAGGAACTTATCTAGATGTGTGCTGAGAACTTTGAACCCCCAAGGGCTTCACAGAACTTTATAACATAAAGCCATAGAATTAAAAAATCATTTTTTCCACAAAAATGATCTTTTCACCCTCAATTCTTATTTTTCCAAGGGTAACAGGACCCTAAAAGTTATTGTGCAATTTGTCCTGAGTACGCTGATACCCCACATGTGGGGGTAAACCACTATTTGGGCGCATGGCAGAGCTCGGAAGGGAAGCAGCGCCATTTGACGTTTTTGGCTGGAATTGAGATCGGACACCATGTCGCGATTGGAAAACCCCTGATGTACCTAAACAGTGGAAACCCCCCACAAATGACACCATTTTGTAAACTAGACCCCCCAAGGAACTTATCTAGATGTGTGGTGAGCACTTTGAACCCCCCAGTGCTTCACAGAAGTTTATAACGCCCTGGCGTGAAAATAAAAAAATTCGTATTTTTTCCACAAACATGATCTTTTAGTCACCATTTTTTTATTTTCCCAAGGGTACCAGGAGAAATTGAACCCCAAAAGTTGTTGTCCAATTTGTCCTGAGTACGCTGACGCCCCATATGTGGGAGAAAACTACTGTATGGACACACGTCAGGGCTCGGAAGGGAAGTAGTAACTTTTTTGGAATGCAGACTTTGATGGAATGGTCTGCGGGTGTCATGTTGCCTTTGGAAAACCCCTGATGTACCTAAACAGTGGAAACCCCCACAAATGACCCCATTTTGGAAACTAGACCCACTAAGGAACTTATCTAGATGTGAGGTGAGCACTTTGAACCCCCAAGGGCTTCACAGAAGTTTATAATGCCCGGGCATGAAAATAAAAAAATCGTATTTTTTCCACAAACATGATCAATTAGTCCCCAATTTTTTCATTTTCCCAAGGGTAACAGGAGAAATTGGACCCCAAAAGTTGTTGTCCAATTTGTCATGAGTACGCTGACACCCCATATGTGGGAGAAAACTACTGTATGGACACACGTCGGGGCTCGGAAGGGAAGCAGTGACATTTTGGAATGCAGACTTTGATGGAATGGTCTGCGGGTGTCATGTGCATTTGGAGAGCCCCTGATGTACCTAAACTATTGAAACTCCCCACAAGTGACCCCATTTTGGACACTAGACCCCCCATAGAACTTATCTAGATTGGTGAGCACTTTGAACCCCCAAGTGCTTCACAGAAGTTTATAACGCTCGGACGTGAAAATAAAAAAATCATTTTTTTCCACAAAAATGATATTTTTGCTCCCAATTTTTTATTTTCCTAAGGGTAACAGGAGAAATTGGACCCCAACAATTGTTTTGCAATTTGTCCTGAGTAGGCTGATACCCTACATGTGGGGGTAAAACACTGGGCGCATGTCAGAGCTTGGAAGGGAAGGAGCACCATTTGACTTTTTCAACTCAGAATTGGCTGGAATTGAAATCAGACGCCATGTTGCATTTGGAGAGCCCCTGATGTGCCCAAACAGTGGAAACCCCCAATTCTAACTCCAACCCGAACCCCAACACATCCCTAACCCTAATGTCAGCCCTAACCCTAACCCTAGCCCTAACCCTAGCCCTAACCCTACCCTAACCCTAACCCTAGCCCTAACCCTAACCCTAATGGAAAAATGGAAATAAATACATTTTTTTAAAATTTTATTATTTTTCCCTAACTAAGGGGGTGATAACGGGGGGGTTTGATTTACTATTTATGGCGGTTTTTATGTTTGGCGGCTGTCGCACGCTAAAAGACGCTTTTTTATTGTAAGAATAGTTTTTGCATCACCACATATTGAGAGCTCTAATTTTTCCGTATTTTGACCCACTGAGTCATGTGAGGTCTTATTTTTTGCGGGACGAGTTGACGTTTTTATTGGTACCATTTTCGGGCACGTGACATTTTTTGATCTCTTTTTATTCCGATTTTTGGGACGCAATTGATAAAATCGCTTTATCAATTTTACCGCACCGTTCCGCGTGCGGCAAAATTGATAAAGCGGTTTTATTCTTCGGGTCAGTACGGTTACAGTGATACCTCATTTAGGTCGTTTTTTTATGTTTTGTCAGTTTTATGCAATGAAAACTATTTTATATAAAAAATAATTATTTTTGCATCGCTTTATTCTGCGAGCTATAACTTTTTAATTTTTTCGCTGATGATGCTGTGTGGTGGCTCGTTTTTTTGCGGGACAAGATGACGTTTTCAGCGGTACCATGGATATTTATATGCGTCTTTTTGATCGCGCGTTATTACACTTTTTGTTTGGCGGTATGATAATAAATCATTATTTTTTGCTTCGTTTTTTATTTTTATTTTTTAAGGGGTTAACTAATGGGACAGTTTTATAGGGCGGGTCGTTACGGACGCGGCGATACCTAATATGTGTACTTTTATTGTTTTTGTTTTTTTTATTTTCAAAAAATGGATTTATTTGGGGGAATATTTTTTTTTTTGTAATTTATTTGGCGATTTTTTTTAAATTATTTTAACACTTTTTTTAAATTTTTTTTAAACTTTATTAAATAGTCCCAGGTGGGACATCACTGTTCTGTGACAGATCGCTGATCTGTCACATCACAGATCACTGTGACAGATCAGCGATCTGTCACAGGCAGTGCACAAGGCTTCCTCATGCCTGCGCTTTGCAGGCACTGAGGAAGCCAGCTTCCTGCAGGCCCCCGAAGGCCCCCGTCGCCATCTTGGATTCAGGGGCCTGCAGGAAAGGAGCCCCCGGCAGCAGCGCTGCACATTGCGCTGCCGTGGGGGGCTCAGGGAAGCACGGAGGGAGCCCCCTCCCTGCCGATGCTTCCCTTTAACCCCCGGTACACCGCGATCATGTTTGATCGCGGTGTGCAAGGGGTTAACATGTTGGGGTCGGTCCGTGACCGCCCCTGACACATTGTGCCGGGTGTCAGCTGTGATAATCAGCTGACACCCGGCTGCGATCAGTGGCGCTCACCACGTGGGCGCCGCTGATCGCGGTAGACGTACTATCCCGTCCATGGGCATAGGGGCCCGGGTCCCATGGACGGGATAGTACGTCTGATGTCAGGAAGTGTTTAAAGACAAAAATGTCCAGGAAGGATGGGAAATCTTGAAAAATGAAATTCTCAAAGCACAGTTGTTAACAATTCCGAAAAGAGGGAAGAATAGGAAGCATTTAAGGAAACCAGGATGGATGAACACAGAACTTAAGCACATGCTAAAAAGGAAGAAAAAAATGTTTATAAAATGGAAAGAGGGAGGCATATCTAAAGAAGAATATAATGCTGTCTGCAGAACCTGCAGGGCACAAATCAGATTAGCTAAAGCTGAAAATGAATTGAGGCTTGCAAGAGATGTCAAAAGCAATAATAAAGGATTTTGGGGATATGTCAAAAGTAAAAGAAAAGTCAAAGATGCTATAGGATTTTCACAGGATGAAAATGATGAAATGGTAAGACAGGATGTTGAGAAGGCTGAACTTTTAAATTCCTACTTTGTATCTGTTTTATCTCAGAAAGGAAATGTAACATCAACTGTTCTTCACTGTCCTATTAATGGAATAGAAGAATCCAGGATATCTATAAAAAGAAAGATAGTGAGGAAATACTTAGCTAACCTAAATGAATTCAAGTCTCCAGGTCCAGATGAATTACACCCCAGAGTACTGAAGGAGATAGCAGAAGAAATTTTTGAACCCCTCTCCATAATCTTTGAAAATTCTTGGAGAACAGGAGAAGTGCCAGAAGACTGGAGAAGAGCAAATGTTGTTCCTATCTTCAAAAAGGGGAAGAAGGTGGACCCAGGCAACTATAGGCCGGTGAGTCTGACTTCTATACCAGGAAAGATCTTTGAACAAATCATTAAACAACATGTATGTCAGTACCTGGATAAGAATGAAGTGATTAAACAGTCAGCATGGGTTTGTAACTAATAAGTCATGTCAGACTAACTTAACGGAATCACTGATTGGGTGGATCAAGGAAATGCTGTAGATATAGTATATCTTGACTTCAGCAAAGCATTTGACAAAGTCTCTCATACAATCCTTATTGAAAAAATGACTAAGTATGGAATGGACAAGGCAACTGTTAGATGGATTCATAACTGGCTTAGTGATCGGACCCAAAGAGTTGTCGTAAATGGCTGCACATCCAGTTGGAAGAATGTCTCAAGTGGGGTACCACAGGGCTCTGTCCTGGGCCCTGTATTGTTCAACATCTTTATCAACGATTTAGATGAAGGAATTGAGGGTAAACTGATTAAATTTGCTGATGACACAAAGCTAGGAGGGATAGCTAATACTAGAGAAGAGAGAGAAAGAGGATTCAAAAAGATTTAAATAAACTGGAGAAGTGGGCAGCAACTAACAGAATGTTTTTTAACAGGGACAAATGCAAAGTGCTACATCTGGGCAATAAAAATGAAAAAAGCATATACAGAATGGGAGGAATAGGGCTAAGTGACAGCACATGTGAAAAAGACTTGGGTATACTAATAGATCACAGACTGAATATGAGTCAACAGTGTGATGCAGCAGCAAAAAAGGCAAATGCAATTCTAGGATGTATTAACAGAAGCATACAGTCTAGATCACGTGAAGTCATTATTTCCCTCTACTCATCTTTGGTCAGACCTCATCTGGAAAATTGTGTCCAGTTTGGGGCACCACATTTTAAAAAAAACTTCAACAAACTGGAGCAAGTTCAGAAAAGAGCGACCAGAATGGTGACCGGTCTGCAAACCCTGTCTTATGAGGAAAGGTTCAAGGATTTGGGAATGTTTAGTTTGCAAAAGAGAAGACTGAGAGGAGACTTAATAGCTGTCTACAAATATCTAAAGGGCTGTCACATTGTAGAAGGACCAACTTTATTCTCATTTGCACAAGGAAAGACTAGAAGCAATGGGATGAAACTGAATGGGAGGAGACACAGATTAGATATTAGAAAAAACTTTTTGACAGTTAGAGTGATCAATGAGTGGAACAGGCTACCACGAGAAGTGGTGAGTTCTCCTTCAATGGAAGTCTTCAAACAGAGGCTGGACAGACATCTGACTGGGATGATTTAGCGAATCCTGCTTTGAGCAGGGGGTTGGACCAGATGGCCCAGGAGGTCCCTTCCAACTCTACCATTCTATGAACTTTTATTTTTTTTTATATTTTTAAAAACATTTATTTTTTTCTACTTTTGGCATTGTGAAGACATACAGCATTATATCTTAATTAACCAGATGACTATTTTTTAGCAAACGAAGAATAATAGAATGTTATCTGTATGTTGGCTTTAAATTTAAGTGTTGATTTCTGGTTGGTCAGGAAAACAGACTTTTGTCTGTATCAGCCAGTAATAGTGACTTCTATTGTGTGCTTATCCTTGATCACTACTGATGTTTGCTGATATGCTAATTATGCATTGTGTTATGGAGTCAGTTTGTTGACTTCTAAAGCAGAGAGGGAAAAACTAAGCAAATAGTTTAAATAATCAAGTAATGCTATAATAATCTCATCTCCATTCTTACCCTTTATGTAAATGCTGAATGAGGGACACTTGTTAAGTCTAAAAATGGGTTACATGCCTCTGTATAAAGAGACTGAGAGAGAAACAGCCAGAGAGATTCTGCCAAGACATCTATACATCCAAAGGACCAGAGACAGGACAGCAGCCACAACATCATCACAAGGGACACGGATCTATCATTCTATAGGAAACAACCTAGGGGTTTTCAGCAGCGGTTGGAAGAATACTGATCTGCTCCACTGACCGTCATTGAACCATGGATACGTTTCCAGAAGCCAGATTGTGATCTTTGGATCAACTGGCCTTGTACCTTGTATGGACTCAATGGACTGCCATCTTCCTACACTTGTTGTCACCTCCTCTCTGTGTGCGTGCCACAGATGGAATAACGACCCTGGAAGATGAAGCCAGGTTGTGATCCTCGGATCAGCTGTCCTTGTATGGACTGTCATCTTCCTACGCTTTTCATTACCTCCTCTCTCTGTGTGTGCCACAGTTGGGGTAGTGACCCTGGAAGATCTGTAGTCACAGCTGCCATTATCCCGGCGGGTCAGTGGAGGGTGAGACTCTGTAATGTGCCCCATCTTGGGTCCTGTGCTGGGACTGTTCTATGTGTTATCTGCCTGTTTTGTGGTTCAATAAAGCATTGCCCACACTGTTTTACCCTCACCCTGTGTTGTCTGAGTTGTGTTTTGCCCATGTTAATAGGAAAGCACACTGACGTGTGCCGGAAAATATGTCGGCTCACCGCCGGAGCCCACATCAAAGGGAGGAAGTACATTTATGCCTGATGTCGGAAAGGGGTTAAAGGGGATTGTTTTTACAGAGACAGAAGTGGTAATCAATCATGTATACATACAGATAATTACAGAAATACACAGATTCTAATGGTAAATAGTATAGAGTTACCATAAGAAAATATAATTTGTGTAAACCATGTGTAGATATAAAAATTCAGGCAAATGTCGGATGTAGCGCCATCTAGTGGCCATGTGCAGAAGTGCCATCATAGAGTAACATGTATCCTAAGAGAGTGTCACTATCAAGGTGGACATGAGATAAGTGCACCGTATTTACTGAGTGTAAGATAAATCCATACATAGATATATGGAAACGGATTGTAGATCTATCACTGGATATCAGTGTATAAGGGGAATAGATCCTGTGCACTTATAGATGAATAGCTTATATAAAGAGAGGACACGGGGGTGTGTCTGGATGAGGAGCTGAGCGGGTGCAGAGAACGCTAGCTCCGTGCCCCAGCAGCAACTAACGATGGGGGAAACCCGCAATTCCACTCACCACGACCTCAGACGGGGTCCGGGCACTGATGGGGTGCGTCACGAGGAGCAGGGGAGCAGCGCCGGGCAGGATACCGGTCTTTGTGCCGGCGACTGGGAAAATCCAAGATGGCCGCAGCAGCACTCACCATGCGGCCAGCGGCGTTGTGGAGCGCTCTGGGGAGTCTGGTCTCCTGACACCGGGTCAGACCTCACACCAGAGGGGCATGAGTGCAGCGGAGCAGGCACAGGAGAGATCGGGCAGCTCTTCATCCAGGAGCCCGGAGAAGCAGAGCAACAAAATGCAAGTATAAGCACCTGCACCTGACACAGGGAACCCCTCCACCCCCATCACTGAGGACACACTGAAGTCCCTGCTAGGAGATCTAAAGCAGGCTATACATAGTGACATTACCTCAACCCTCACTGCACTACAGAAAGACATTGGGCACATAAGGGACAGAACAGCCCGTACTGAGGAGAAGCTGGAGGAATTCACAGCCCACAACCACTTAGTGGACTCTCATTATGAGGCAGATGAGGAGACCACCACCAGCCCCTGACTTCCCCCCAAGAGGCCATGCCTGTTCTGCAGAAGTGGTCGCTGGCGAGGGTGGACGAGAATACCAGCTCCCTACTGAAGAAGAAGATGACGCCACCCTGATGAAGGAGTGGACATGAACAAGAGAAGAGAATGCAAGACTATTTTTCCCCATGGCCTGCGGAGGCACGAGAGGAGAGTTTTTTCTTTCTCTTCACCCCCCCACTATATACTGGATAGAGGAGCATATCAGCCCCCAATGCCCCCACTATATACTGGATAGAGGAGCATATCAGCCCCCAATACCCCCACTATATACTGGATAGCGGAGCATATCAGCCCCCAATACTCCCCACTATATACTGGATAGAGGAGAATATCAGCCCCCAATACCCCCCACTATATACTGGATAGAGGAGCATATCAGCCCCCAATACTCCCCACTATATACTGGATAGAGGAGCATATCAGCCCCCAATACCCCCACTATATACTGGATAGAGGAGCATATCAGCCCCCAATACTCCCCACTATATACTGGATAGAGGAGAATATCAGCCCCCAATACCCCCCACTATATACTGGATAGAGGAGCATATCAGCCCCCAATGCCCCCACTATATACTGGATAGCGGAGCATATCGGCCCCCAATGCCCCCACTATATACTGGATAGAGGAGAATATCAGCCCCCAATGCCCCCCACTATATACTGGATAGAGGAGCATATCAGCCCCAAATACCCCCCACTATATACCGGATAGAGGAGCATATCAGCCCCCAATACCCCCCACTATATACTGGATAGCGGAGCATATCAGCCCCCAATACCCCCACTATATACTGGATAGAGGAGCATATCAGCCCCCAATGCCCCCCACTATATACTAGATAGAGGAGCATATCAGCCCCCAATACACCCCACTATATACTGGATAGAGGAGCATATCAGCCCCCAATACCCCCCACTATATACTGGATAGAGGAGCATATCAGCCCCCAATGCCCCCCACTACATACTAGATAGAGGAGCATATCAGCCCCCAATACCCCCCACTCTATGCTGGATAGAGGAGCATATCAGCCCCCAATGCCCCCCACTATATACTGGATAGAGGAGCATATCAGCCCCCAATACCCCCCACTATATACTGGATAGAGGAGCATATCAGCCCCCAATACCCCCCACTATATACTGGAGAGAGGAGCATATCAGCCCCCAATGCCCCCCACTATATACTAGATAGAGGAGCATATCAGCCCCCAATACCCCCCACTATATACTGGATAGAGGAGCATATCAGCCCCCAATGCCCCCACTATATACTGGATAGAGGAGCATATCAGCCCCCAATGCCCCCACTATATACTGGATAGAGGAGCATTTCAGCCCCCAATACCCCCCACTATATACTGGATAGATGAGCATATCAGCCTCCAATGCCCCCACTATATACTGGATAGAGGAGCATATCAGCCCCCAATACCCCCACTATATACTGGATAGAGGAGCATATCAGCCACCAATGCCCCCACTATATACTGGATAGAGGAGCACATCAGCCCCCAATACCCCCCACTATATACTGGATAGAGGAGCATATCAGCCCCCAATACCCCCCACTATATACTGGATGGCAGAGCATATCAGCCCCCAATGCCCCCACTATATACTGGATAGAGGAGCATATCAGACCCCAATGCCCCCACTATATACTGGATAGAGGAGCACATCAGCCCCCAATACCCCCCACTATATACTGGATAGAGGAGCATATCAGCCCCCAATACCCCCCACTATATACTGGATGGCGGAGCATATCAGCCCCCAATGCCCCCACTATATACTGGATAGAGGAACATATCAGCCCCCAATGCCCCCCACTATATACTGGATAGCGGAGCATATCAGCCCCCAATGCCCCCACTATATACTGGATGGAGGAGCATATCAGCCCCCAATACCCCTACTATATACTGGATAGCGGAGCATATCAGCCCCCAATACCCCCCTCTATATACTGGATAGAGGAGCATATCAGCCCCCAATGCCCCCACTATATACTGGATAGAAGAGCATATCAGCCCCCAATACCCCCCACTATATACTGGATAGCGGAGCATATCAGCCCCCAATACCCCCCACTATATACTGGATAGAGGAGCATATCAGCCCCCAATGCCCCCACTATATACTGGATAGAGGAGCATATCAGCCCCCAATACCCCCCACTATATACTGGATAGAGGAGCACATCAGCCCCCAATACCCCCCTCTATATACTGGATAGCGGAGCATATCAGCCCCCAATACCCCCCTCTATATACTGGATAGAGGAGAATATCAGCCCCCAATACCCCCCTCTATATACTGGATAGAGGAGAATATCAGCCCCCAATACCCCCTCTATATACTGGATAGAGGAGCATATCAGCCCCCAATGCCCCCCACTATATAATGGATAGAGGAGCACATCAGCCCCCAATACCCCCCTCTATATACTGGATAGCGGAGCATATCAGCCCCCAATGCCCCCCACTATATACTGGATAGAGGAGCATATCAGCCCCCAATGCCCCCCACTATATACTGGATAGAGGAGCATATCAGCCCCCAATACCCCCCACTATATACTGGATAGAGGAGCATATCAGCCCCCAATACCCCCCACTATATACTGGATAGAGGAGCATATCAGCCCCCAATACCCCCCACTATATACTGAATAGCGGAGCATATCAGCCCCCAATGCCCCCCACTATATACTAGATAGAGGAGCATATCAGCCCCCAATACCCCCCACTATATACTGGATAGAGGAGCATATCAGCCCCCAATGCCCCCCACTATATACTGGATAGAGGAGCATATCAGCCCCCAATGCCCCCACTATATACTGGATAGAGGAGCATATCAGCCCCCAATACCCCCCACTATATACTGGATAGATGAGCATATCAGCCTCCAATGCCCCCACTATATACTGGATAGAGGAGCATATCAGCCCCCAATACCCCCCACTATATACTGGATAGAGGAGCATATCAGCCACCAATGCCCCCACTATATACTGGATAGAGGAGCACATCAGCCCCCAATACCCCCCACTATATACTGAATAGAGGAGCATATCAGCCCCCAATACCCCCAATATATACTGGATGGCGGAGCATATCAGCCCCCAATGCCCCCACTATATACTGGATAGAGGAGCATATCAGCCCCCAATGCCCCCCACTATATACTGGATAGAGGAGCATATCAGCCCCCAATGCCCCCCACTATATACTGGATAGCGGAGCATATCAGCCCCCAATACCCCCCACTATATACTGGATGGAGGAGCATATCAGCCCCCAATACCCCTACTATATACTGGATATCGGAGCATATCAGCCCCCAATACCCCCCTCTATATACTGGATAGAGGAGCATATCAGCCCCCAATGCCCCCACTATATACTGGATAGAAGAGCATATCAGCCCCCAATACCCCCCACTATATACTGGATAGCGGAGCATATCAGCCCCCAATGGCCCCACTATATACTGGATAGAGGAGCATATCAGCCCCCAATACCCCCCACTATATACTGGATAGAGGAGCACATCAGCCCCCAATAGCCCCCTCTATATACTGGATAGCGGAGCATATCAGCCCCCAATACCCCCCTCTATATACTGGATAGAGGAGAATATCAGCCACCAATACCCCCCTCTATATACTGGATAGAGGAGAATATCAGCCCCCAATACCCCCTCTATATACTGGATAGAGGAGCATATTAGCCCCCAATGCCCCCCACTATATACTGGATAGAGGAGCACATCAGCCCCCAATACCCCCCTCTATATACTGGATAGCGGAGCATATCAGCCCCCAATGCCCCCCACTATATACTGGATAGAGGAGCACATCAGCCCCCAATACCCCCCACTATATACTGGATAGCGGAGCATATCAGCCCCCAATGGCCCCACTATATACTGGATAGAGGAGCATATCAGCCCCCAATACCCCCCACTATATACTGGATGGCGGAGCATATCAGCCCCCAATGCCCCCACTATATACTGGATAGAGGAGCATATCAGCCCCCAATGCCCCCCACTATATACAGGATAGCGGAGCATATCAGCCCCCAATACCCCTACTATATACTGGATAGCGGAGCATATCAGCCCCCAATACCCCCCTCTATATACTGGATAGAGGAGCATATCAGCCCCCAATGCCCCCACTATATACTGGATAGAAGAGCATATCAGCCCCCAATACCCCCCACTATATACTGGATAGCGGAGCATATCAGCCCCCAATGCCCCCACTATATATTGGATAGAGGAGCATATCAGCCCCCAATACCCCCCACTATATACTGGATAGAGGAGCACATCAGCCCCCAATACCCCCCTCTATATACTGGATAGCGGAGCATATCAGCCCCCAATACCCCCCTCTATATACTGGATAGAGGAGAATATCAGCCCCCAATACCCCCCTCTATATACTGGATAGAGGAGAATATCAGCCCCCAATACCCCCCACTATATACTGGATAGAGGAGCATATCAGCCCCCAATACCCCCACTATATACTGGATAGAGGAGCATATCAGCCCCCAATGCCCCCCACTATATGCTGGATAGAGGAGTATATCAGCCCCCAATACCCCCCACTATATACTGGATAGAGGAACATATCAGCCCCCAATACCCCCTCTATATACTGGATAGAGGAGCATATCAGCCCCCAATACCCCCCACTATATACTGGATAGAGGAGCATATCAGCCCTCAATGCCCCCACTATATACTGGATAGAGGAGCATATCAGCCCCCAATACCCCCACTATATACTGGATAGAGGAGCATATCAGCCCCCAATACCCCCACTATATACTGGATAGAGGAGCATATCAGCCCTCAATGCCCCCACTATATACTGGATAGAGGAGCATATCAGCCCCCAATACCCCCTCTATATACTGGATAGAGGAGCATATCAGCCCCCAATGCCCCCACTATATACTGGATAGAGGAGCATATCAGCCCTCAATGCCCCCACTATATACTGGATAGAGGAGCATATCATCCCCCAATGCCCCCACTATATACTGGATAGAGGAGCATATCAGCCCCCAATACCCACCACTATATACCGGATAGAGGAGCATATCAGCCCCCAATACCCACACTATATACTGGATAGAGGAGCATATCAGCCCCCAATGCCCCCACTATATACTGGATAGCGGAGCATATCAGCCCCCAATACCCCCCACTAAATACTGGATAGAGGAGCATATCAGCCCCCAATACCCCTCACTATATACTGGATAGAGGAGCATATCAGCCCACAATGCCCCCACTATATACTGGATAGCGGAGCATATCAGCCCCCAATACCCCCCACTATATACTGGATAGAGGAGCATATCAGCCCCCAATACCCCCCACTATATACTGGATAGAGGAGCATATCAGCCCCCAATACACCCCACTATATACTGGATAGCGGAGCATATCAGCCCGCAATACCCCCCACTATATACTGGATAGAGGAGCATATCAGCCCCCAATACCCCCACTATATACTGGATAGAGGAGCCTATCAGCCCCCAATGCCCCCCACTATGTACTGAATAGCGGAGCATATCAGCCCCCAATACCCCCCACTTTATACTGGATAGAGGAACATATCAGCCCCCAATACCCCCACTATATACTGGATAGCAGAGCATATCAGCCCACAATACCCCCCACTATATACCGGATAGAGGAGCATATCAACCCCCAATACCCCCTCTATATACTCGATAGAGGAGCATATCAGCCCCCAATACCCCCTACTATATACCGGATAGAGGAGCATATCAGCCCCCAATACCCCCTACTATATACCGGATAGAGGAGCATATCAGCCCCCAATACCCCCCACTATATACTGGATAGAGGAGCATATCAGCCCCCAATACCCCCCACTATATACTGGATAGAGGAGCATATCAGCCCCAATACCCCCCACTATATACTGGATAGAGGAGCATATCAGCCCCCAATACCCCCCACTATATACTGGATAGAGGAGCATATCAGCCCCCAATACCCCCCACTATATACTGGATAGAGGAGCACATCAGCCCCCAATGCCCCCCACTATATACTGGATAGAGGAGCATATCAGCCCCCCAATACCCCCCACTATATACTGGATAGAGGAGCACATCAGCCCCCAATGCCCCCCACTATATACTGGATAGCGGAGCATATCAGCCCCCAATACCCCCCACTATATACTGGATAGAGGATCATATCAGCCCCCAATACCCCCTACTATATACTGGATAGCGGAGCATATCAGCCCCCAATGCCCCCACTATATACTGGATAGAGGAGCATATCAGTCCCCAATACCCCCCACTATATACTGGATAGCGGAGCATATCAGCCCCCAATGCCCCCACTATATACTGGATAGAGGATCATATCAGCCCCCAATACCCCCTACTATATACTGGATAGCGGAGCATATCAGCCCCCAATGCCCCCACTATATACTGGATAGAGGAGCATATCAGCCCCCAATACCCCCCACTATATACTGGATAGAGGAGCACATCAGCCCCCAATGCCCCCCACTACATACTGGATAGAGGAGCATATCAGCCCCCCAATACCCCCCACTATATACTGGATAGAGGAGCACATCAGCCCCCAATGCCCCCCACTATATACTGGATAGCGGAGCATATCAGCCCCCAATACCCCCCACTATATACTGGATAGAGGATCATATCAGCCCCCAATACCCCCTACTATATACTGGATAGCGGAGCATATCAGCCCCCAATGCCCCCACTATATAATGGATAGAGGAGCATATCAGCCCCCAATACCCCCACTATATACTGGATAGAGGAGCATATCAGCCCCCAATACCCCCACTATATACTGGATAGAGGAGCATATCAGCCCCCAATATCCCCCACTATATACTGGATAGAGGAGCATATCAGTCCCCAATACCCCCCACTATATACTGGATAGAGGAGCATATCAGCCCCCAATACCCCCCACTATATACTGGATAGCGGAGCATATCAGCCCCCAACACCCCCCACTATATACTGGATAGAGGAACATATCAGCCCCCAATACCCCCCACTATATACTGGATAGAGGAGCATATCAGCCCCCAATACCCCCCACTATATACTGGATAGAGGAGCATATCAGCCCCCAATACCCCCACTATATACTGGATAGAGGAGCCTATCAGCCCCCAATGCACCCCACTATATACTGAATAGCGGAGCATATCAGCCCCCAATACCCCCCACTATATACTGGATAGAGGAGCATATCAGCCCCCAATACCCCCCACTATATACTGGATAGCGGAGCATATCAGCCCGCAATACCCCCCACTATATACTGGATAGAGGAGCATATCAGCCCCCAATACCCCCACTATATACTGGATAGAGGAGCCTATCAGCCCCCAATGCCCCCACTATATACTGGATAGAGGAGCATATCAGCCCCCAATACCCCCCACTATATACTGAATAGCGGAGCATATCAGCCCCCAATACCCCCCACTTTATACTGGATAGAGGAACATATCAGCCCCCAATACCCCCACTATATACTGGATAGCAGAGCATATCAGCACACAATACCCCCCACTATATACCGGATAGAGGAGCATATCAACCCCCAATACCCCCTCTATATACTGGATAGAGGAGCATATCAGCCCCCAATACCCCCTACTATATACCGGATAGAGGAGCATATCAGCCCCCAATGCCCCCCACTATATACTGGATAGAGGAGCATATCAGCCCCCAATACCCCCCACTATATACTGGATAGAGGAGCCTATCAGCCCCCAATACCCCCACTATATACTGGATAGCAGAGCATATCAGCACACAATACCCCCCACTATATACTGGATAGAGGAGCATATCAGCCCCCAATACCCCCACTATATACTGGATAGCAGAGCATATCAGCACACAATACCCCCCACTATATACCGGATAGAGGAGCATATCAACCCCCAATACCCCCTCTATATACTGGATAGAGGAGCATATCAGCCCCCAATACCCCCTACTATATACCGGATAGAGGAGCATATCAGCCCCCAATACCCCCCACTATATACTGGATAGAGGAGCATATCAGCCCCCAATACCCCCCACTATATACTGGATAGAGGAGCATATCAGCCCCAATACCCCCCACTATATACTGGATAGAGGAGCATATCAGCCCCCAATACCCCCCACTATATACTGGATAGAGGAGCATATCAGCCCCCAAAACCCCCCACTATATACTGGATAGAGGAGCACATCAGCCCCCAATGCCCCCCACTATATACTGGATAGAGGAGCATATCAGCCCCCCAATACCCCCCACTATATACTGGATAGAGGAGCACATCAGCCCCCAATGTCCCCCACTATATACTGGATAGCGGAGCATATCAGCCCCCAATACCCCCCACTATATACTGGATAGAGGATCATATCAGCCCCCAATACCCCCTACTATATACTGGATAGCGGAGCATATCAGCCCCCAATGCCCCCACTATATACTGGATAGAGGAGCATATCAGTCCCCAATACCCCCCACTATATACTGGATAGAGGAGCATATCAGCCCCCAATACCCCCACTATATACTGGATAGAGGAGCATATCAGCCCCCAATACCCACCACTATATACTGGATAGAGGAGCATATCAGCCCCCAATACCCCCACTATATACTGGATAGAGGAGCATATCAGCCCCCAATACCCCCACTATATACTGGATAGAGGAGCACATCAGCCCCCAATATCCCCCACTATATACTGGATAGAGGAGCATATCAGTCCCCAATACCCCCCACTATATACTGGATAGAGGAGCATATCAGCCCCCAATACCCCCACTATATACTGGATAGCGGAGCATATCAGCCCCCAATACCCCCAACTATATACTGGATAGAGGAGCATATCAGCCCCCAATACCCCCACTATATACTGGATAGCGGAGCATATCAGCCCACAATACCCCCCACTATATACCGGATAGAGGAGCATATCAACCCCCAATACCCCCTCTATATACTGGATAGAGGAGCATATCAGCCCCCAATACCCCCTACTATATACCGGATAGAGGAGCATATCAGCCCCCAATACCCCCTACTATATACCGGATAGAGGAGCATATCAGCCCCCAATACCCCCCCCTATATACTGGATAGAGGAGCATATCATCCCCCAATACCCCCCACTATATACTGGATAGAGGAGCATATCAGCCCCCCAATACCCCCCACTATATACTGGATAGAGGAGCATATCAGCCCCCAATACCCCCCACTATATACTGGATAGAGGAGCATATCAGCCCCCAATACCCTCACTATATACTGGATAGAGGAGCATATCAGCCCCCAATACCCCCCACTATAAACTGGATAGAGGAGCCTATCAGCCCCCAATACCCCCCACAATATACTGGATAGCGGAGCATATCAGCCCCCAATACCCCCCACTATATACTGGATAGAGGAGCATATCAGCCCCCAATGCCCCCACTATATACTGGATAGAGGAGCATATCAGCCCCCAATGCCCCCCACTATATACAGGATAGCGGAGCATATCAGCCCCCAATGCCCCCACTATATACTGGATAGCGGAGCATATCGGCCCCCAATACCCCCACTATATACCGGATAACGGAGAATATCAGCCCCCAATACCCCCCACTATATACTGGATAGAGGAGCACATCAGCCCCCAATGCCCCCCACTATACTGGATAGCGGAGCATATCAGCCCCCAATACCCCCCTCTATATACTGGATAACGGAGCATATCAGCCCCCAATACCCCCCACTATATACTGGATAGAGGAGAATATCAGCCCCCACTATATACTTGATAGAGGAGCATATCAGCCCCCAATACCCCCCACTATATACCGGATAGAGGAGCCTATCAGCCCCCAATACCCCCCACTATATACCGGATAGAGGAGCATATCAGCCCCCAATACCCCCTCTATATACAGGATAGCGGAGCATATCAGCCATAATACCCCCCACTATATACTGGATAGAGGAGCCTATCAGCCCCCAATACCCCCCACTATATACCGGATAGAGGAGCATATCAGCCCCCAATACCCCCACTATATACTGGATAGAGGAGCATATCAGCCCCCAATACCCCCCACTATAAACTGGATAGAGGAGTCGATCAGCCCCCAATACCCCCCACTATATACTGGATAGCGGAGCATATCAGCCCCCCAATACCCCCCACTATATACTGGATAGTGGAGCATATCAGCCCCCAATGCCCCCACTATATACTGGATAGCGGAGCATATCAGCCCCCAATACCCCCCACTATATACTGGATAGAGGAGCATATCAGCCCCCAATACCCCCCACTATATGCTGGATAGAGGAGCATATCAGCCCCCAATGCCCCCACTATATACTGGATAGCGGAGCATATCAGCCCCCAATACCCCCCACTATATACTGGATAGAGGAGCATATCAGCCCCCAATACCCCCCACTATATACTGGATAGAGGAGCATATCAGCCCCCAATACCCCCTACTATATACTGGATAGAGGAGCATATCAGCCTCCAATACCCCGCACTATATACTGGATAGCGGAGCATATCAGCCCCCAATACTCCCCACTATATACTGGATAGAGGAGCATATCAGCCCCCAATACCCCCACTATATACTGGATAGAGGAGCATATCAGCCCCCAATACCCCCCACTATATACTGGATAGAGGAACATATCAGCCCCCAATACCCCTACTATATACAGGATAGCGGAGCATATCAGCCCCCAATACCCCCCCACTATATACTGGATAGAGGAGCATATCAGCCCCCAATACCCCCCACTATATACCGGATAGAGGAGCATATCAGCCCCCAATACCCCCCACTATATACCGGATAGAGGAGCATATCAGCCCCCAATACCCCCCCACTATATACTGGATAGAGGAGCATATCAGCCCCCAATACCCCCCACTATATACCGGATAGAGGAGTATATCAGCCCCCAATACCCCCCACTATATACCGGATAGAGGAGCATATCAACCCCCAATACCCCCTCTATATACTGGATAGAGGAGCATATCAGCCCCCAATACCCCCTACTATATACCGGATAGAGGAGCATATCAGCCCCCAATACCCCCCACTATATACTGGATAGAGGAGCATATCAGCCCCCAATACCCCCCACTATATACCGGATAGAGGAGCATATCAGCCCCCAATACCCCCCCACTATATACTGGATAGAGGAGCATATCAGCCCCCAATACCCCCCACTATATACCGGATAGAGGAGCATATCAGCCCAGCCCCCAATACCCCCCCACTATATACTGGATAGAGGAGCATATCAGCCCCCAATACCCCCCACTATATACCGGATAGAGGAGCATATCAGCCCCCAATACCCCCCACTATATACCGTATAGAGGAGCATATCAACCCCCAATACCCCCTCTATATACTGGATAGAGGAGCATATCAGCCCCCAATACCCCCACTATATACTGGATAGAGGAGCACATCAGCCCCCAATGCCCCCCACTACATACTGGATAGAGGAGCATATCAGCCCCCCAATACCCCCCACTATATACTGGATAGAGGAGCACATCAGCCCCCAATGCCCCCCACTATATACTGGATAGCGGAGCATATCAGCCCCCAATACCCCCCACTATATACTGGATAGAGGATCATATCAGCCCCCAATACCCCCTACTATATACTGGATAGCGGAGCATATCAGCCCCCAATGCCCCCACTATATAATGGATAGAGGAGCATATCAGCCCCCAATACCCCCACTATATACTGGATAGAGGAGCATATCAGCCCCCAATACCCCCACTATATACTGGATAGAGGAGCATATCAGCCCCCAATATCCCCCACTATATACTGGATAGAGGAGCATATCAGTCCCCAATACCCCCCACTATATACTGGATAGAGGAGCATATCAGCCCCCAATACCCCCCACTATATACTGGATAGCGGAGCATATCAGCCCCCAACACCCCCCACTATATACTGGATAGAGGAACATATCAGCCCCCAATACCCCCCACTATATACTGGATAGAGGAGCATATCAGCCCCCAATACCCCCCACTATATACTGGATAGAGGAGCATATCAGCCCCCAATACCCCCACTATATACTGGATAGAGGAGCCTATCAGCCCCCAATGCACCCCACTATATACTGAATAGCGGAGCATATCAGCCCCCAATACCCCCCACTATATACTGGATAGAGGAGCATATCAGCCCCCAATACCCCCCACTATATACTGGATAGCGGAGCATATCAGCCCGCAATACCCCCCACTATATACTGGATAGAGGAGCATATCAGCCCCCAATACCCCCACTATATACTGGATAGAGGAGCCTATCAGCCCCCAATGCCCCCACTATATACTGGATAGAGGAGCATATCAGCCCCCAATACCCCCCACTATATACTGAATAGCGGAGCATATCAGCCCCCAATACCCCCCACTTTATACTGGATAGAGGAACATATCAGCCCCCAATACCCCCACTATATACTGGATAGCAGAGCATATCAGCACACAATACCCCCCACTATATACCGGATAGAGGAGCATATCAACCCCCAATACCCCCTCTATATACTGGATAGAGGAGCATATCAGCCCCCAATACCCCCTACTATATACCGGATAGAGGAGCATATCAGCCCCCAATGCCCCCCACTATATACTGGATAGAGGAGCATATCAGCCCCCAATACCCCCCACTATATACTGGATAGAGGAGCCTATCAGCCCCCAATACCCCCACTATATACTGGATAGCAGAGCATATCAGCACACAATACCCCCCACTATATACTGGATAGAGGAGCATATCAGCCCCCAATACCCCCACTATATACTGGATAGCAGAGCATATCAGCACACAATACCCCCCACTATATACCGGATAGAGGAGCATATCAACCCCCAATACCCCCTCTATATACTGGATAGAGGAGCATATCAGCCCCCAATACCCCCTACTATATACCGGATAGAGGAGCATATCAGCCCCCAATACCCCCCACTATATACTGGATAGAGGAGCATATCAGCCCCCAATACCCCCCACTATATACTGGATAGAGGAGCATATCAGCCCCAATACCCCCCACTATATACTGGATAGAGGAGCATATCAGCCCCCAATACCCCCCACTATATACTGGATAGAGGAGCATATCAGCCCCCAAAACCCCCCACTATATACTGGATAGAGGAGCACATCAGCCCCCAATGCCCCCCACTATATACTGGATAGAGGAGCATATCAGCCCCCCAATACCCCCCACTATATACTGGATAGAGGAGCACATCAGCCCCCAATGTCCCCCACTATATACTGGATAGCGGAGCATATCAGCCCCCAATACCCCCCACTATATACTGGATAGAGGATCATATCAGCCCCCAATACCCCCTACTATATACTGGATAGCGGAGCATATCAGCCCCCAATGCCCCCACTATATACTGGATAGAGGAGCATATCAGTCCCCAATACCCCCCACTATATACTGGATAGAGGAGCATATCAGCCCCCAATACCCCCACTATATACTGGATAGAGGAGCATATCAGCCCCCAATACCCACCACTATATACTGGATAGAGGAGCATATCAGCCCCCAATACCCCCACTATATACTGGATAGAGGAGCATATCAGCCCCCAATACCCCCACTATATACTGGATAGAGGAGCACATCAGCCCCCAATATCCCCCACTATATACTGGATAGAGGAGCATATCAGTCCCCAATACCCCCCACTATATACTGGATAGAGGAGCATATCAGCCCCCAATACCCCCACTATATACTGGATAGCGGAGCATATCAGCCCCCAATACCCCCAACTATATACTGGATAGAGGAGCATATCAGCCCCCAATACCCCCACTATATACTGGATAGCGGAGCATATCAGCCCACAATACCCCCCACTATATACCGGATAGAGGAGCATATCAACCCCCAATACCCCCTCTATATACTGGATAGAGGAGCATATCAGCCCCCAATACCCCCTACTATATACCGGATAGAGGAGCATATCAGCCCCCAATACCCCCTACTATATACCGGATAGAGGAGCATATCAGCCCCCAATACCCCCCCCTATATACTGGATAGAGGAGCATATCATCCCCCAATACCCCCCACTATATACTGGATAGAGGAGCATATCAGCCCCCCAATACCCCCCACTATATACTGGATAGAGGAGCATATCAGCCCCCAATACCCCCCACTATATACTGGATAGAGGAGCATATCAGCCCCCAATACCCTCACTATATACTGGATAGAGGAGCATATCAGCCCCCAATACCCCCCACTATAAACTGGATAGAGGAGCCTATCAGCCCCCAATACCCCCCACAATATACTGGATAGCGGAGCATATCAGCCCCCAATACCCCCCACTATATACTGGATAGAGGAGCATATCAGCCCCCAATGCCCCCACTATATACTGGATAGAGGAGCATATCAGCCCCCAATGCCCCCCACTATATACAGGATAGCGGAGCATATCAGCCCCCAATGCCCCCACTATATACTGGATAGCGGAGCATATCGGCCCCCAATACCCCCACTATATACCGGATAACGGAGAATATCAGCCCCCAATACCCCCCACTATATACTGGATAGAGGAGCACATCAGCCCCCAATGCCCCCCACTATACTGGATAGCGGAGCATATCAGCCCCCAATACCCCCCTCTATATACTGGATAACGGAGCATATCAGCCCCCAATACCCCCCACTATATACTGGATAGAGGAGAATATCAGCCCCCACTATATACTTGATAGAGGAGCATATCAGCCCCCAATACCCCCCACTATATACCGGATAGAGGAGCCTATCAGCCCCCAATACCCCCCACTATATACCGGATAGAGGAGCATATCAGCCCCCAATACCCCCTCTATATACAGGATAGCGGAGCATATCAGCCATAATACCCCCCACTATATACTGGATAGAGGAGCCTATCAGCCCCCAATACCCCCCACTATATACCGGATAGAGGAGCATATCAGCCCCCAATACCCCCACTATATACTGGATAGAGGAGCATATCAGCCCCCAATACCCCCCACTATAAACTGGATAGAGGAGTCGATCAGCCCCCAATACCCCCCACTATATACTGGATAGCGGAGCATATCAGCCCCCCAATACCCCCCACTATATACTGGATAGTGGAGCATATCAGCCCCCAATGCCCCCACTATATACTGGATAGCGGAGCATATCAGCCCCCAATACCCCCCACTATATACTGGATAGAGGAGCATATCAGCCCCCAATACCCCCCACTATATGCTGGATAGAGGAGCATATCAGCCCCCAATGCCCCCACTATATACTGGATAGCGGAGCATATCAGCCCCCAATACCCCCCACTATATACTGGATAGAGGAGCATATCAGCCCCCAATACCCCCCACTATATACTGGATAGAGGAGCATATCAGCCCCCAATACCCCCTACTATATACTGGATAGAGGAGCATATCAGCCTCCAATACCCCGCACTATATACTGGATAGCGGAGCATATCAGCCCCCAATACTCCCCACTATATACTGGATAGAGGAGCATATCAGCCCCCAATACCCCCACTATATACTGGATAGAGGAGCATATCAGCCCCCAATACCCCCCACTATATACTGGATAGAGGAACATATCAGCCCCCAATACCCCTACTATATACAGGATAGCGGAGCATATCAGCCCCCAATACCCCCCCACTATATACTGGATAGAGGAGCATATCAGCCCCCAATACCCCCCACTATATACCGGATAGAGGAGCATATCAGCCCCCAATACCCCCCACTATATACCGGATAGAGGAGCATATCAGCCCCCAATACCCCCCCACTATATACTGGATAGAGGAGCATATCAGCCCCCAATACCCCCCACTATATACCGGATAGAGGAGTATATCAGCCCCCAATACCCCCCACTATATACCGGATAGAGGAGCATATCAACCCCCAATACCCCCTCTATATACTGGATAGAGGAGCATATCAGCCCCCAATACCCCCTACTATATACCGGATAGAGGAGCATATCAGCCCCCAATACCCCCCACTATATACTGGATAGAGGAGCATATCAGCCCCCAATACCCCCCACTATATACCGGATAGAGGAGCATATCAGCCCCCAATACCCCCCCACTATATACTGGATAGAGGAGCATATCAGCCCCCAATACCCCCCACTATATACCGGATAGAGGAGCATATCAGCCCAGCCCCCAATACCCCCCCACTATATACTGGATAGAGGAGCATATCAGCCCCCAATACCCCCCACTATATACCGGATAGAGGAGCATATCAGCCCCCAATACCCCCCACTATATACCGTATAGAGGAGCATATCAACCCCCAATACCCCCTCTATATACTGGATAGAGGAGCATATCAGCCCCCAATACCCCCACTATATACTGGATAGAGGAGCACATCAGCCCCCAATAACCCCTACTATATACCGGATAGAGGAGCATATCAGCCCCCAATACCCCCTACTATATACCGGATAGAGGAGCATATCAGCCCCCAATACCCCCCACTATATACCGTATAGAGGAGCATATCAACCCCCAATACCCCCTCTATATACTGGATAGAGGAGCATATCAGCCCCCAATACCCCCACTATATACTGGATAGAGGAGCACATCAGCCCCCAATAACCCCTACTATATACCGGATAGAGGAGCATATCAGCCCCCAATAACCCCTACTATATACCGGATAGAGGAGCATATCAGCCCCCAATACCCCCTACTATATACCGGATAGAGGAGCATATCAGCCCCCAATACCCCCCACTATATACTGGATAGAGGAGCATATCAGCCCCCAATACCCCCCACTATATACTGGATAGAGGAGCATATCAGCCCCCAATACCCCCCACTATAAACTGGATAGAGGAGCATATCAGCCCCCAATACCCCCCACTATATACTGGATAGAGGAGCATATCAGCCCCCCAATATCCCCCACTATATACTGGATAGAGGAGCACATCAGCCCCAAATGCCCCCCACTATATACTGGATAGAGGAGCATATCAGCCCCCCAATACCCCCACTATATACTGGATAGAGGAGCACATCAGCCCCCAATACCCCCCACTATATACTGGATAGCGGAGCATATCAGCCCCCAATACCCCCCACTATATACTGGATAGAGGAGCATATCAGCCCCCAATACCCCCTACTATATACTGGATAGCGGAGCATATCAGCCCCCAATGCCCCCACTATATACTGGATAGAGGAGCATATCAGTCCCCAATGCCCCCCACTATATACTGGATAGCGGAGCATATCAGCCCCCAATGCCCCCACTATATACTGGATAGAGGAGCATATCAGCCCCCAATGCACCCCACTATATGCTGGATAGAGGAGCATATCAGCACCCAATACCCCCTACTATATACCGGATAGAGGAGCATATCAGCCCCCAATACCCCCCACTATATACTGGATAAAGGAGCATATCAGCCCCCAATACCCCCCTCTATATACTGGATAGAGGAGCATATCAGCCCCCAATACCCCCTCTATATACTGGATAGAGGAGCACATCAGCCCCCAATACCTCCACTATATACTTGATAGAGGAGCATATCAGCCCCCAATACCCCCCACTATATACTGGATAGAGGAGCATATCAGCCCCCAATACCCCCCACTATATACTGGATAGAGGAGCACATCAGCCCCCAATACCCCCCTCTATATACTGGATAGCGGAGCATATCAGCTCCCAATACCCCCCTCTATATAATGGATAGAGGAGAATATCAGCCCCCAATACCCGCCTCTATATACTGGATAGAGGAGAATATCAGCCCCCAATACCCCCCTCTATATACTGGATAGAGGAGCATATCAGCCCCCAATACCCCCCACTATAAACTGGATAGAGGAGCCGATCAGCCCCCAATACCCCCCACTATATACTGGATAGCGGAGCATATCAGCCCCCCAATACCCCCCACTATATACTGGATAGTGGAGCATATCAGCCCCCAATGCCCCCACTATATACTGGATAGCGGAGCATATCAGCCCCCAATACCCCCCACTATATACTGGATAGAGGAGCATATCAGCCCCCAATACCCCCCACTATATGCTGGATAGAGGAGCATATCAGCCCCCAATGCCCCCACTATATACTGGATAGCGGAGCATATCAGCCCCCAATACCCCCCACTATATACTGGATAGAGGAGCATATCAGCCCCCAATACCCCCCACTATATACTGGATAGAGGAGCATATCAGCCCCCAATACCCCCTACTATATACTGGATAGAGGAGCATATCAGCCTCCAATACCCCGCACTATATACTGGATAGCGGAGCATATCAGCCCCCAATACTCCCCACTATATACTGGATAGAGGAGCATATCAGCCCCCAATACCCCCACTATATACTGGATAGAGGAGCATATCAGCCCCCAATACCCCCCACTATATACTGGATAGAGGAGCATATCAGCCCCCAATACCCCTACTATATACAGGATAGCGGAGCATATCAGCCCCCAATACCCCCCCACTATATACTGGATAGAGGAGCATATCAGCCCCCAATACCCCCCACTATATACCGGATAGAGGAGCATATCAGCCCCCAATACCCCCCACTATATACCGGATAGAGGAGCATATCAGCCCCCAATACCCCCCCACTATATACTGGATAGAGGAGCATATCAGCCCCCAATACCCCCCACTATATACCGGATAGAGGAGTATATCAGCCCCCAATACCCCCCACTATATACCGGATAGAGGAGCATATCAACCCCCAATACCCCCTCTATATACTGGATAGAGGAGCATATCAGCCCCCAATACCCCCTACTATATACCGGATAGAGGAGCATATCAGCCCCCAATACCCCCCACTATATACTGGATAGAGGAGCATATCAGCCCCCAATACCCCCCACTATATACCGGATAGAGGAGCATATCAGCCCCCTATACCCCCCCACTAAATACTGGATAGAGGAGCATATCAGCCCCCAATACCCCCCACTATATACCGGATAGAGGAGCATATCAGCCCCCAATACCCCCCCACTATATACTGGATAGAGGAGCATATCAGCCCCCAATACCCCCCACTATATACCGGATAGAGGAGCATATCAGCCCCCAATACCCCCCACTATATACCGTATAGAGGAGCATATCAACCCCCAATACCCCCTCTATATACTGGATAGAGGAGCATATCAGCCCCCAATAACCCCTACTATATACCGGATAGAGGAGCATATCAGCCCCCAATACCCCCTACTATATACCGGATAGAGGAGCATATCAGCCCCCAATACCCCCCACTATATACTGGATAGAGGAGCATATCAGCCCCCAATACCCCCCACTATATACTGGATAGAGGAGCATATCAGCCCCCAATACCCCCCACTATAAACTGGATAGAGGAGCATATCAGCCCCCAATACCCCCCACTATATACTGGATAGAGGAGCATATCAGCCCCCCAATATCCCCCACTATATACTGGATAGAGGAGCACATCAGCCCCAAATGCCCCCCACTATATACTGGATAGAGGAGCATATCAGCCCCCCAATACCCCCACTATATACTGGATAGAGGAGCACATCAGCCCCCAATACCCCCCACTATATACTGGATAGCGGAGCATATCAGCCCCCAATACCCCCCACTATATACTGGATAGAGGAGCATATCAGCCCCCAATACCCCCTACTATATACTGGATAGCGGAGCATATCAGCCCCCAATGCCCCCACTATATACTGGATAGAGGAGCATATCAGTCCCCAATGCCCCCCACTATATACTGGATAGCGGAGCATATCAGCCCCCAATGCCCCCACTATATACTGGATAGAGGAGCATATCAGCCCCCAATGCACCCCACTATATGCTGGATAGAGGAGCATATCAGCACCCAATACCCCCTACTATATACCGGATAGAGGAGCATATCAGCCCCCAATACCCCCCACTATATACTGGATAAAGGAGCATATCAGCCCCCAATACCCCCCTCTATATACTGGATAGAGGAGCATATCAGCCCCCAATACCCCCTCTATATACTGGATAGAGGAGCACATCAGCCCCCAATACCTCCACTATATACTTGATAGAGGAGCATATCAGCCCCCAATACCCCCCACTATATACTGGATAGAGGAGCATATCAGCCCCCAATACCCCCCACTATATACTGGATAGAGGAGCACATCAGCCCCCAATACCCCCCTCTATATAATGGATAGAGGAGAATATCAGCCCCCAATACCCGCCTCTATATACTGGATAGAGGAGAATATCAGCCCCCAATACCCCCCTCTATATACTGGATAGAGGAGCATATCAGCCCCCAATGCCCCCCACTATATACTGGATAGCGGAGCATATCAGCCCCCAATACCCCCACTATATACTGGATAGAGGAGCATATCAGCCCCCAATACCCCCCTCTATATACTGGATAGCGGAGCATATCAGCCCCCAATACCCCCCTCTATATACTGGATAGAGGAGAATATCAGCCCCCAATACACCCCTCTATATACTGGATAGAGGAGAATATCAGCACCAATACCCCCCACTATATACTTGATAGAGGAGCATATCAGCCCCCAATACCCCCCACTATATACTGGATAGAGGAGCACATCAGCCCCCAATACCCCCCTCTATATACTGGATAGAGGAGAATATCAGCCCCCAATACACCCCTCTATATACTGGATAGAGGAGAATATCAGCACCAATACCCCCCACTATATACTTGATAGAGGAGCATATCAGCCCCCAATACCCCCCACTATATACTGGATAGAGGAGCACATCAGCCCCCAATACCCCCCTCTATATACTGGATAGCGGAGCATATCAGCTCCCAATACCCCCCTCTATATACTGGATAGAGGAGAATATCAGCCCCCAATACCCGCCTCTATATACTGGATAGAGGAGAATATCAGCCCCCAATACCCCCCTTTATATACTGGATAGAGGAGCATATCAGCCCCCAATGCCCCCACTATATACTGGATAGAGGAGCATATCAGCCCCCAATGCCCCCCACTATAGACTGGATAGAGGAGCATATCAGCCCCCCAATACCCCCCTCTATATACTGGATAGAGGAGCATATCAGCCCCCAATACCCCCCTCCATATACTGGATAGCAGAGAATATCAGCCCCCCAATGCCCCCCACTATATACTGGATAGCGGAGCATATCAGCCCCCAATACCCCCCACTATATACTGGATAGAGGAGCATATCAGCCCCCAATACCCCCCACTATATACTGGATAGAGGAGCATATCAGCCCCCAATACCCCCCACTATATACTGGATAGAGGAGCATATCAGTCCCCAATACCCCCCACTATATACTGGATAGAGAAGCATATCAGCCCCCATTACCCCCTCTATATACTGGATAGAGGAGCATATCAGCCCCCAATACCCCCCACTATATACTGGATAGCGGAGCATATCAGCCCCCATTACCCCCTCTATATACTGGATAGAGGAGCATATCAGCCCCCAATACCCCCCACTATATACTGGATAGCGGAGCATATCAGCCCACAATACCCCCCACTATATACTGGATAGAATAGCATATCAGCCCTCAATGCCCCCACTATATACTGGATAGAGGAGCATATCAGCCCCCAATGCCCCCCACTATATACTGTATAGAGGAGCATATCAGCCCTCAATGCCCCCACTATATACTGGATAGAGGAGCATATCAGCCCTCAATGCCCCCCACTATATACTGGATAGAGGAGCATATCAGCCCCCCAATATCCCCCACTATATACTGGATAGAGGAGCACATCAGCCCCCCAATATCCCCCACTATATACTGGATAGAGGAGCATATCAGCCCCCCAATACCCCCACTATATACTGGATAGAGGAGCATATCAGCCCCCAATGCCCCCACTATATACTGGATAGAGGAGCATATCAGCCCCCAATGCCCCCCACTATAGACTGGATAGAGGAGCATATCAGCCCCCCAATACCCCCCTCTATATACTGGATAGAGGAGCATATCAGCCCCCAATACCCCCCTCCATATACTGGATAGCAGAGAATATCAGCCCCCCAATGCCCCCCACTATATACTGGATAGCGGAGCATATCAGCCCCCAATACCCCCCACTATATACTGGATAGAGGAGCATATCAGCCCCCAATACCCCCCACTATATACTGGATAGAGGAGCATATCAGCCCCCAATACCCCCCACTATATACTGGATAGAATAGCATATCAGCCCTCAATGCCTCCACTATATACTGGATAGAGGAGCATATCAGCCCCCAATGCCCCCCACTATATACTGTATAGAGGAGCATATCAGCCCTCAATGCCCCCACTATATACTGGATAGAGGAGCATATCAGCCCTCAATGCCCCCCACTATATACTGGATAGAGGAGCATATCAGCCCCCCAATATCCCCCACTATATACTGGATAGAGGAGCACATCAGCCCCCCAATATCCCCCACTATATACTGGATAGAGGAGAATATCAGCCCCCAATACCCCCCTTTATATACTGGATAGAGGAGCATATCAGCCCCCAATGCCCCCACTATATACTGGATAGAGGAGCATATCAGCCCCCAATGCCCCCCACTATAGACTGGATAGAGGAGCATATCAGCCCCCCAATACCCCCCTCTATATACTGGATAGAGGAGCATATCAGCCCCCAATACCCCCCTCCATATACTGGATAGCAGAGAATATCAGCCCCCCAATGCCCCCCACTATATACTGGATAGCGGAGCATATCAGCCCCCAATACCCCCCACTATATACTGGATAGAGGAGCATATCAGCCCCCAATACCCCCCACTATATACTGGATAGAGGAGCATATCAGCCCCCAATACCCCCCACTATATACTGGATAGAGGAGCATATCAGTCCCCAATACCCCCCACTATATACTGGATAGAGAAGCATATCAGCCCCCATTACCCCCTCTATATACTGGATAGAGGAGCATATCAGCCCCCAATACCCCCCACTATATACTGGATAGCGGAGCATATCAGCCCCCATTACCCCCTCTATATACTGGATAGAGGAGCATATCAGCCCCCAATACCCCCCACTATATACTGGATAGCGGAGCATATCAGCCCACAATACCCCCCACTATATACTGGATAGAATAGCATATCAGCCCTCAATGCCCCCACTATATACTGGATAGAGGAGCATATCAGCCCCCAATGCCCCCCACTATATACTGTATAGAGGAGCATATCAGCCCTCAATGCCCCCACTATATACTGGATAGAGGAGCATATCAGCCCTCAATGCCCCCCACTATATACTGGATAGAGGAGCATATCAGCCCCCCAATATCCCCCACTATATACTGGATAGAGGAGCACATCAGCCCCAAATGCCCCCCACTATATACTGGATAGAGGAGCATATCAGCCCCCCAATACCCCCACTATATACTGGATAGAGGAGCACATCAGCCCCCAATACCCCCCACTATATACTGGATAGAGGAGCATATCAGCCCCCAATACCCTTTACTATATACTGGATAGCGGAGCATATCAGCCCCCAATGCCCCCACTATATACTGGATAGAGGAGCATATCAGTCCCCAATGCCCCCCACTATATACTGGATAGCGGAGCATATCAGCCCCCAATGCCCCCACTATGTACTGGATAGAGGAGCATATCAGCCCCCAATGCACCCCACTATATGCTGGATAGAGGAGCATATCAGCACCCAATACCCCCTACTATATACCGGATAGAGGAGCATATCAGCCCCCAATAC
This sequence comes from Dendrobates tinctorius, assembly GCF_039654945.1. Taxonomy (NCBI): domain Eukaryota; kingdom Metazoa; phylum Chordata; class Amphibia; order Anura; family Dendrobatidae; genus Dendrobates; species Dendrobates tinctorius. The sequence goes on along the minus strand of NW_027361972.1, from coordinate 584,698 downwards.
CCCCCACTATATACTGGATAAAGGAGCATATCAGCCCCCAATACCCCCCTCTATATACTGGATAGAGGAGCATATCAGCCCCCAATACCCCCTCTATATACTGGATAGAGGAGCACATCAGCCCCCAATACCTCCACTATATACTTGATAGAGGAGCATATCAGCCCCCAATACCCCCCACTATATACTGGATAGAGGAGCATATCAGCCCCCAATACCCCCCACTATATACTGGATAGAGGAGCACATCAGCCCCCAATACCCCCCTCTATATACTGGATAGCGGAGCATATCAGCTCCCAATACCCCCCTCTATATAATGGATAGAGGAGAATATCAGCCCCCAATACCCCCCTCTATATACTGGATAGCAGAGAATATCAGCCCCCCAATGCCCCCCACTATATACTGGATAGAGGAGCACATCAGCCCCCAATACCCCCCTCTATATACTGGATAGCGGAGCATATCAGCTCCCAATACCCCCCTCTATATAATGGATAGAGGAGAATATCAGCCCCCAATACCCCCCACTATATACTGGATAGCAGAGAATATCAGCCCCCCAATGCCCCCCACTATATACTGGATAGCGGAGCATATCAGCCCCCAATACCCCCCACTATATACTGGATAGAGGAGCATATCAGCCCCCAATACCCCCCACTATATACTGGATAGAGGAGCATATCAGCCCCCAATACCCCCCACTATATACTGGATAGAGGAGCATATCAGTCCCCAATACCCCCCACTATATACTGGATAGAGAAGCATATCAGCCCCCATTACCCCCTCTATATACTGGATAGAGGAGCATATCAGCCCCCAATACCCCCCACTATATACTGGATAGAGGAGCACATCAGCCCCCCAATATCCCCCACTATATACTGGATAGAGGAGCATATCAGCCCCCCAATACCCCCACTATATACTGGATAGAGGAGCATATCAGCCCCCAATGCCCCCACTATATACTGGATAGAGGAGCATATCAGCCCCCAATGCCCCCCACTATAGACTGGATAGAGGAGCATATCAGCCCCCCAATACCCCCCTCTATATACTGGATAGAGGAGCATATCAGCCCCCAATACCCCCCTCCATATACTGGATAGCAGAGAATATCAGCCCCCCAATGCCCCCCACTATATACTGGATAGCGGAGCATATCAGCCCCCAATACCCCCCACTATATACTGGATAGAGGAGCATATCAGCCCCCAATACCCCCCACTATATACTGGATAGAGGAGCATATCAGCCCCCAATACCCCCCACTATATACTGGATAGAATAGCATATCAGCCCTCAATGCCTCCACTATATACTGGATAGAGGAGCATATCAGCCCCCAATGCCCCCCACTATATACTGTATAGAGGAGCATATCAGCCCTCAATGCCCCCACTATATACTGGATAGAGGAGCATATCAGCCCTCAATGCCCCCCACTATATACTGGATAGAGGAGCATATCAGCCCCCCAATATCCCCCACTATATACTGGATAGAGGAGCACATCAGCCCCCCAATATCCCCCACTATATACTGGATAGAGGAGAATATCAGCCCCCAATACCCCCCTTTATATACTGGATAGAGGAGCATATCAGCCCCCAATGCCCCCACTATATACTGGATAGAGGAGCATATCAGCCCCCAATGCCCCCCACTATAGACTGGATAGAGGAGCATATCAGCCCCCCAATACCCCCCTCTATATACTGGATAGAGGAGCATATCAGCCCCCAATACCCCCCTCCATATACTGGATAGCAGAGAATATCAGCCCCCCAATGCCCCCCACTATATACTGGATAGCGGAGCATATCAGCCCCCAATACCCCCCACTATATACTGGATAGAGGAGCATATCAGCCCCCAATACCCCCCACTATATACTGGATAGAGGAGCATATCAGCCCCCAATACCCCCCACTATATACTGGATAGAGGAGCATATCAGTCCCCAATACCCCCCACTATATACTGGATAGAGAAGCATATCAGCCCCCATTACCCCCTCTATATACTGGATAGAGGAGCATATCAGCCCCCAATACCCCCCACTATATACTGGATAGCGGAGCATATCAGCCCCCATTACCCCCTCTATATACTGGATAGAGGAGCATATCAGCCCCCAATACCCCCCACTATATACTGGATAGCGGAGCATATCAGCCCACAATACCCCCCACTATATACTGGATAGAATAGCATATCAGCCCTCAATGCCCCCACTATATACTGGATAGAGGAGCATATCAGCCCCCAATGCCCCCCACTATATACTGTATAGAGGAGCATATCAGCCCTCAATGCCCCCACTATATACTGGATAGAGGAGCATATCAGCCCTCAATGCCCCCCACTATATACTGGATAGAGGAGCATATCAGCCCCCCAATATCCCCCACTATATACTGGATAGAGGAGCACATCAGCCCCAAATGCCCCCCACTATATACTGGATAGAGGAGCATATCAGCCCCCCAATACCCCCACTATATACTGGATAGAGGAGCACATCAGCCCCCAATACCCCCCACTATATACTGGATAGAGGAGCATATCAGCCCCCAATACCCTTTACTATATACTGGATAGCGGAGCATATCAGCCCCCAATGCCCCCACTATATACTGGATAGAGGAGCATATCAGTCCCCAATGCCCCCCACTATATACTGGATAGCGGAGCATATCAGCCCCCAATGCCCCCACTATGTACTGGATAGAGGAGCATATCAGCCCCCAATGCACCCCACTATATGCTGGATAGAGGAGCATATCAGCACCCAATACCCCCTACTATATACCGGATAGAGGAGCATATCAGCCCCCAATACCCCCCACTATATACTGGATAAAGGAGCATATCAGCCCCCAATACCCCCCTCTATATACTGGATAGAGGAGCATATCAGCCCCCAATACCCCCTCTATATACTGGATAGAGGAGCACATCAGCCCCCAATACCTCCACTATATACTTGATAGAGGAGCATATCAGCCCCCAATACCCCCCACTATATACTGGATAGAGGAGCATATCAGCCCCCAATACCCCCCACTATATACTGGATAGAGGAGCACATCAGCCCCCAATACCCCCCTCTATATACTGGATAGCGGAGCATATCAGCTCCCAATACCCCCCTCTATATAATGGATAGAGGAGAATATCAGCCCCCAATACCCCCCTCTATATACTGGATAGCAGAGAATATCAGCCCCCCAATGCCCCCCACTATATACTGGATAGAGGAGCACATCAGCCCCCAATACCCCCCTCTATATACTGGATAGCGGAGCATATCAGCTCCCAATACCCCCCTCTATATAATGGATAGAGGAGAATATCAGCCCCCAATACCCCCCACTATATACTGGATAGCAGAGAATATCAGCCCCCCAATGCCCCCCACTATATACTGGATAGCGGAGCATATCAGCCCCCAATACCCCCCACTATATACTGGATAGAGGAGCATATCAGCCCCCAATACCCCCCACTATATACTGGATAGAGGAGCATATCAGCCCCCAATACCCCCCACTATATACTGGATAGAGGAGCATATCAGTCCCCAATACCCCCCACTATATACTGGATAGAGAAGCATATCAGCCCCCATTACCCCCTCTATATACTGGATAGAGGAGCATATCAGCCCCCAATACCCCCCACTATATACTGGATAGCGGAGCATATCAGCCCACAATACCCCCCACTATATACTGGATAGAATAGCATATCAGCCCTCAATGCCCCCACTATATACTGGATAGAGGAGCATATCAGCCCCCAATGCCCCCCACTATATACTGTATAGAGGAGCATATCAGCCCTCAATGCCCCCACTATATACTGGATAGAGGAGCATATCAGCCCTCAATGCCCCCACTATATACTGGATAGAGGAGAATATCAGCCCCCAATACCCCCCACTATATACTGAATAGCGGAGCATATCAGCCCCCAATACCCCCACTATATACTGGATAGAGGAGCATATCAGCCCCCAATACCCCCTCTATATAATGGATAGAGGTGCATATCAGACCCCATTGCCCCCACTATATACTGGATAGAGGAGCATATCAGTCCCCAATACCCCCGACTATATACTGGATAGAGAAGCATATCAGCCCCCAATACCCCCCACTATATACTGGATAGAGGAGCATATCAGCCCCCAATACCCCCCACTATATACTGGATAGAGGAGCATATCAGCCCCCAATGCCCCCACTATATACTGGATAGAGGAGCATATCAGCCCCCAATACCCCCCACTATATACTGGATAGCGGAGCATATCAGCCCCCAATACCCCCCACTATATACTGGATAGAGGAGCATATCAGCCCCCAATACCCCCTCTTTATACTGGATAGAGGAGCATATCAGCCCCCAATGCCCCCCACTATATACTGGATAGAGGAGCATATCAGTCCCCAATACCCCCCACTATATACTGGATAGAGGAGCATATCAGCCCCCAATACCCCCCACTATATACTGGATAGAGGAGCATATCAGCCCCCAATACCCCCCATTATATACTGGATAGAGGAGCATATCAGCCCCTAATGCCCCCACTATCTACTGGATAGAGGACCATATCAGTCCCCAATACACCCCACTATATACTGGATAGAGAAGCATATCAGCCCCCAATACCTCCTCTATATACTGGATAGAGGAGGATATCAGCCCCCAATACCCCCCACTATATACTGGATAGCGGAGCATATCAGCCCCCAATACCCCCCACTATATACTGGATAGAGGAGCATATCAGCCCTCAATGCCCCCACTATATACTGGATAGAGGAGCATATCAGCCCCCAATGCCCCCACTATATACTGGATAGAGGAGCATATCAGTCCCCAATACCCCCCACTATATACTGGATAGCGGAGCATATCAGCCCCCAATACCCCCCACTATATACTGGATAGAGAAGCATATCAGCCCCCAATACCCCCTCTATATACTGGATAGAGGAGCATATCAGCCCCCAATACCCCCCACTATATACTGGATAGCGGAGCATATCAGCCCCCAATGCCCCCCACTATATACTGGATAGTGGAGCATATCAGCCCCCAATACCCCCACTATATACTGGATAGAGGAGCATATCAGCCCCCAATGCCCCCACTATATACTGGATAGAGGAGCATATCAGCCCCCAATACCCCCACTATATATTGGATAGAGGAGCATATCAGCCCCCAATACCCCCACTATATACTGGATAGAGGAGCATATCAGCCCTCAATGCCCCCATTATATACTGGATAGAGGAGCAAATCAGCCCCCAATGCCCCCCACTATATACTGGATAGAGGAGCATATCAGCCCTCAATGCCCCCATTATATACTGGATAGAGGAGCATATCAGCCCCCAATACCCCCCACTATATACTGGATAGAGGAGCATATCAGCCCCCAATACCCCCCACTATATACTGGATAGCGGAGCATATCAGCCCCCAATGCCCCACTATATACTGGATAGAGGAGAATATCAGCCCCCAATACCCCCCACTATATACTGAATAGCGGAGCATATCAGCCCCCAATACCCCCACTATATACTGGGTAGAGGAGCATATCAGCCCCCAATACCCCCTCTATATACTGGATAGAGGAGCATATCAGCCCCCAATACCCCCCACTATATACTGGATAGCGGAGCATATCAGCCCCCAATACCCCCCACTATATACTGGATAGAGGAGCATATCAGCCCTCAATGCCCCCACTATATACTGGATAGAGGAGCATATCAGCCCCCAATGCCCACCACTATATACTGGATAGAGGAGCATATCAGCCCTCAATGCCCCCACTATATACTGGATAGAGGAGCATATCAGCCCCCAATGCCCCCACTATATACTGGATAGAGGAGCATATCAGCCCCCAATACCCCCCACTATATACTGAATAGCGGAGCATAACAGCCCCCAATACCCCCACTATATACTGGATAGCGGAGCATATCAGCCCCCAATGCCCCCACTATATACTGGATAGAGGAGCATATCAGCCCCCAATACCCCCCACTATATACTGGATAGCGGAGCATATCAGCCCCCAATACCCCCACTATATACTGGATAGCGGAGCATATCAGCCCCCAATACCCCCCACTATATACTGAATAGCGGAGCATAACAGCCCCCAATACCCCCACTATATACTGGATAGCGGAGCATATCAGCCCCCAATACCCCCACTATATACTGGATAGAGGAGCCTATCAGCCCCCAATACCCCCACTATATACTGGATAGAGGAGCATATCAGCCCCCAATGCCCCCACTATATACTGGATAGAGGAGCATATCAGCCCCCAATACCCCCCACTATATACTGAATAGCGGAGCATATCAGCCCCTAATACCCCCACTATATACTGGATAGCGGAGCATATCAGCCCCCAATGCCCCCCACTATATACTGGATAGCGGAGCATATCAGCCCCCAATACCCCCACTATATACTGGATAGAGGAGCATATCAGCCCCCAATGCCCCCTCTATATACTGGATAGAGGAGCATATCAGCCCCCAATACCCCCACTATATACTGGATAGAGGAGCATATCAGCCCCCAATACCCCCCACTATATACTGGATAGAGGAGCATATCAGCCCCCAATACCCCCACTATATACTGGATAGAGGAGCATATCAGCCCCCAATGCCCCCACTATATACTGGATAGAGGAGCATATCAGCCCCCAATACCCCCACTATATACTGGATAGAGGAGCATATCAGCCCCCAATACCCCCCACTATATACTGGATAGCGGAGCATATCAGCCCCCAATACCCCCTCTATATACTGGATAGAGGAGCATATCAGCCCCCAATGCCCCCACTATATACTGGATAGAGGAGCATATCAGCCTCCAATACCCCCACTATATACAGGATAGCGGAGCATATCAGCCCCCAATGCCCCCACTATATACTGGATAGCGGAGCATATCGGCCCCCAATACCCCCACTATATACCGGATAGCAGAGAATATCAGCCCCCAATACCCCCACTATATACTGGATAGAGGAGCATATCAGCCCCCAATACCCCCTCTATATACTTGATAGCGGAGCATATCAGCCCCCAATGCCCCCACTATATACTGGATAGCGGAGCATATTGGCCCCCAATACCCCCACTATATACCGTATAGCAGGGAATATCAGCCCCCAATACCCCCCACTATTTACTGGATAGCGGAACATATCAGCCCCCAATACCCCCTCTATATACTTGATAGCGGTGCATATTAGCCCCCAATGCCCCCCACTATATACTGGATAGAGAAGCATATCAGCCCCCAATACCCCCACTATACTGCATAGCGGAGCATATCAGCCCCCAATACCCCCCTCTATATACTGGATAACGGAGCATATCAGCCCCCAATACCCCCCACTATATACTGGATAGAGGAGAATATCAGCCCCCACTATATACTGGATAGAGGAGCATATCAGCCCCAATACACCCCACTATATACTGGATAGAGGAGCCTATCAGCCCCCAATACCCCCCACTTTATACCGGATAGAGGAGCATATCAGCCCCCAATACCCCCACTATATACTGGATAGAGGAGCATATCAGCCCCCAATACCCCCCACTATAAACTGGATAGAGGAGCCTATCAGCCCCCAATACCCCCCACTATATACTGGATAGCGGAGCATATCAGCCCACCAATACCCCCCACTATATACTGGATAGTGGAGCATATCAGCCCCCAATGCCCCCACTATATACTGGATAGAGGAGCATATCAGCCCCCAATACCCCTCACTATATACTGGATAGCGGAGCATATCAGCCCCCAATACCCCCCACTATATACTGGATAGAGGAGCATATCAGCCCCCAATACCCCCACTATATACTGGATAGAGGAGCATATCAGCCCCCAATGCCCCCACTATATACTGGATAGCGGAGCATATCAGCCCCCAATACCCCCCACTATATACTGGATAGACGAGCATATCAGCCCCCAATACCCCCCACTGTATACTGGATAGAGGAGCATATCAGCCCCCAATACCCCCCACTATATACTGGATAGCGGAGCATATCAGCCCCCAATACCCCCCACTATATACTGGATAGAGGAGCATATCAGCCCCCAATACCCCCACTATATACTGGATAGAGGAGCATATCAGCCCCCAATGCCCCCCACTATATACTGGATAGCGGAGCATATCAGCCCCCAATACCCCCCACTATATACTGGATAGAGGAGCATATCAGCCCCCAATACCCCCACTATATACTGGATAGCGGAGCATATCAGCCCACAATACCCCCCACTATATACCGGATAGAGGAGCATATCAACCCCCAATACCCCCTCTATATACTGGATAGAGGAGCATATCAGCCCCCAATACCCCCTACTATATAACGGATAGAGGAGCATATCAGCCCCCAATACCCCCCACTATATACTGGGTAGAGGAGCATATCAGCCCCCCAATACCCCCCACTATATACTGGATAGAGGAGCATATCAGCCCCCAATGCCCCCCACTATATACTGGATAGAGGAGCATATCAGCCCCCCAATACCCCCCACTATATACTGGATAGCGGAGCATATCAGCCCCCAATACCCCCCACTATATACTGGATAGCGGAGCACATCAGCCCCCAATACCCCCACTATATACTGGATAGAGGAGCATATCAGCCCCCAATGCCCCCCACTATATACTGGATAGAGAAGCATATCAGCCCCCCAATACCCCCCACTATATACTGGATAGAGGAGCACATCAGCCCCCAATGCCCCCCACTATATACTGGATAGCGGAGCATATCAGCCCCCAATACCCCCCACTATATACTGGATAGAGGAGCATATCAGCCCCCAATACCCCCTTCTAATATATTGGATAGCGGAGCATATCAGCCCCCAATGCCCCCACTATATACTGGATAGAGGAGCATATCAGTCCCCAATGCCCCCCACTATATACTGGATAGCGGAGCATATCAGCCCCCAATGCCCCCACTATATACTGGATAGAGGAGCATATCAGCCCCCAATACCCCCCACTATATACTGGATAGAGGAGCATATCAGCACCCAATACCCCCTACTATATACCGGATAGAGGAGCATATCAGCCCCCAATACCCCCCACTATATACTGGTTAGAGCAGCATATCAGCCCCCAATACCCCCCTCTATATACTGGATAGAGGAGCATATCAGCCCCCAATACCCCCCACTATATACTGGATAGAGGAGCATATCAGCCCCCAATACCCCCTGTATATACTGGATAGAGGAGCATATCAGCCCCCAATACCCCCACTATATACTGGATAGCGGAGCATATCAGCCCCCAATACCCCCCACTAAATACTGGATAGAGGAGCACATCAGCCCCCAATACCCCCCACTATATACTGGATAGAGGAGCACATCAGCCCCCAATACCCCCCACTATATACTGGATAGAGGAGCATATCAGCCCCCCAATACCCCCCTCTATATACTGGATAGAGGAGCATATCAGCCCCCAATACCTCAACTATATACTGGATAGAGGAGCATATCAGCCTCCAATACCCCCCACTATATACTGGATAGAGGAGCCCATCAGCCCCCAATACCCCCTCTATATACTGGATAGAGGAGCATATCAGCCCCCAATACCCCCACTATATACTGGATAGCGGAGCATATCAGCCCCCAATACCCCCACTATATACTGGATAGCGGAGCATATCAGCCCCCAATACCCCGCACTATATACTGGATAGAGGAGCACATCAGCCCCCAATACCCCCCACTATATACTGGATAGAGGAGCATATCAGCCCCCAATACCCCCACTATATACTGGATAGCGGAGCATATCAGCCCCCAATACCCCCCACTAAATACTGGATAGAGGAGCACATCAGCCCCCAATACCCCCCACTATATACTGGATAGAGGAGCACATCAGCCCCCAATACCTCAACTATATACTGGATAGAGGAGCATATCAGCCTCCAATACCCCCCACTATATACTGGATAGAGGAGCACATCAGCCCCCAATACCCCCTCTATATACTGGATAGAGGAGCATATCAGCCCCCAATACCCCCCACTATATACTGGATAGAGGAGCACATCAGCCCCCAATACCCCCACTATATACTGGATAGCGGAGCATATCAGCCCCCAATACCCCCACTATATACTGGATAGCGGAGCATATCAGCCCCAATGCCCCCACTATATACTGGATAGAGGAGAATATCAGCCCCATTACCCCCCACTATATACTGGATAGAGGAGCATATCAGCCCCCAATACCCCCACTATATACTGGATAGAGGAGCATATCAGCCCCCAATACCCCCACTATATACTGGATAGAGGAGCATATCAGCCCCCAATGCCCCCACTATATACTGGATAGAGGAGAATATCAGCCCCAATACCCCCCACTATATACTGGATAGAGGAGCATATCAGCCCCCAATACCCCGCACTATATACTGGATAGAGGAGCACATCAGCCCCCAATACCCCCCACTATATACTGGATAGAGGAGCATATCAGCCCCCAATACCCCCACTATATACTGGATAGCGGAGCATATCAGCCCCCAATACCCCCCACTAAATACTGGATAGAGGAGCACATCAGCCCCCAATACCCCCCACTATATACTGGATAGAGGAGCACATCAGCCCCCAATACCTCAACTATATACTGGATAGAGGAGCATATCAGCCTCCAATACCCCCCACTATATACTGGATAGAGGAGCACATCAGCCCCCAATACCCCCTCTATATACTGGATAGAGGAGCATATCAGCCCCCAATACCCCCCACTATATACTGGATAGAGGAGCATATCAGCCCCCAATACCCCCACTATATACTGGATAGCGGAGCATATCAGCCCCCAATACCCCCCACTATATACTGGATAGAGGAGCACATCAGCCCTCAATACCCCCCACTATATACTGGATAGAGGAGCACATCAGCCCTCAATACCCCCCACTATATACTGGATAGAGGAGTATATCAGCCCCCAATACCCCCACTATATACTGGATAGAGGAGCACATCAGCCCCCAATACCCCCCACTATATACTGGATAGAGGAGCATATCAGCCCCCAATGCCCCCACTATATACTGGATAGAGGAGCACATCAGCCCCCAATACCTCAACTATATACTGGATAGAGGAGCATATCAGCCTCCAATACCCTCCACTATATACTGGATAGAGGAGCACATCAGCCCCCAATACCCCCTCTATATACTGGATAGAGGAGCATATCAGCCCCCAATACCCCCCACTATATACTGGATAGAGGAGCATATCAGCCCCAATGCCCCCACTCTATACTGGATAGAGGAGCATATCAGCCCCCAATACCCCCCACTATATACTGGATAGAGGAGCATATCAGCCCCAATGCCCCCACTATATACTGGATAGAGGAGCATATCAGCCCCCAATACCCCCCACTATATACTGGATAGAGGAGCATATCAGCCCCCAATACCCCCCACTATATACTGGATAGAGGAGCATATCAGCCCCAATGCCCCCACTATATACTGGATAGAGGAGCATATCAGCCCCCAATACCCCCACTATATACTGGATAGAGGAGCATATCAGCCCCCAATACCCCCACTATATACTGGATAGAGGAGCATATCAGCCCCCAATACCCCCCACTATATACTGGATAGAGGAGCATATCAGCCCCCAATACCCCCACTATATACTGGATAGAGGAGCACATCAGCCCCAATGCCACCACTATATACTGGATAGAGGAGCATATCAGCCCCCAATACCCCCACTATATACTGGATAGAGGAGCATATCAGCCCCCAATACCCCCCACTATATACTGGATAGAGGAGCATATCAGCCCCCAATACCCCCACTATATACTGGATAGAGGAGCATATCAGCCCCAATGCCACCACTATATACTGGATAGAGGAGCATATCAGTCCCCAATACCCCCACTATATACTGGATAGAGGAGCATATCAGCCCCCAATACCCCCACTATATACTGGATAGAGGAGCATATCAGCCCCCAATACCCCCCACTATATACTGGATAGAGGAGCATATCAGCCCCCAATACCCCCCACTATATACTGGATAGAGGAGCACATCAGCCCCCAATACCCCCACTATATACTGGATAGAGGAGCATATCAGCCCCAATGCCCCCACTATATACTGGATAGAGGAGTATATCAGCCCCCAATACCCCCACTATATACTGGATAGAGGAGCATATCAGCCCCCAATACCCCCACTATATACTGGATAGAGGAGCATATCAGCCCCCAATACCCCCCACTATATACTGGATAGAGGAGCATATCAGCCCCCAATACCCCCCACTATATACTGGATAGAGGAGCACATCAGCCCCCAATACCCCCACTATATACTGGATAGAGGAGCATATCAGCCCCAATGCCCCCACTATATACTGGATAGAGGAGCATATCAGCCCCCAATACCCCCACTATATACTGGATAGAGGAGCATATCAGCCCCCAATACCCCCACTATATACTGGATAGAGGAGCATATCAGCCCCCAATACCCCCCACTATATACTGGATAGAGGAGCATATCAGCCCCCAATACCCCCCACTATATACTGGATAGAGGAGCACATCAGCCCCCAATACCCCCCACTATATACTGGATAGAGGAGCATATCAGCCCCCAATGCCCCCCCCTATATACTGGATAGAGGAGCACATCAGCCCCCAATACCCCCCACTATATACTGGATAGAGGAGCATATCAGCCCCCAATACCCCCCACTATATACTGGACAGAGGAGCATATCAGCCCCAATGCCCCCACTATATACTGGATAGAGGAGCATATCAGCCCCCAATACCCCCACTATATACTGGATAGAGGAGCATATCAGCCCCCAATACCCCCCACTATATACTGGATAGAGGAGCATATCAGCCCCCAATGCCCCCACTATATACTGGATAGCGGAGCATATCAGCCCCCAATACCCCCCACTATATACTGGACAGAGGAGCATATCAGCCCCCAATACCTCCACTATATACTGGATATAGGAGCACATCAGCCCCCAATACCCCCCACTATATACTGGATAGCGGAGCATATCAGCCCCCAATACCCCCACTATATACTGGATAGAGGAGCATATCAGTCCCCAATACCCCCCACTATATACTGGATAGAGGAGCATATCAGCCCCCAATACCCCCACTATATACTGGATAGAGGAGCATATCAGCCCCAATGCCCCCACTATATACTGGATAGAGGAGCATATCAGCCCCCAATACCTCCACTATATACTGGATAGAGGAGCATATCAGCCCCCAATACCCCCCACTATATACTGGATAGAGGAGTGAAGGGTTTTGATCTTTATCTCTCAATCGGAGATCTTCAGATATACCGGATGGTAGCCAGATTGATAGCGTGTTGCCCGGGCAAGGTGACAGATCGACACAGAGACAGGGTATGTATCTGCAAGATGCCACGCTACGCCTGGCCAACTTTAATTAGGTCAAGCTTATATGCTCATTTGAGTAGGCGGTTACATTACATCATCGTATTCTATTGGACAATTGATTATTCAACAGTAAGCATAAATGGTTTCATCCAATCATATTCATATTCGGCAACCAATCAGATTGTATTCGGCCGTTAATTATTAGATACATTCGGGAATTTCCAGAAAAGGTTAATGCAATTTGGTTGTTATACAATATTCTAATATTACCCTCATTAACCTGTCTTACTAAGGGTTCATAGCCCCTTTATCTGTCTATTTCTAGGACTTTTGTACTCATTAGGGCTACGTGGATCTGCTGATGCATGAATCATAAGTGAGAGCACAGAATAACAGGATCAGGTGAGGGATGATTTCTTCTCTGTCAGCTAATATGATATAAGTATGGAGTGTGAGACCCTACAAGTATATGAAGGGACCCCACAGAATCATGGTTTCCCTATCAGTCCCCCCTTTTGAGAACAGATATGATTCTCTCACCCTCCTTCCTCCAGGTACTTCAAAGGCCTAAGCGCCAGTGTTGGGCTTGTTATTATTTTCTTCACCAAATTCCCTGGAGTGGGTTGAGAGATCATATCTCATTCTCAACCTTGTCAATTCTTTGGGGGAATATTCACATATTTTATTGTGTTAGTGAAAGTCGTCAGGGCTACCTAGATCTATTATTTCCCTTAGTGCATCTCTAGTAGCTTTTATAAACCTCTGTTGATTATAGTAAAGGTAAATTATCCAAAGCACATCTTTCTTGGAATTAGTTACAAAAGGAGCTTCAGTCTCTAAAATGTCATTTTGATTTTTCCCCATCTGTGCCTCTTGGAGCAAGGCTGTTATCAGCAACAGGAACATGATCATCATTCTTCTGTTCCAGGGCCTTGCAGTGGCTGGCATGAATCCAAGTGGGTTTTCCTTCAAGCTTCACTGATGTAGAGGTAGTGAGGAGAACTTGGAACGGGCCGTCGAACCTTGGCTCCAGTGGTTTCCGTGTATGTCTCTTGACCACCACCCAGTCTCCTGGTTGGAGGGAATGGGTTCCTTCTTGATTCTCTGAGTCTGGAATAGAATCAAAGACTTGTTTATGCACAAGCGAGAGCCTCTTCTGAAGGCTCTGGACATAGCTAGTGAGATTGTCACACTGTAGCTGCAGTGTCTGTGGGAAGTATAGGCCTAACCTTGGTGCTGACCCAAACAAAACTTCGAAAGGAGAGAGTTTTGTCTTTCTATTAGGTGTGTACCTAATGGAGAACAAAGCTAGGGGTAAACATTCTGTCCAAGGTTTCCCCAATTCCTCACTTGCTTTTTGAATCTTTAACTTAAGTGTCCCATTCAGCCGCTCAACCTTACCACTTGCTTGGGGTCTGTAGGGTGTGTGGAATGCTTGTGTGACCCCCAACATTTGCATAACATGCTGCATTACCTCTCCAGTGAAGTGGGTACCTCTATCGGACTCTATGGTTTCAGGTAGTCCGAACCTACAGAAAACTTCTGACATCAGCTTCTTTGCAGTAGCCCTTGCAGTGGCTTTCGGCATCGGGAATGCTTCTGGCCACCCTGAGAAGAGGTCAACACACACGAGTACATATTCATACGTTGCTACTGGGCGTAACTGTATGAAGTCAATCTGCAGTCGTTGAAACGGGTAGAGGGGCTTAGGTATGTGTTTCTGTGGTACTTTCACTACACCTCCTGGGTTGTGTTGTGCGCATGTCAGACATGCCTGTGTGAACCTAGTAGCTACTGTTGTAAAACCTGGAGCGATCCATTGCTTATCCACCAAAGAACACATAGCATTTTTAGAAAGGTGCGTTGGTCCATGGGCTGCTTGAGCCATGACGGGATACAAGGATCTTGGCAGACACACCCGCTGTCCCACCATCCACAAACCTTCATGGTCACGTGCTCCAGCTTTCGACCAAGCCTTTTTCTCTTCCCCGGTTTTCTGCCGAGAAAGAGCCTGCAAGATACTCAAGTCGAAGTGGTTACACTCAGTGCTTACCATAACCAGTGGAGGCGCCTCAGGGGTCTCATTGTGTCTGGGTCTTCTGGCTGCTTCCTTGGCAGCTCGATCCGCTTTGTCGTTTCCTCTTGCTTCGGTGGTATTAAGCTTTGTGTGTGCCTTTACCTTAATTATGGCAACCTCTTTGGGCAGCAGCAACGCTTCCATCAGTTGTTTGATGAGGTGCCCATGTTTAACAGGAGTGCCTGTTGATGTAAGAAAGCCTCTTGCCCTCCATATAGGACAGTAGTCATGGGCCACCCGGAAAGCATACCTTGAGTCTGTGTAAATGTTGTAGCGTCTACCGTCAGCCCCTTTAAGCGCTTTAATGAGTGCCATCAACTCCGCCTCTTGCGCAGACATATGAGGTGGGAGTGGTTCTGCTTTTACTACCTCATGCTGTGTTACCACTGCATATCCAGTGTAGAACCGTCCGTCTTCACCGATGCTTCGAGATCCATCTATGAAAAGATCAACATCTGGATTAGCGAGGGGTACATCAGAAACATGTGAAAAACCTGCTGTCTCTTGGGCCATAAGGGCCATACAATCATGTTCATGATATACATCAAAAAGCTCTTCTTCAGTCAAATTCTGCAAAAATAGTGGTTTGCCCTGTCCTTCTCCCCCCCTTTTGAATCCTCCACATTAATGGGAATGAGAGTGGCTGGATTCCAAGTTGTACATCGTTTCAGAGTGACATTGGGAGGCCTGAGAAGTGCACACTGCAGTCTCAGATGTCTGGCTACAGAAATGTGCTTGGGTTGAACTTGGTTAAGAATGCTGTGTAAGTCATGTGTAGTGTAGATGGTGACAGAGTAGTCCAGTATGATCTCTGATGCTTTGTCAAGAAGGATTGTGACAGCTGTTACTGCTCGGACACAAGATGGTGCTCCTCTCGCTACAGGGTCCAGGCGGGCAGAGTAGTATGCCACAGGCCTGTTCTGCTGACCATGTTTTTGGGCTAGGACCCCTGTAGCATGTCCTTGCATTTCTGTGCAGTACAGGAGGAAAAGTTTAGCATAGTCTGGGGTGCCTAGAGCTGGAGCAGAGACGATTGCCAGTTTGAGTGAGTAGAAACTGTCTAGTGCTTCCTGATCAAGTTTGAAAGGTTGAGAGGGCAGACAATCATAGAGTGGCTGCATGAGAATGGATGCAGAGCGAATCCAAGGCCTACAATATCATGCCAGCCCCAGGAAGGTACGTAGATGTTGAACCCCTGTAGGTGGTTTTAACACCTCAATCGCCTTTTTCCTGTCCTCTGTCAGATGGCGTGCACCCTGTGATATGCAATGTCCGAGAAACACAGCTTTTAGCTGACAAAACTGTAACTTTTCTCTGGACGCTTTACACCCTTTGGCAGCAAGATGTAGAAGCAATGAGATTGTAGCTTCGCAGCATACATCTCTGTTCGGGGCACAAAGGAGTAGGTCATCAACATACTGAAGTAAGACAACCTCAGCATGTTTGCTGTCCCAATCCTGCAAAATGAATTGCAAAGCAGCAGTATGCAAGGTTGGGGAGTTTTGGGCTCCCTGCGGTAAAACCAACCAGGTATACTGTCGATCCCTGAAGGTAAATGCGAACAAATACTGACAGTCCGGGTGCAGAGGGACAGAAAAGAAAGCATTTGCCAAGTCAATGCAACTGAAGTGGCCAGCTGTTGAAGGGATCTGTGCCAAGATCGTGTGCGGACTTGGAACCACTGGTGTCAGTAATTCTGTGACGGCATTTATGGTTCTGAGATCATGAACCATCCTGTAAGTGACTGGCTCCCCTTTCCTGCCTTTCTTTTTTACTGGAAACAAGGGGGTGTTGGCTGTAGATTTTGCTGGTTTTAGGCTGGTTTCACATTTGCGTTTTTTAGCGCTGGAAAAAAACGCATACCTGCGCATGCGTTTTTTCCCCTATATTTAACATGGGTGCGCATACCTGCGCGCTGGTTAGCGCATGTATGCGATTTTCATGCGCTGCGTTTTTTTGGGGTGTGCGTTGGTATTTTCCAGACGCAGCATGTTGCATTTTTTGGCCCTGCAAAAAAGCGCATGCGCACATATGCGCATGTTTTGCGCTAAAAATGGCCATTATAGCCTATGGATGCGCATATGTGCGCACTGGCATGCTCATGTATGCGTTTTTTTGCATATGCGTTTTTTTTTTTTAACCATGGAATTTAGGGGTTTGGGTTAGAGTTAGGGTCAGGGTTAGGGTTAGGGTTGGGGTCAGGGTTAGGGTTAGGGTCAGGGTTAGGGTTAAGTATGGTTTTGTTAAGGGTTAGGGTCAGGGTTAGGGTCAGGATTAGGGTTAAGTATGGTTTTGTTAAGGGTTAGGGTCAGGGTTAGGGTTAGGGTTAGGGTCAGGGTTAGGGTTAGGGTTAGGGTCAGGGTTAGGGTTAGGGTCAGGGTTAGGGTTAAGTATGGTTTTGTTAAGGATTAGGGTCAGGGTTAGGGACAGGATTAGGGTTAAGTATGGTTTTGTTAAGGGTTAGGGTCAGGGTTAGGGTTAGGGTTAGGGTTAGGGTCAGGGTTAGGGTTAGGGTTAGGGTCAGGGTTAGGGTTAGGGTCAGGGTTAGGGTTAAGTATGGTTTTGTTAAGGATTAGGGTCAGGGTTAGGGTCAGGATTAGGGTTAAGTATGGTTTTGTTAAGGGTTAGGGTCAGGGTTAGGGTTAGGGTTAGGGTCAGGGTTAGGGTTAGGGTCAGGGTTAGGGTTAAGTATGGTTTTGTTAAGGATTAGGGTCAGGGTTAGGGTTAGGGTTAGTTAGGGTTTAGGGTTTGGGTTAGGGTTAAGTATGATTTGGTTAAGGGTTAGGGTCAGGGTTAGGGTTAGGGTTAGGGTCAGGGTTAGGGTTAGGGTTAGGGTCAGGGTTAGGGTTAGTAAAGTCATGGTTTGGGTAGTGTGAGGGGCCACCTAAAAATGTTGGAAAAAAACGCAAACGCGGTAAAAACGCACTAAAAACGCATACAAACGCATAAAAACGCTGCGTTTTTTTCATGCATGCTCATAAAAATGCTTGAAAAAAATGCAGCAGTTGTATGCTTATGTATGCGTTTTTTCAATGCGTTTTTTTGCGGGAAAAACGCGCTGCAAAAAAAAGCAAGTGTGAAACTAGCCTTAGAGCCCCAGAAGCAATTAGATCTGCAATATTTTTGCTTATCGCCTCCTCTTGAGCGACACTTAGTGGATCCTGCTTTAATTGCGGTAGTTTCTCTCCTGGTTTGAGGTTAATCATTGCAGGAGAGACTGGCATGTGCCCGATATCAGTTTTAGACTTTGACCAGAGCGAGTCTGGGATCTGCGCTAGTTCCTTATTCTCTTCTGAGAGGGCGGGGGAGTCAGAGAAATACATGCAGGCTAGAACTTTGCACAGAGCGCTTTTGGAAACTCCTGCCGTTAACTTCACAGCTCCGTTGGATCCGTACACAATGTGGGCGTGAATCGCTTGCAGCACATCAGAACCGAGTAAGTTTACAGGTGTTTTGTCACTAACTAGCAGCTTAGTCAGGCATGTGTGGTCAGCCAGTCGAAGGGGCAATGGTTTTGTCATTTTACATTCCTGTATCAGTCCCTCAAACCCTTGAGTGTAAATGGTTTCATTGGATAAGTCAGATGGTTTAACATGTTCCTGGCGAATTACAGTTTTGGCTGCCCCCGTATCCACCAGGAATGGGATTTTCTTACCATCTGGGAGAGATACTGAGATTACCCCTTGTGGACCTGTTTTTGCACATGATGATGTCCTAAGGGGGTAGATGTCTACGGGGTTGCCTATTTCCTATTGTGGGTCTTGGGTCGGGACGTCCGTCCTGGCCTGATTCTCTTTCCTGGGTGATCTGCACTGTCGGCTAATGTGGCCCATCTTACAGCAATTATAACATTCAATCTGTCTGCGGTGATTTTTGGCTGTGGTAGCTTTCTGACCTGTCTGGGTGTCGTTAGATGCATACTGTATCTGTATTGGCTTTATCCTCTGGTCTAACTCAACACTAGAGTTGAGCGACTTTTGGTTTTTTAGGGTCGCGTTTCGTTTCATGAAACCCGACTTTTCCAAAAGTCGGGTCGAGCAAGATCATCCGATTATAGGGAAAAGTCGGGGTCGTCCCGAAACACGAAACCCAATGTAAGTCAATGGGGAATAAAAGTCGGCAGTGAGAGGAGGACAGGAAACACACCTACAGTGCCCATTTGAATGCCAAAAGCATCAATTCTTCTTACTTAAGCTTGTCAACCTTAATTAACTTCATAATACAAGTTACGCACTGAAAAATGGGGGTTATTTGGCTACAGACTGTGGGGGGGGAGGGCTGGCTCCAGGTTTTCATGTGCCCTGGGCGAAAGAGCGCCCCTTTAACACATACCACAACTCATCATGCTCCGATACGGCAGAGAAATAGCGGTATAGTACAATGAAAAATACCTCACTTTTTACATCTCATGACGAGGCCCATCTATTTCTCCATACAGAATCATTGGTCCCATATAATGTTTGAAACAGTATATGATGAGCTCCACATAATGCTACAGTATATGTTGGTCCCCATGGATGAAGCTCCACTGTCTTATGGGCCCAAATAATGCTCCAAACATAATGGGCCCCATTTCTACTGCTCTAGTGTATAATGGGCCCTGTAAATGCTGCTCCAGTGTCTGATGTCCACCTTTGGAATGTTCCAGTGTATGGTGGGCCCCATCTATCATTCTCAGACGGTGTTAGGCCCAGTATGGATTGCACGTGATTGCACAAAGGTTAGAAAGGGTACCGTATCCCCAGATAACATGTATGGATAGCGTACACATTCAAAATATATGTCTCAGGAGGCAGGCTCAGACGGTGTCAGGCCCAGTATGGATTGCACGTGATTGCACAAAGGTTAGAAAGGGTACCGTATCCCAAGATAACATGTATGGATAGCGTACACATTCAAAATATATGTCTCAGGAGGCAGGCTCAGACGGTGTTAGGCCCAGTATGGATTGCACGTGATTGCACAAAGGTTAGAAAGGGTACCGTATCCCCGGATAACATGTATGGATAGCGTACACATTCAAAATATATGTCTCAGGAGGCAGGCTCAGACGGTGTTAGGCCCAGTATGGATTGCACGTGATAGCACAAAGGTTAGAAAGGGTACCGTATCCCCAGATAACATGTATGGATAGTGTACACATTCAAAATATATGTCTCAGGAGGCAGGCTCAGACGGTGTTAGGCCCAGTATGGATTGCACGTGATTGCACAAAGGTTAGAAAGGGTACCGTTTCCCCGGATAACATGTATGGATAGCGTACACATTCAAAATATATGTCTATACATCAGGAGGCAGGCTCAGACGGTGTTAGGCCCAGTATGGATTGCACGTGATTGCACAAAGGTTAGAAAGGGTACCGTATCCCCAGATAACATGTATGGATAGCGTACACATTCAAAATATATGTCTCAGGAGACAGGCTCAGACGGTGTTAGGCCCAGTATGGATTGCACGTGATTGCACAAAGGTTAGAAAGGGTACCGTATCCCCAGATAACATGTATGGATAGTGTACACATTCAAAATATATGTCTCAGGAGGCAGGCTCAGACGGTGTTAGGCCCAGTATGGATTGCATGTGATTGCACAAAGGTTAGAAAGGGTACCGTTTCCCCGGATAACATGTATGGATAGCGTACACATTCAAAATATATGTCTATACATCAGGAGGCAGGCTCAGACGGTGTTAGGCCCAGTATGGATTGCACGTGATTGCACAAAGGTTAGAAAGGGTACCGTTTCCCCGGATAACATGTATGGATAGCGTACACATTCAAAATATATGTTTCAGGAGGCAGGCTCAGACGGTGTTAGGCCCAGTATGGATTACACGTGATTGCACAAAGGTTAGAAAGGGTACTGTATCCCCAGATAACATGTATGGATAGCGTACACATTCAAAATATATGTCTATACATCAGGAGGCAGGCTCAGACGGTGTTAGGCCCAGTATGGATTGCACGTGATTGCACAAAGGTTAGAAAGGGTACCGTATCCCCAGATAACATGTATGGATAGCGTACACATTCAAAATATATGTCTATACATCAGGAGGCAGGCTCAGACGGTGTTAGGCCCAGTATGGCTTGCACGTGATTGCACAAAGGTTAGAAAGGGTACCGTATCCCCAGATAACATGTATGGATAGCGTACACATTCAAAATATATGTCTATACATCAGGAGGCAGGCTCAGACAGTGTTAGGCCCAGTATGGATTGAACGTGATTGCACAAAGGTTAGAAAGGGTACCGTATCCCCAGATAACATGTATGGATAGCGTACACATTCAAAATATATGTCTCAGGAGGCAGGCTCAGACGGTGCCATTCCCAGTATGGATTGCACGTGATTGCACAAAGGTTAGAAAGGGTACCGTATCCCCGGATAACATGTATGGATAGCGTACACATTCAAAATATATGTCTCAGGAGGCAGGTTCAGACGGTGTCAGGCCCAGTATGGATTGCACGTGATTGCACAAAGGTTAGAAAGGGTACCGTATCCCCGGATAACATGTATGGATAGCGTACACATTCAAAATATATGTCTCAGGAGGCAGGCTCAGACGGTGTCAGGCCCAGTATGGATTGCACGTGATTGCACAAAGGTTAGAAAGGGTACCGTATCCCCAGATAACATGTATGGATAGTGTACACATTCAAAATATATGTCTCAGGAGGCAGGCTCAGACGGTGTTAGGCCCAGTATGGATTGCACGTGATTGCACAAAGGTTAGAAAGGGTACCGTTTCCCCGGATAACATGTATGGATAGCGTACACATTCAAAATATATGTCTATACATCAGGAGGCAGGCTCAGACGGTGTTAGGCCCAGTATGGATTGCACGTGATTGCACAAAGGTTAGAAAGGGTACCGTTTCCCCGGATAACATGTATGGATAGCGTACACATTCAAAATATATGTTTCAGGAGGCAGGCTCAGACGGTGTTAGGCCCAGTATGGATTACACGTGATTGCACAAAGGTTAGAAAGGGTACTGTATCCCCAGATAACATGTATGGATAGCATACACATTCAAAATATATGTCTATACATCAGGAGGCAGGCTCAGACGGTGTTAGGCCCAGTATGGATTGCACGTGATTGCACAAAGGTTAGAAAGGGTACCGTATCCCCAGATAACATGTATGGATAGCGTACACATTCAAAATATATGTCTATACATCAGGAGGCAGGCTCAGACGGTGTTAGGCCCAGTATGGCTTGCACGTGATTGCACAAAGGTTAGAAAGGGTACCGTATCCCCAGATAACATGTATGGATAGCGTACACATTCAAAATATATGTCTATACATCAGGAGGCAGGCTCAGACAGTGTTAGGCCCAGTATGGATTGAACGTGATTGCACAAAGGTTAGAAAGGGTACCGTATCCCCAGATAACATGTATGGATAGCGTACACATTCAAAATATATGTCTCAGGAGGCAGGCTCAGACGGTGCCATTCCCAGTATGGATTGCACGTGATTGCACAAAGGTTAGAAAGGGTACCGTATCCCCGGATAACATGTATGGATAGCGTACACATTCAAAATATATGTCTCAGGAGGCAGGCTCAGACGGTGTCAGGCCCAGTATGGATTGCACGTGATTGCACAAAGGTTAGAAAGGGTACCGTATCCCCGGATAACATGTATGGATAGCGTACACATTCAAAATATATGTCTCAGGAGGCAGGCTCAGACGGTGTCAGGCCCAGTATGGATTGCACGTGATTGCACAAAGGTTAGAAAGGGTACCGTATCCCCGGATAACATGTATGGATAGCGTACACATTCAAAATATATGTCTCAGGAGGCAGGCTCAGACGGTGTTAGGCCCAGTATGGATTGCACGTGATTGCACAAAGGTTAGAAAGGGTACCGTTTCCCCGGATAACATGTATGGATAGCGTACACATTCAAAATATATGTCTCAGGAGACAGGCTCAGACGGTGTTAGGCCCAGTATGGATTGCACGTCATTGCACAAAGGTTAGAAAGGGTACCGTATCCCTGGATAACATGTATGGATAGCGTACACATTCAAAATATATGTCTCAGGAGGCAGGCTCAGACGGTGTTAGGCCCAGTATGGATTGCACGTCATTGCACAAAGGTTAGAAATGGTACCGTATCCCTGGATAACATGTATGGATAGCGTACACATTCAAAATATATGTCTCAGGAGGCAGGCTCAGACGGTGTTAGGCCCAGTATGGATTGCACGTCATTGCACAAAGGTTAGAAATGGTACCGTATCCCTGGATAACATGTATGGATAGCGTACACATTCAAAATATATGTCTCAGGAGGCAGGCTCAGACGGTGTTAGGCCCAGTATGGATTGCACGTGATTGCACAAAGGTTAGAAATTGTACCGTATCCCCGGATAACATGTATGGATAGCGTACACATTCAAAATATATGTCTATACATCAGGAGGCAGGCTCAGACGGTGTTAGGCCCAGTATGGATTGCACGTGATTGCACAAAGGTGAGAAAGGGTACCGTATCCCCGGATAACATGTATGGATAGCGTACACATTCAAAATATATGTCTATACATCAGGAGGCAGGCTCAGACGGTGTCAGGCCCAGTATGGATTGCACGTGATTGCACAAAGGTTAGAAAGGGTACCGTTTCCCCGGATAACATGTATGGATAGCGTACACATTCAAAATATATGTCTCAGGAGGCAGGCTCAGACGGTGTTAGGCCCAGTATGGATTGCACGTGATTGCACAAAGGTTAGAAAGGGTACCGTTTCCCCGGATAACATGTATGGATAGCGTACACATTCAAAATATATGTCTCAGGAGGCAGGCTCAGACGGTGTTAGGCCCAGTATGGATTGCACGTGATTGCACAAAGGTTAGAAAGGGTACCGTATCCCCGGATAACATGTATGGATAGCGTACACATTCAAAATATATGTCTCAGGAGAAAGGCCCAGACGATGTTAGGCCCAGTATGGATTGCACGTGATTGCACAAAGGTTAGAAAGGGTACCGTATCCCCAGATAACATGTATGGATAGCGTACACATTCAAAATATATGTCTCAGGAGGCAGGCTCAGACGGTGTTAGGCCCAGTATGGATTGCACGTCATTGCACAAAGGTTAGAAAGGGTACCGTATCCCTGGATAACATGTATGGATAGCGTACACATTCAAAATATATGTCTCAGGAGGCAGGCTCAGACGGTGTTAGGCCCAGTATGGATTGCACGTGATTGCACAAAGGTTAGAAATTGTACCGTATCCCCGGATAACATGTATGGATAGCGTACACATTCAAAATATATGTCTATACATCAGGAGGCAGGCTCAGACGGTGTTAGGCCCAGTATGGATTGCACGTGATTGCACAAAGGTGAGAAAGGGTACCGTATCCCCGGATAACATGTATGGATAGCGTACACATTCAAAATATATGTCTATACATCAGGAGGCAGGCTCAGACGGTGTCAGGCCCAGTATGGATTGCACGTGATTGCACAAAGGTTAGAAAGGGTACCGTTTCCCCGGATAACATGTATGGATAGCGTACACATTCAAAATATATGTCTCAGGAGGCAGGCTCAGACGGTGTTAGGCCCAGTATGGATTGCACGTGATTGCACAAAGGTTAGAAAGGGTACCGTTTCCCCGGATAACATGTATGGATAGCGTACACATTCAAAATATATGTCTCAGGAGACAGGCTCAGACGGTGTTAGGCCCAGTATGGATTGCACGTCATTGCACAAAGGTTAGAAAGGGTACCGTATCCCTGGATAACATGTATGGATAGCGTACACATTCAAAATATATGTCTCAGGAGGCAGGCTCAGACGGTGTTAGGCCCAGTATGGATTGCACGTCATTGCACAAAGGTTAGAAAGGGTACCGTATCCCTGGATAACATGTATGGATAGCGTACACATTCAAAATATATGTCTCAGGAGGCAGGCTCAGACGGTGTT
Source organism: Dendrobates tinctorius (assembly GCF_039654945.1). Classification (NCBI taxonomy): domain Eukaryota; kingdom Metazoa; phylum Chordata; class Amphibia; order Anura; family Dendrobatidae; genus Dendrobates; species Dendrobates tinctorius. Next base: position 559,058 of record NW_027361972.1, on the reverse strand, counting down.
AGGCCCAGTATGGATTGCACGTGATTGCACAAAGGTTAGAAAGGGTACCGTATCCCTGGATAACATGTATGGATAGCGTACACATTCAAAATATATGTCTCAGGAGGCAGGCTCAGACGGTGTTAGGCCCAGTATGGATTGCACGTGATTGCACAAAGGTGAGAAAGGGTACCGTATCCCCGGATAACATGTATGGATAGCGTACACATTCAAAATATATGTCTATACATCAGGAGGCAGGCTCAGACGGTGTCAGGCCCAGTATGGATTGCACGTGATTGCACAAAGGTTAGAAAGGGTACCGTTTCCCCGGATAACATGTATGGATAGCGTACACATTCAAAATATATGTCTCAGGAGGCAGGCTCAGACGGTGTTAGGCCCAGTATGGATTGCACGTGATTGCACAAAGGTTAGAAAGGGTACCGTTTCCCCGGATAACATGTATGGATAGCGTACACATTCAAAATATATGTCTCAGGAGGCAGGCTCAGACGGTGTTAGGCCCAGTATGGATTGCACGTGATTGCACAAAGGTTAGAAAGGGTACCGTATCCCCGGATAACATGTATGGATAGCGTACACATTCAAAATATATGTCTCAGGAGGCAGGCTCAGACGATGTTAGGCCCAGTATGGATTGCACGTGATTGCACAAAGGTTAGAAAGGGTACCGTATCCCCAGATAACATGTATGGATAGCGTACACATTCAAAATATATGTCTCAGGAGGCAGGCTCAGACGGTGTTAGGCCCAGTATGGATTGCACGTCATTGCACAAAGGTTAGAAAGGGTACCGTATCCCTGGATAACATGTATGGATAGCGTACACATTCAAAATATATGTCTCAGGAGGCAGGCTCAGACGGTGTTAGGCCCAGTATGGATTGCACGTGATTGCACAAAGGTTAGAAATTGTACCGTATCCCCGGATAACATGTATGGATAGCGTACACATTCAAAATATATGTCTATACATCAGGAGGCAGGCTCAGACGGTGTTAGGCCCAGTATGGATTGCACGTGATTGCACAAAGGTGAGAAAGGGTACCGTATCCCCGGATAACATGTATGGATAGCGTACACATTCAAAATATATGTCTATACATCAGGAGGCAGGCTCAGACGGTGTCAGGCCCAGTATGGATTGCACGTGATTGCACAAAGGTTAGAAAGGGTACCGTTTCCCCGGATAACATGTATGGATAGCGTACACATTCAAAATATATGTCTCAGGAGGCAGGCTCAGACGGTGTTAGGCCCAGTATGGATTGCACGTGATTGCACAAAGGTTAGAAAGGGTACCGTTTCCCCGGATAACATGTATGGATAGCGTACACATTCAAAATATATGTCTCAGGAGGCAGGCTCAGACGGTGTTAGGCCCAGTATGGATTGCACGTGATTGCACAAAGGTTAGAAAGGGTACCGTATCCCCGGATAACATGTATGGATAGCGTACACATTCAAAATATATGTCTCAGGAGGCAGGCTCAGACGATGTTAGGCCCAGTATGGATTGCACGTGATTGCACAAAGGTTAGAAAGGGTACCGTATCCCCAGATAACATGTATGGATAGCGTACACATTCAAAATATATGTCTCAGGAGGCAGGCTCAGACGGTGTTAGGCCCAGTATGGATTGCACGTCATTGCACAAAGGTTAGAAAGGGTACCGTATCCCCGGATAACATGTATGGATAGCGTACACATTCAAAATATATGTCTCAGGAGGCAGGCTCAGACGGTGTTAGGCCCAGTATGGATTGCACGTGATTGCACAAAGGTTAGAAAGGGTACCGTATCCCCAGATAACATGTATGGATAGCGTACACATTCAAAATATATGTCTCAGGAGGCAGGCTCAGACGGTGTTAGGCCCAGTATGGATTGCACGTGATTGCACAAAGGTTAGAAAGGGTACCGTATCCCCAGATAACATGTATGGATAGCGTACACATTCAAAATATATGTCTATACATCAGGAGGCAGGCTCAGACGGTGTTAGGCCCAGTATGGATTGCACGTGATTGCACAAAGGTGAGAAAGGGTACCGTATCCCCGGATAACATGTATGGATAGCATACACATTCAAAATATATGTCTCAGGAGGCAGGCTCAGACGGTGTTAGGCCCAGTATGGATTGCACGTGATTGCACAAAGGTAAGAAATTGTACCGTTTCCACGGATAACATGTATGGATAGCGTACACATTCAAAATATATGTCTCAGGAGGCAGGCTCAGACGGTGTTAGGCCCAGTATGGATTGCACGTGATTGCACAAAGGTTAGAAAGGGTACCGCATCCCCAGATAACATGTATGGATAGCGTACACATTCAAAATATATGTCTATACATCAGGAGGCAGGCTCAGACGGTGGTAGGCCCAGTATGGATTGCACGTGATTGCACAAAGGTTAGAAAGGGTACCGTATCCCTGGATAACATGTATGGATAGCGTACACATTCAAAATATATGTCTCAGGAGGCAGGCTCAGACGGTGTTAGGCCCAGTATGGATTGCACGTGATTGCACAAAGGTTAGAAAGGGTACCGTATCCCCGGATAACATGTATGGATAGCGTACACATTCAAAATATATGTCTATACATCAGGAGGCAGGCTCAGACGGTGTTAGGCCCAGTATGGATTGCACGTGATTGCACAAAGGTGAGAAAGGGTACCGTATCCCCGGATAACATGTATGGATAGCGTACACATTCAAAATATATGTCTCAGGAGGCAGGCTCAGACGGTGTTAGGCCCAGTATGGATTGCACGTGATTGCACAAAGGTTAGAAAGGGTACCCTATCCCCAGATAACATGTATGGATAGCGTACACATTCAAAATATATGTCTCAGGAGACAGGCTCAGACGGTGTTAGGCCCAGTATGGATTGCACGTGATTGCACAAAGGTTAGAAAGGGTACCGTATCCCCGGATAACATGTATGGATAGCGTACACATTCAAAATATATGTCTATACATCAGGAGGCAGGCTCAGACGGTGTCAGGCACAGTATGGATTTGACGGCCCAGATTACACAGCGGAGGAGCAGGGAGAGGTAAAGATTGCAAATGCTGGGGCCCTGCCCAAGCAAGGGGGGCCCACTCGTGGGCGTCGGTACTGGCACTGGGCCCCTCATAGTACAGCAGTGTGTCTGACGGCGGGTGTGCACCACCACCGTCAGAGACACTTGATTGCACTATGAGGGACCCTGTGCCAGTGCCCGCGCCCAAGAGTCGGCCTACCCACCTGTCCAGGGCAACGGCACTCGCACGGTGTCGTGCGCTAGGTGGCGACCCCGGCCATGGGGGGGGAGGCAGCACAGTTAGGGAGTTTTAGAAAGTGGCATATGTTGATGTTGGACATTCAGCTGATGCAAAAGGCGAAATAGGTGAAGTACTAGGAAGAGGTGGACCAAAGCAAGCCATTTTTCTGTCACCCTATGTGTCATCAGGGGAAGGTGGGACAAAATCCTTGGAAACCCATGCGTGGTTCATTTTAATGAAGGTTAGATCATCCACATTTTGGGTTGACAGACGGGTCCTTTTTTCTGTCAGGATTGATCCAGCTGCACTGAAGACTCTTTCCGATAGCACACTTGCAGCTGGGCAAGCGAGCTCCTGTAAGGCATATTGGGCCAATTCAGGCCAGGTGTCCAGTTTAGCGGCCCAATAGTCAAAGGGGAATGACCTGTGTGGGAGAACATCGATATGGGAGGAAAAGTAGTTTGTAACCATAGTTGACAACTGCTGTCTCCTGTCACTTTCCATCGATGCAGTATTACCAGTTGTGTGAGCGGAACTTGAAAAATCAGTCCACAACATTGTCATGAAACCCCTGTCTCCAACGTCACTTCTGCTGTGTGCACCACGAACACCTCTGCCAAGCTGCCCCCGGCCCGTACGGCTCGTGTGAGAACCATCACCGCTGCTGTGTGCTGGGAATGCCTCAAGCAACCGATTTACCAGAGTTGCTTGTTTATTAGCCAATATTAGGTCAAGGTTCTCCTGTGGCATGATATTTTGTAATTTGCCTTTATAGCGTGGATCCAGGATGCTGGCCAACCAGTAGTCGTCATCGTTCATCATTTTGGCAATGCGGGGGTCCCTTTTTAGGATCCGCAAGGCATAATCTGACATGTGGGCCAATGTTCCCGGTGTCAATGGTGCACTGCGAGTGCTGGGTGGAGGAGCACTTTCGGGCAAATCCACATCCCTCCAGTCACGCACAAACCCTGTACCAGACCTTGCCACGCCAACATTTTCACTTGCCCCACGAGATGCATCCTCCTCCCCTAAGTAATCATACCCATCATCATCCTCCTCCTCCTCTTCTTCCTCCACCTCGTCCAGGAGAGGTCCCTGAGCAGACAATGGCTGAATGTCATCAAGGATTCCCTCCTCCTCTTCCTCCTCATCAACATTGGCTGCAGACGCCTGCTCCTTAAGGTGCGTCAAAGTTTGCATGAGCAGACGCATAAGTGGGATGCTCATGCTTAGGATGGCGTCGTCTGCGCTTACCAGCCGTGTGCATTCCTCAAAACACTGAAGGACTTTACAAAGGTCTTTCAGCTTCGACCACTGCACACCTGTCAACTCCATGTCTGCTCTCAAAGTGCCTGGCCGTGTATCCTCCCACAAATGCATTATGGCCTGCCTCTGCTCGCACAGCCGCTCCACCATGTGCAGGGTGGAGTTCCACCTTGTTGCAATGTCGATAATGAGGCGGTGGTTGGGAAGGTGGAGCAATCGCTGCAGCTTCTGCATACGAACGGAGTGTACAGGCGACCGGCGGATGTGCGCGCACAGTCTTCGCACCTTCTGGAGCAGGGCTGTTAACTCCGGATAATTTTTGAGGAAGCACTGCACCACCAGGTTCAAGGTGTGAGCCAAGCAAGGTATGTGGCTGAGTTTTGAAAGGGCTATGGCTGCCACAAAATTACGGCCGTTATCACTAACTACCTTGCCTGCCTCAAGATGTACACTGCCCAGCCATGACTCAGTTTGTCGCTTCAAGTACTCGGACAGCACCTCGGCGGTGTGTCTGTTGCCCAAACACATCATCTGCAACACAGCCTGCTGACGCTTTCCACTAGCTGCTCGATAGGGGGACACATCGTGTGCAACAGTGGCAGCTGCAGATGGAGTGCTCGTACGACTGCGCTCTGTGGACGAGCTTTCGCTTCTGGAGGAGGAGGAGGAGGGTCGAACGCCTACAGCCAACTGTTTCCTATACCGTGGGCTAGGCAGCACTGTCCCACCACCGCTGTCCCCTGTGGACCCTGCATCCACCACATTAACCCAGTGCGCAGTGATGGACACGTAACGGCCCTGGCCATGCCGACTGGACCATGCATCAGTTGTGAGGTGCACCTTTCCGCTCACTGACTGCTTGAGTGCATGGACAATGCGGTCTTTCACATGATGGTGGAGGGCTGGGATGGCTTTGCGAGAGAAGAAGTGGTGACTGGGTAGGTCATAGCGTGGTACTGCATAGGCCATGAGTTCGCGGAAAGCTGTGCTTTCCACCAACCGAAAGGGCATCATCTCAAACGAGATTAGTTTGGCAATGTGGGCGTTCAAACCCAGTGTACGGGGATGAGAGACTGAGTACTTTCTTGACCTACTCATAGTGTCTGGGAGGGTGAGCTGGACTTGAGAGCTGCATATGGTGGAAGTAGGGGTGGACAGGGCGGACTGAGAGAGGGTTGATGATGGTGATGGAGTTGGTGTTCTTTCTGATGGCCTAGAATCAGTCTTTCGTTGATATAACAGTGGGATTCCCTGACTGCTGTGGTCTTGCAACGACACCTCAACATTTGCTGCTGTGCTAACCGGTGGGCTTACAGTGGGGGAAACAATGTAGCGTTGCTGACTACCTTCGTTGTGATCAGTTGCACATGTGGCACTTGAGGTTTGGTGTTGTGTCCACGCTTGCAAGTGCATGCTGGTTAAATGTCTAAGCATGCAACTGGTATTCAAATTTTTCAGATTTTTCCCTCGGCTAAAGGTCTTTGCGCACTTCTTACAGATAACCTTGGCCTGATCATGAGGATTTTGTTCAAAAAAGTGCCACACTGCACTCTTCCTACTTTGGCAGACATTTTGCGGCCTAGCACGCTGTGATCTTTTGACCCTCTGGACAAGCTGTCCAGCAACTCTTTTGATGTTTGGAACCTGTCTTTGGAGTGCTCCGGGCCTGCCAGATAACAGCTGTTGCGATGTCGATGTCTACTGTGGATGCTCCTCATCTGAGCTATTGGAAGCAGCACCCTCTTCCCCCAATGGATGCCAATCTGGGTCAACAACTGGGTCATCCATCACCTCCTCTTCTATGTCATGTGCACCTTCCTCTGTGTCACCGTGTATGGTGGTATAGTGTGCGGGAAGGGGCACCTGAGTCTCATCAGGGTCAGAATCTGGCTCTGTACACTGCGAGGACAATGTAGTGCTCTGAGTGAATGTACCAGCAGAATCATCCATCAGCGGCTGTGCATCAGTGCACTCCATGTCAGATTAATCTTGGCCTGGGTAATTCACCATTTCACTTGATAATCCAGGCATGGTATGTGAAAACAGCTCCATGGAGTAATCAGTAGTATGGCCTGCGTCATCCTTCAATCTTGGTTGGGGTGAAGGACACAAGGAAAGGTGTGGTTCATGAACATGAGCCTCCAATGACGACTCAGTGCTTTTACTTTTTACAACTGAAGAAGAGGAGGCGATAGAGCTGGAGGCTGAGTCAGCAATGTAAGACAAAACTTTTTCCTGATGCTCTGGCTTTAAAAGCGGTTTGCCAACTCCTAGAAAATTAAGCGTTCGAGGCCTTATGTAGCCAGACGATGACGCAGGGACAGCACCTCCTGCATTCGGTCCTATTTTGCTCTTGCCACTACCATCAGATCCACCACCAACACCATCATTACCAGCTGCCAACCCCCGCCCAATTCCACGGCCTCTTCCACCAGCCTTCCTCATTTTTGGTAGAAATGTAGACAAAATCCAAAAAACTATATAGTAATGTAAAACAAGGTACAAGGTGTCTATAGGACAGGGGAGATTTTGAATTTCTGCAGACACTTGTGGACACTGGACACTTTTGGATTGTGTGAGGCCCACTGATATCTGAGCGCTATGTGACAGGCTCGATGGCACAGCTGTGACCAAAGTGACTAGAGGATAAGGGAGATTTTGAATCTCTGCACACACTTTTGGACACTGGATGGACACTTTTGGATTGTGTGAGGCCCACTGATATCTGAGCGCTATGTGACAGGCTCGATGGCACAGCTGTGACCAAAGTGACTAGAGGATAAGGGAGATTTTGAATCTCTGCACACACTTTTGGACACTGGATGGACACTTTTGGATTGTGTGAGGCCCACTGATATCTGAGCGCTATGTGACAGGCTCGATGGCACAGCTGTGACCAAAGTGACTAGAGGATAAGGGAGATTTTGAATCTCTGCACACACTTTTGGACACTGGACACTTTTGGATTGTGTGAGGCCCACTGATATCTGAGCGCTATGTGACAGGCTCGATGGCACAGCTGTGACCAAAGTGACTAGAGGATAAGGGAGATTTTGAATCTCTGCACACACTTTTGGACACTGGATGGACACTTTTGGATTGTGTGAGGCCCACTGATATCTGAGCGCTATGTGACAGGCTCGATGGCACAGCTGTGACCAAAGTGACTAGAGGATAAGGGAGATTTTGAATCTCTGCACACACTTTTGGACACTGGATGGACACTTTTGGATTGTGTGAGGCCCACTGATATCTGAGCGCTATGTGACAGGCTCGATGGCACAGCTGTGACCAAAGTGACTAGAGGATAAGGGAGATTTTGAATCTCTGCACACACTTTTGGACACTGGACACTTTTGGATTGTGTGAGGCCCAATGAATATCTGAGCGCTATGTGACAGGCTCGATGGCACAGCTGTGACAAAAGTGACTAGAGGATAAGGGAGATTTTGAATCTCTGCACACACTTTTGGACACTGGACACTTTTGGATTGTGTGAGGCCCAATGAATATCTGAGCGCTATGTGACAGGCTCGATGGCACAGCTGTGACAAAAGTGACTAGAGGATAAGGGAGATTTTGAATCTCTGCACACACTTTTGGACACTGGATGGACACTTTTGGATTGTGTGAGGCCCACTATTATCTGAGCGCTATGTGACAGGCTCAATGGCACAGCTGTGACCAAAGTGACTAGAGGATAAGGGAGATTTTGAATCTCTGCACACACTTTTGGTCACTGGACACTTTTGGATTGTGTGAGGCCCAATGAATATCTGAGCGCTATGTGACAGGCTCGATGGCACAGCTGTGACAAAAGTGACTAGAGGATAAGGGAGATTTTGAATCTCTGCACACACTTTTGGACACTGGATGGACACTTTTGGATTGTGTGAGGCCCACTGATATCTGAGCGCTATGTGACAGGCTCGATGGCACAGCTGTGACCAAAGTGACTAGAGGATAAGGAAGATTTTGAATCTCTGCACACACTTTTGGACACTGGATGGACACTTTTGGATTGTGTGAGGCCCACTTATATCTGAGCGCTATGTGACAGGCTCGATGGCACAGCTGTGACCAAAGTGACTAGAGGATAAGGGAGATTTTGAATCTCTGCACACACTTTTGGACACTGGACACTTTTGGATTGTGTGAGGCCCACTGATATCTGAGTGCTATGTGACAGGCTCGATGGCACAGCTGTGACCAACGTGACTAGAGGATAAGGGAGATTTTGAATCTCTGCACACACTTTTGGACACTGGATGGACACTTTTGGATTGTGTGAGGCCCACTGATATCTGAGCGCTATGTGACAGGCTCGATGGCACAGCTGTGACCAACGTGACTAGAGGATAAGGGAGATTTTGAATCTCTGCACACACTTTTGGACACTGGATGGACACTTTTGGATTGTGTGAGGCCCACTGATATCTGAGCGCTATGTGACAGGCTCGATGGCACAGCTGTGACCAACGTGACTAGAGGATAAGGGAGATTTTGAATCTCTGCACACACTTTTGGACACTGGATGGACACTTTTGGATTGTGTGAGGCCCACTGTTATCTGAGCGCTATGTGACAGGCTCGATGGCACAGCTGTCACCAAAGTGACTAGAGGATAAGGGAGATTTTGAATCTCTGCACACACTTTTGGACACTGGATGGACACTTTTGGATTGTGTGAGGCCCACTGATATCTGAGCGCTATGTGACAGGCTCGATGGCACAGCTGTGACCAAAGTGACTAGAGGATAAGGGAGATTTTGAATCTCTGCACACACTTTTGGACACTGGACACTTTTGGATTGTGTGAGGCCCAATGAATATCTGAGCGCTATGTGACAGGCTCGATGGCACAGCTGTGACAAAAGTGACTAGAGGATAAGGGAGATTTTGAATCTCTGCACACACTTTTGGACACTGGACACTTTTGGATTGTGTGAGGCCCAATGAATATCTGAGTGCTATGTGACAGGCTCGATGGCACAGCTGTGACAAAAGTGACTAGAGGATAAGGGAGATTGGATTGCTTTTAAAAAAGCAGTTTGCGGAGCAGTGGGTAAACAGCAATGCAGGAATGTCTGGAAGCCTTAGAAGGCAGTGACTGGTGTGTTGTGCAGGCCAAATCGCTAGCAGCAGAAGCAGTTTTTTTGTCTTCTTCCCTGCCTAACGCTCTCCCTACAGAATCAGCAGCAACCTCTCCCTATACTAAGATCGGCAGAAGTAAGATGGCGGTCGGCGTGCACGCCCTTTTATACCCCCTGTGACGCCCACCAAAGCAAGCCAATCACTTGCATGCCCTTCTGAAAGATGGTGGTGACCCGTGCCTATGTCATCACGTTGCCCACAGTGTCCGTGGATCCTGATTGGTTGAAAAAGAGCGCAAAACAAACTTTTGAAACGCGACTTTGGCGCGTAAGTCGCCGACCTCGTGGCCGACCTCATCCTAGGGTCGGGTTTCGTTTCATGAAACCCGACTTTGCCAAAAGTCGGCGACTTTTGAATTTTTTCGACTCGTTTCGCTCAACTCTACTCAACACCTTTTGCCACACGCACTAAGTCTTCTATGAGACATGTCCTCCAGTCGGGCTTAGCTGCTTGCATCCTCTGTCTGAGCTGTGACCTAAGCCCCGCCATAAAAGCTCCATGGAAAAGTTTCCTTCCTGCTTCTCCCATGCTGTCATAGCTCAGATCTGCATATCTCAGCTTCAAATTCCCCCAGAACTGGTCTACTGTCTCCTTAGGACCCTGTACCACATCCAAAAGGGAGATAGTGGATTCCCCCACCTTCCCTCGACACCATGCGTGCAGACCTTTCAGGAAATGCATCCCTGACTCTATAGTCCTTACATACTGTGTTCCCAGTCTATTCTCTGCACTGTATGAACTTCCAGCTCTGTTTATATCCTCTAATACTGACTCCATTCGTGCATCCCCAATTTTCCCCCTCAGGAGGGACTCTAAGTCCATCCATGTGCAGGTGTAGGTGTTGTTTAATCCTACCATCCATCTATAAAAGGCCATTGGTAAGTCAAAAGGGTCTGGGGCGTCTTTAACTAGCGTCATTTGGTCCTTTGGACTCCATGGTCTGTAATGAGGGACAGTAGTTGTCTGTATAGTCGGTCTTGCGGGGGTAGATGTTGCAGCTGCCGTTATACCAGTCGCGTCCATGGTTTGATAGTCCCCTTCTTCCAATGTAATTAACATACTACTGTCCTCCGGTTTTATTACCGTGTTATTATTATACCCAGGGACCTGATACTGAGTCTGACCCTGTAGGACTGGGTATATCCCCGTGCTCTTGTGGGGTCTTGGCCTCCAGCAGGCAGAACATTGTTCAAGCCAGTCGGGGTTCTGCTGTCCACACACGCAAGTCCATCCTTCTGGTCCTGTCATAGGATGGGCCTGATAAGGTGGGGGCGTTTTTATTTTCCTTGCATACCTCACTCCTTTCGGGGTTTCTACTTTAACCCAACAACCTTCTCTCTTCATTTCCTTTGCTGCCTCTGCCCAAGCCTCTGCTTGTTTTATTAACCCATTGTCAGCAATTCATCCCCTGCTACCTGCTAAAGCAGACTCCCAGAGAGCAATCCAGTGGATCACCCTCCATTCCTAAACCTTTTAACAACTTCCTTGCGTCTTTTACAGCAAACTTTCCTTTTCTTTTCTCAACTATCTCACACGCCTTGCAACCCTCCTGATGCTCTGAACTTTCTGCATTTCCCATTTTGCCTAATCTCTCTGTCTGCCTCTTTCTCTGGTTGTTACTCACTATTTTCTTAATATGCGCTGTTATTTTGTGCCCACTTCTCAACAATTTTTTTTTACTTCTTTATCACTTTGCTAGCAATTTCTTGACCTATGCCGACTGCACTTCGCTAATTCGATGCATAGAGTGTCATAGAGGTGAGAGCACAGAATAACAGGATCAGGAGAGAGATGATTTCTTCTTTGTCAGCTAATATGATATAAGTATGGAGTGTGAGACCCTAAAAGTGTCTGAAGGGACCCCACAGAATCATGGTTTCCCTATCACAAGAGACGTCAAAAGCAATAATAAAGGATTTTGGGGATATGTCAAAAGTAAAAGAAAAGTCAAAGATGCTATAGGATTTTTACAGGATGAAAATGATGAAATGGTAAGACAGGATGTTGAGAAGGCTGAACTTTTAAATTCCTATTTTGCATCTGTTTTCTCTCAGAAAGGAAATGTAACATCAACTGTTCTTCACTGTCCTATTAAGGGAATAGAGGAATCCAGGATATCTATAAACAGGAAGATAGTGAGGAAACACTTAGCTAACCTAAATGAATTCAAGTCTCCAGGTCCAGATGAACTACACCCCAGAGTACTGAAGGAGATAGCAGAAGAAATTTTTGAACCCCTCTCCATAATATTTGAAAATTCTTGAAGTACAGGAGAAGTCCCAGAAGACTGGAGAAGAGCAAATGTTCCTATCTTCAAAAAGGGGAAGAAGGTGGACCCAGGCAACTATAGGCCGGTGAGTCTGACTTCTATACCAGGAAAGATCTTTGAACAAATTATTAAACATGCATGTCAGTACCTTGATAAGAATGAAGTGATTAAACAGAGTCAGCATGGGTTTGTAACTAATAAGTCATGTCAGACTAACTTAATTTCCTTCTATGACAGAATCACTGATTGGGTGGATGAGGGAAATGCTGTAGATATAGTATATCTTGACTTCAGCAAAGCATTTGACAAAGTATCTCACACAATCCTTATTGAAAAAATGACTTGGTATGGAATGGACAAGGCAACTGTTAGGTGGATTTATAACTGGTGTGAGAATCATGTGGGAATAGTGGATGAGGGCAGGTATATCTCGCCCAGATACCTTTCCTATGTGGCCTAGTCTGGTCAGTATCTCACCTGGTTACTAATGAATAATGGGAGGGCGGATATAAAAGGATGCCAGGTGGTTGTGTGAGTGTCTCAGCCTGGGGAGACAGAGAGCTTGTCTGTGTGAGAGACACACGTGAGTGAAAGCAGTGCCCACTGTGATGGTGGTTTGGCTGGATGGGAGAAGCCCGCCAGTTGGTAGATAGGTTGTACCTTGTTTAGTTAGTGCCAGACAGGCAAGGATTTTTTTTATGTTTTTTTTCTTTATGCATTGCTTTCACCTTTAATAAACCTGACCCAGTGTCAGTTATACCCGGACCACGACTGTGCACCTGAGTTTCATGCTGAACGCACGTGACCTTTGACCCCAGCAAAGGCGATCCCGGAGTGTTTTATCACATTGTGGTGGAGAACGCGGGCATCACGTGGGAAGCATGAGCCTGGAGGACATGGTGAAAGTGCTGGTACAGTCCACCGCCGTCCAGCAAGAAGCTAATCGGGTAATGATGGCCCAGCTGAAGGAGTTGGTGGACATGACAGCTACCGATCGTTCGCTTCTCCAGCAGGTGGCGCGGCACCTGGCAAGCTTACCTGAGGTTAACCTGGAAGCGGAGTCGAGAGTGATTCACGTGAGTCGGTACTGGCAGAAGTTGACGACCGAAGATGACGTCGAGGCATACCTGACCACGTTTGAACGGATGGCAGTGCGAGAAAAATGGCCGAAGGCACGATGGGCTGGCCTGATTGCCCCGTTTCTTTCCGGTGAAGCCCAAAAGGCTTATTATGACTTAGAACCTGAAGCCGCGCAGAACTTTGACAAACTGAAAGCCGAGATCTTGGCCCGGCTAGGAGTGACGACCGCTGTCCGTGCACAGAGAGTGCATCAATGGACTTATCAGGCGGATAAATCACCGCGGTCACAGATGTTCGACCTGATCCACGTGACGAAGAAGTGGCTACAACCCGAGGTGTTGACAGCGCCAGAGATAATCCAGAGAGTCGTCCTGGACAAGTACCTGAGAGCTGTACCGCCAGCCCTGAAGAAGTGGGTAAGCCATGGAAATCCTACGACGGCAGATCAACTGGTGGATCTGGTTGAACGTTACTCCGTGGCGGAAGGACTCCGAGACGACGCTACCCCACCTCGTTCTTGATCATCTCCACGTGGAACCGGTAAGACTGTTCCAGGGAGTAGGGGAGAAGGAAAAATCCCTAAGACAGTGGAGGAGGAAAACGGGACTGCCTGCACTGCGAGGCCGAGAGTAACGAACTATGGTCTAAGCAAGGGGCCCGTCAGGTGTTTCCGCTGCCAAGAGATGGGCCACATTTCTGCGAACTGTCCTGTCACTACTGAACCCATGCAGTGCGACGTCACAGACTCTAAAAACCGCATGTCTATGGTTGCACGGGTAGTGAGTGTGACTGCCGGTCAAAAGGATGTGGAAAAACACTTGTGTGATTTAACTGTTGATGGAAAAAATGTGGTGGCATTGTTAGACTCGGGAAGTGTGGTGACTCTGTGAAGGCCAGTCTGGTGTCAGCCCCGACAGGACCATCAGACAAAGTTTCTGTAACGTGTGTGCATGGAGACACCTGTTCGTACCTCACCACGGTCATATGCATTACTACTTCCTATGGGTCTTTGCAACATAAAGTGGGACTCGTCCCTGCGTTATTACATAATGTTATCTTTGGCCGGGATTTTCCCCACTTCTGGCAATTGTGGGAGAATCAGTTGATGACCCAGGGTAATAGTGTACATGGTTCTTCTCCCAGGGCGCGTGTGGGTCCCGAACCCCTGGATGAGGTCCCCCCAGAAGACTCTGTGGAAGATTCTGCTGGAAATGACCTGCAGTTCCCGTTTTCGGTCATGGCGGGTGATACGGAGGAGACCGGGGAAGAGGAGGAGGCCGACAGCCGTCCACCTCCCCGTATGCCGGATTTGGAAGTTCAGAAAGATGACTTCCAAAGCGAGCAAATAAAGGATCCTACCCTTTCTCAGGCTAGGACAAATGTAAAAGTGATAAATGGGGTACCCGTAGAACCTGGCTCTAGGCTGGCATATCCTTACATGGTCCTGGAGAATGATTTACTCTATCAGATATAGAAAAAGGGGTAAGACACGGTGCAACTATTAGTCGTGCCAAAACCCTACCGGCGGCAGGTGCTGGACCTGGCCCACGGACATGTGATGGGAGGTTACCTGGGAGTCCAGAAAACCACCGAAAGGATATTACACTGTTTTGTTTGGCCAGGCATGCATCACGATATTCGTGTATATTGTGAGTCTCGTTCTGACTGCCAAGCCTCTGCGCCTAAGCCCCGGTTCTGTAGCCCTTTGGTACCCCTACCTATTACTGAGGTCCCGTTTGAGAGGATAGGGATGGATTTAGTTGGGCCCCTTCCACGGTCTGCACGTGGACACCAACATATCCTGGTCATCTTGGATTATGTCACTCGTTACCCGGAGGCGATCCCTTTGCATAACACGGCCACCAAGACGATTGCCAAGGAACTGGTGCATGTGTTTAGTCGGGTCGGTATACCAAAACAGATACTCACTGACCAGGGGACCCCCTTTATGTCCAGGATAATGAAGGAGCTCTGCCGATTGTTACAAATCGAACCGTTACGCACATCCGTGTATCACCCTCAAACAGACGGGTTGGTCGAACGGTTCAATAAAACTCTGAAGCAGATGCTGAGAAAGGTGATAGATAAGGATGGGAAGAACTGGGACTATTTACTTCCGTATTTGCTTTTTGCCATCAGGGAAGTGCCCCAGTCTTCCACGGGATTCTCGCCTTTCGAGTTATTGTACGCCCGACGTCCTCGCGGACTGTTAGACGTCGCAAAAGAAACCTGGGAGGGTCAGGTCACTCCGTTTAAAACGGTGATAGATCACGTATCCCAAATGCAGGACCGTATTGCGGCTGTTATGCCTATCGTCAAAGAACACATGATGCAGGCTCAAGGAGCCCAAAAAAGAATCTATGATAGTGGCGCCAAGATCCATACGTTTGCACCCGGAGATAGGGTGTTGATCCTGGTTCCCACAGTGGACAGTAAGTTCCTAGCAAAGTGGCAGGGCCCCTTTGAGATTAAGGAAAGAGTTGGTGAAGTAAACTACAAGGTATACCAGGCAGGTAAACGGAAACCGGAACAGGTTTATCATGTAAATCTGATAAAACCCTGGAAAGATCGGTCTGCCTTGTCAGCGGAGCTGGCCCGTCCCGTCTGCTCGCATACCGTACCGGAGGTACGGGTTGCAGAGACTCACTCGGAGCGGCAAAAGACTGAGGTCAGGCAGTTTCTACTTCACAACCAAAAGTTTTTCTCAGAAAAACCCGGGCAGACTATGCTAATGAAACATGACATCATAATGGAACCTGATGTCACAGTTCACGTGAAACCCTACAGAATTCCGGAAGCGCGCCGTGAAGCCGTTTCCTGAGAAGTGAAGAGTTAGGTGTCATTGAGGAATCGCACAGTGCTTGGTCCAGCCCGATTGTGTTAATTCCTAAACCGGACGGCACCATCCGGTTCTACAATGACTTCAGGAAACTGGATGCGGTCTCAAAATTTGATGCCTACCCTATGCCCCAGGTCGACGAGTTAATAGATCGGTTAGGAAAAGCTCGGTATATTACGACCCTAGATCTAACAAAGGGGTATTAGCAGATCCCTCTGGCGGAGGCTGCCAGAGAGAAGACGGCATTTGCTACCCCAGAAGGTCTATTTCAGTATGTGTATATGCCGTTTGGACTGCACGGGGCACCGGCGACCTGCCAGAGACTGATGGATCGAGTCCTGAGGCCACATAAGCAGTACGCTTCGACCTATTTGGATGACATTGTCGTTTACAGCTTCGACTGGGAGACTCATCTCCAGAAAGTACAAGCTGTGATTGACGACCTGTGGGAGGCAGGTCTTACCGCGAACCCCAAGAAATGTCATATCGGGCTAGAAGAAGCCCGGTATTTGGGGTATGTAATTGGGAGGGGTATTGTTAAACCCCAGCTCGATAAGATTCAGGCGGTTCAGGACTGGCCGCAACCTGTCAACAAGAAGCAGGTGCTAGCCTTTCTGGGGATCGCCGGCTATTATCGCCAGTTCATACCCAATTTTTGCAGCCATCGCTACCCCCCCTGACGTATCTTACCAAAGGGAAAGACTCCGTCATGATTAAATGGAGTTTAGCGGCTGAAGAAGCCTTCCATAGCCTAAAATGGGCACTCTGCTCTCAACCCGTACTGGTGACTCCGGACTTCTGCAGCGAGTTTGTGGTACAAACGGATGCCTCGGATACCGGTATCGGGGCCCTACTGTCACAAGTGAGGGACGGAGTGGAACTCCCAGTCCTCTATCTCAGCAGGAAGCTGAATAAACATGAGCAAAAGTATGCAGTCGTGGAAAAAGAGTGCCTAGCCATTAAGTGGGCTCTAGAGGCCCTCAAATATTACCTGGTGGGCCGAAAGTTCAGGCTGATCACGGACCATGCCCCTCTCAAGTGGATGCACTTGCACAAGGAACGGAATAGCCGGGTGACCCGGTGGTTCCTTGCCCTGCAGGCCTACACTTTTACGGTGGAGCACCGCCCAGGGGCACAGATGGGGAATGCAGATGCCCTGTCCCGAGTGCACTGTTTGGCGGGTGTCATTGCTCGACCGGAGAGGTGGGGGGATATGTGAGAATCATGTGGGAATAGTGGATGAGGGCAGGTATATCTCGCCCAGATACCTTTCCTATGTGGCCTAGTCTGGTCAGTATCTCACCTGGTTGCTAATGAATAATGGGAGGGCGGATATAAAAGGATGCCAGGTGGTTGTGTGAGTGTCTCAGCCTGGGGACACAGAGAGCTTGTCTGTGTGAGAGACACACGTGAGTGAAAGCAGTGCCCACTGTGACGGTGGTTTGGCTGGACGGAAGAAGCCCGCCAGTTGGTAGTTAGGTTGTACTTTGTTTAGTTAGTGCCGGACAGGCAAGGATTTGTTTTATGTTTTTTTTCTTTATGCATTGCTTTCACCTTTATTAAACCTGACCCAGTGTCAGTTATACCCGGACCCCGGCTGTGCGCCTGAGTTTCATGCTGAACGCACGTGACCTTTGACCCCAGCAAAGGCGATCCCGGAGTGTTTTATCACACTGGCTTAGTGATTGGACCCAAAGAGTGGTCGTAAATGGCTGCACAACCAGTTGGAAGAATGTCTCAAGTGGGGTACCACAGGGCTCTGTCCTGGGCCCTGTATTGTTCAACATCTTTATCAACGATTTAGATGAAGGAATTGAGGGTAAACTGATTAAATTTGCTGATGACACAAAGCTAGGAGGGATAGCTAATACTAGAGAAGAGAGAGAGGATTCAAAAAGATATAAACAAACTGGAGAAGTGGGCAGCAACTAACAGAATGGTTTTTAACAGGGAAAAATGCAAAGTACTACATAGAAGAGGTCTGGGGACACGAGATGAAAACACAATTCTCCCTCTGTACAAATCACTCGTCAGAACACACTTGGAGTATTGTGTGCAATTTTGGACCCCGGTGCTCAAGAAAGACATTACTGAACTTGAAAGGGTTCAATGGCGGGCTACTAAAATGATGAATGGAGTTGGTTCAATACAATACCCAGAAAGGTTATCAAAATTAGGTCTATTTACTCTACAAAAGAGAAGACTTAGGGGAGACCTAATATATATGTACAAGTATATCAGAGGGCAATACAGAAATCTCTCCAATGAACTGTTTGTACCAAGGAATGTGACAAGAACAAGGGGGCATTCTCTTCGTTTGGAGGAAAGACAATTTCTGCACCAGCATAGAAGAGGGTTCTTCACGGTAAGAGCAGTGAGGCTCTGGAGTTCTCGTCCTGAGGAAGTGGTGATAGCCAACTCACTGAATGAATTTAAGAAAGGAATGGATGCTTTTCTTGTGAGTAACAGTATAGAAGGTTACAAATAATATAATATTATAGGTAGATGGTTGACCCAGCTTAGGGGAAGGAATTTTTTTCCCTATGGAGAAAATTGGCTTCTACTCTGTGGGTTTTTTGCCTTCCCCAGGATCAACAATGCAGAACAGTTGCACTAAAAATAGGCTGAACTACATGGACATAAGGTCTTCCTTCAGCCTTCAAAACTATGTTACTATGTTACATCTGGGCAATAAAAATGAAGAAAACATATACGGAATGGGAAGAATAGGGTTAAGCAACAGCACATGTGAAACAGACTTGGATATACTAATAGATCACAGACTGAATATGAGTCAACAGTGTGATGCAGCAGCAAAAAAGGCAAACGCAATTCTAGCATGTACTAACAGAAGCATACAGTCTAGATCACATGAAGTCATTATTGCCCTCGACTCCTCTTTGGTCAGACCTCATCTGGAATACTGTGTCCAGTTTTGGGTGCCACATTTTAAAAAAGACATCAACAAACTGGAGCAAGTTCAGAAAAGAGCGACCAGAATGGTGACCGGTCTGCAAACCCTGTCTTATGAGGAAAGGTTGCAGGATTTGGGAATGTTTAGCTTGCAAAAGAGAAGACTGAGAGGAGACTTAATAGCTGTCTACAAATATCTCAAGGGCTGTCACATTGTAGGGAAGGATCATCTTTATTATCTTTTGCACAAGGAAAGACTAGAAGCAATGGGATGAAACTGAATGGGAGGAGACACAGATTAGATATTAGAAAAAACTTTTTGACAGTTAGAGTGATCAATGAGTGGAACAGGCTGCCACGAGAGGTGGGGAGTTCTCTTTCAATAGAAGTCTTCAAACAGAGGCTGGACAGACATCTGTCTGGCATGATTTAGCGAATCCTGCTTTGAGCAGGGGGTTGGACCAGATGGCCCAGGAGGTCCCTTCCAACTCTACGATTCTATGATTTCTCCAAGATGGTGCACCTGGTGCCACTCTCGCGGCTACCTTCTGCACAAGGCCTGGCAGCGTTGTTCATTAAACTTGTCTTTCGCTTGCATGGAATGCCAGACAAGATAGTCAGTGACCGGGGTCCCCAGTTTGCGTCTCGATTCTGGAGAGAGCTCTGTAGTCTGCTCAGCATTGAGCTAAATCTCTCCTCGGCCTATCATCCCGAGATGAACGGGTTGGTAGAGAGAGCCAACCAGACCATGGTCACATACCTACGAAATTTTGTCTCGGCCAGGCAAGATGACTGGGCACCCCTGCTACCGTGGGCGGAGTTTGCTTTGAACAATGCTGTGGCCGATTCCACTGGCTAGACCCCATTCCTCCTTAATTATGTCCAGCTTCCGCGCGTCCCTGTCCCTATGCCCGTGTTGTCCACCAATTCCAGGGTGGCAGACTGGGTGGTGGAGGCTCGTGACATTTAGGATTGCACTCAGGATGCCATCTGGGCCTCCAAGGAGAGAATGAGGGTCTCCGCCGACATGCACCGGTGTCCTGCTCCGACCTTTGCTCCTGGCGACCTAGTGTGGCTCTCCGCCCATAACATCAGGCTGCGGGTCGAGTCCACTAAGTTCACACCTCGCTACATTGGCCCCTTCAAGGTCCTTGAGCAGATCAACCCTGTGGTCGACCGTCTGGCCCTTCCGCCACACTTGGCTATCACTGACACCTTCCACGTGTCCCTTCTTAAGCCTGTCCACATGTCCCGGTTCTCAGAGTCATCTGCCGGGACATCAGACTTGTCCTCGGATGAGTTTGAGGTTAATGCCATCGTGGGATGCAGGGTGGTACCTGGAAAAAAGTTTTATCTGGTGGACTGGAAGGGTCATGGCCCAGATGATCGAACCTGGGAGCCAGTGGAGAACATCCGCGCTCCCCTTCTCATTGTGGCATTTGAACGTAGCGAGGCCCAGGGAGGAGGGGGCTCTACGAGGGGGGGGTAATGTTAGGCGTCAGGTTCCTGCTGCTGCATAAGGAATCCTGAGCCTTGCCTTTTGTGGTCTCACATTACTCTCCTGCCGCAGAGGAGGCTGCTCACCAGGGTCGTCAATCCCAGTGCCCTGCTCAGACTAGCACTGTGGGTTTGGTTGCTGCTGCAACCTCTGGTCCAGCTATAGCAATGCATGCTGGTCAGCAGTGAACTCAAGGGACAAAGTCCTCCTTTCGGTCCACTGAGCATGCCCGTGGGACGATCTCTCATTGGAGATCGGAGGTCACATGCTTAGGTCCAGCTCCTGCTCTGATTTGACCATCAGGAAGGTCC
Source organism: Dendrobates tinctorius (assembly GCF_039654945.1). Lineage (NCBI taxonomy): Eukaryota > Metazoa > Chordata > Amphibia > Anura > Dendrobatidae > Dendrobates > Dendrobates tinctorius. The sequence goes on along the minus strand of NW_027361972.1, from coordinate 538,449 downwards.
CGGAAGGTCGTGGCTATAAAATCCTCGCATGGCTGCCCCGCTATGTGCTATGATAGAGATTAATTCTTATTGTTATAGTGGTGTGTGTGATGATGGCTGTATGAGACAGGTGAATGACTCATGACTCCCCTCCTTCGGTTGTGTATGAGTTAGGGTCACAGAGTTAGAGTCAGCACCTAGTACGGGTACTGCCTAGCGCCACAGTGCATTCAGCTCTCTCATCCGTTAGCCCCAGTCAGCACAGGCATCACAGTACCGCATGTGTAGCAGCGTCCGTCTGTACGGCGCCGTGCCCAGATAGTGTGCTTTCCAGCACCAAGCTCAGGCTGGTTAGTGGCGATCGCAAGTGCAGATGCAGTACATGCTCAGAGCGGTAGTCTAATGTGTGCTGCACCCTGTGATGGTTAACAGGGCTCTGTGTTCCAGGGGGAACCTTCCCTGGCTCCGCAGTAGCAGTTGCGGGCTAATGGGTCTAGAGGGGCATGCTTCTCGTGTCTCGTAAGTAGTGTCCTTTGACCTCACGCTAGTGCTCCTCTAGCCATAGTACACATAGTACTAACACTGTTAGTCACTGACATCTATAAATCTAATTATTCTGCAATGGTTTATCGTATGTAAACTTGACGTTGGGGTTGTCAAGTTGTTCTCGTTTAGGGAAGACAAGACCATCCCAAATCCCCACACCACCCCCATGTATTAGCCCCGTACGCCGCTTAATAACTCCAGAGACCAAAAGTTTCTTTTGGAATTTTAATGGCCACAGCAGCCTTTTATTAAATTAACAAACAACAATAATAATGTATTATGAACACCATAAATACAATACTTGAACACTGAGGAGGAGTCCTTGAAGCCACGAGATCTAGGTGAATTACCCCAATATGTTGTGGACAAAAACCAACATATTACTCCCAGCCATTACCCCACAGGCTCAGGAGCACCAACACACCGAGACATATTGTCCACTAAGCAACTAGGGGATGCGCCCACTTTACGTAAACTCCCCTTCCACTTTTCACCAGATCACCACCACCATACCTATGAACGTAGGAGACCCTATACCATGAGTCTCCAAAACCAATTTCCAAACGACTCCAAGGACTCCCCCCCCTTCTGAACTGCCATGACCCGAGTAACTCCAACTTTACCATACACCAAAATAGAAAAGGGAGGGAGGGCGGGACAAACTTCTTGGGGGAAAAGGGCGGGAACTGTGAGGAGGGAGGCACGTTGCTCAACCATATATATCAGCAACGCCGCCTCCCACCAAGCCCACTCCCCCCACCTTCACTCTCCAAACCCCCCGTCATGCTGGACTCCGCCTGACGTCTCTTCTGGGGGAGGGGAGGCTCAGCTCCAGCCATTACTTGACGTTGGGATTGTCAAGTTGTTCTCGTTTAGGGAAGACAAGACCATCCCAAACCCCCACACCACCCCCATGTATTAGCCCCATACGCCACTTAATAACTCCAGAGACCAAAAGTTTCTTTTGGAATTTTAATGGCCACAGCAGCCTTTTATTAAATTAACAAACAACAATAATAATGTATTATGAACACCATAAATACAATACTTGAACACCGAGGAGTCCACTTTTCACCAGATCACCACCACCATACCTATGAACGTAGGAGACCCTATACCGTGAGTCTCCAAAACCAATTTCCAAATGACTCTAAGGACTCCCCCCCTTCCGAACCGCCACAACGATAGCCCTTGAACACCTCAACGGCCCGAGACCCCCCCAAACACACCATGCTATGGCCCTCTCAATGCCTTCCTGCAGACCCAGAGTCCAAATGTCGGATCCAACCGCGTTCAAATGGACACCATCAGCCAACCAAAAATCCCCTTCACCCTTTTCACGATCAAAATGATGCACAACCACACCCCTGTTCCTAACCACAAAGGAAGACACCGCCCTGTTGACTTTAATCCAAGCCTTGTTGACCTTCACCAAGGACCTCATGGAACGCCAACGTTTGCGTGGAAAAATTTTGGACAAGACGATGGTGACACCCCGGTACAACAACCACAAATGCAAGCAATCCTGCTTCATGTCCTTTATCAGTTCACGAAAAGGTCGGACCGCCAAATCGTTGCCCCCGACATGAAGAACCAGAATGTCCGGTGCACGGTCCAACTGAGCACACACATGAATTTCTTGTAATACCCTTCTCCACTCCATTCCCCTGAAACCGAGCCACTGCACCACCGCCACGGTCCTGAGGAAGCCCAGTTGTCTACCTTCGCTCCGGACATCAGCTCGCAATGCTCCCCAATGAACGAAGGAGTGCCCAAAAATCCAAACCAACAAAGGCTCGATACCTGGAACAAAAAAGGGGGAGTGCTAACATCGAACCATACCACAAATACAAGAAACGTAAACTCGATATGCGCCACCAAGCCTCCACTCAAACCCCCCCTCACAATTGAGGCCTAACGTAACTTCGGTACCGATTAGACTTCCAACCACCAATATGCATTATGGACCCAAACCCCCAGCCGCTGCCTCCATGGCAGCCCCTATCCTAAAAGAGTGAGGAGCGAAGCGGGATTCGTCCAGGCCCAACTGAATAGCCTTTCTGAAAACAGCACCAAACTGATACCGAGACAAACTACTGCCATCAACATGACACAAGTGACCCGCTCAAGCTGGGACGAAGCTCCCAAAAATTCTGTAAGCACTGAAGAGGGCACATTGAAGAGCCGGGCACACTGCCCAACACCACCTGGCGGCCTTTTCCCGACTGATCCATCTTGGACTTCGTAACCAAAATTCCACACCACGCGATGTCGATACGACATCCCTAGCCAATAACCCACCAACCGATCCTTTGCTGGGAGAAATGAGCTCTCCCGCCCGTAAAGCCCCAAAAAAGGTGAACGAGAAAGCTAAACGAAATAACAAAAGCTCATAACGTGAAGAACAAACCGACTCCAGAACAAGGCCCAACTGTTCCAACAAATTAAAGGATACCGGCCTCCTCAAATCCCCCCTGCTTTTGCAGCGGCGAAAACCCTTAGCCGCTTGTCTGACCAAAAACTTCTTCGTCAGATCCCGACTTGCGTAAGCGAAAGCCAACGGACAATCCAGCCAAAACCCGTGAAACTCTTGCGCAAGACCAGCCCTCAATTGAACCGCGCCCCAACCAGGCTAACAGTATTCCCTCTTGATCCTGCCTGAAACCAATAACCGGGCCGGCTGCAACAACTTCCTTCCACATCCGCCATACAGCCCGGTAGGCCTCCCAAGTTTTTGGAGCCAAGGAAGACTTGATCAGCGACTCTGCGGCCCGTAAACCAATCTCCACAGTTCCTCCGGGCAAACTAAACCCTCAACCTCCGCTTCTGGCGCCAAAGAGCGAAAACAATCCCACTGCGAACGAGAGAGAGAGTCAGCTATTTCATTCCTGACTCCAGGAACATGAGACGCGGTCACGTGCACATTCAAAGACAAGTATAGCAAAACCAATTGCTGCAACACTGGAGGAGACGAGGCGGTAAGCCCGTTGATTGCGCACACGACACCCATGTTGTCACAATTAAACTGCACACGCTGATCCTGAAACTCCCGCCCCCACAAATGCACCGCCACCAGGATCGGAAAGATCTCCAACAACGTAATGTTACGCACCAGACCAGACGCAATCCACTCGTCGGGCCAATGAGACGCGCACCACTGTCCTCTGAAGTAAGCTCCAAAGCCAATACCCCCGGCCACATCCGTAAACAGCTGCAGAGCGTCGTTACCAACAACCTCAGACATCACCAAAGAGCGGCCGTTGTACCCAACCAAAAAGGACTCCCAAACCGCCAAATCTGCCCTGAGCTCCGACGACAATCTGATGAAATGATGGGGGGCATGAACCCCTGCAGTAGCGCTCGCCAGCCTACGTGAAAAAACTCGCCCCATCGGCATCACACGACGCGCAAAATTCAACTTCCCCAACAACGACTGGAGATCACGCAACGATATTTTCTTCAAACGGCGCGCTCGGACCACCTCAGCCCGCAGATCAGCTAACTTGTCCTCAGGCAGCCTAAACTCCCACTCGACAGTCCCCAAGAAACGCAAGCACGTACTTGGGCCCTCGGTTTTACCGGGCTCCAGCGGAACTCCAAAACTCTCAGCCACCCACTCGATGGTTTGCAATATTCTGTGACAGCGCAACAAATCTGCAGGGCCGACGCACAAAAAATCATCCAAATAATGGATAACTGATTCAAAACCGGAAACATTGCGCACCACCCACTCAAGAAAAGAACTAAAGGCCTCACAGGACAATGAGCAACCCATGGGTAAGCACCTGTCCACAAAAATCTTGCTGTCCCAAAAACAACCCAAGAGCCTCATGCTGTCCGGATGGACCGGTAAAAGACGAAATGCAGCTTCAACGTCAGTCTTAGCCATAAGGGCCCCCCCGACCACAACTCCGCACCCACCGTGGAGCCTCGTCGAACGAGAAGTAAACCACCGAACATATCTCCGGATCAATACTGTCGTTAACTGACCTATCCCGTGGAAAAGACAAGTGCTGAATAAGCTGAAACTTATTTGGCTCCTTCTTCAGAACCACTCCAAGGGGGAGACCACCAAATCCGGAAACGGTGGGAGCGCGAAAGGGCCGGCCATGCGGCCCAAAGAGACTTCCTTTTCAATTTTTTCCGAAACAACGGCGGCGTGAAGCAGAGCCGAATGCAAATTTTTTAAAGCGAGCGAAATGACAAAAGGGGGGTGCGGAATCACAAAACCATCTCTAAAACCCGCGTACAACAGTGCCGCTTTTTCCCTGTCAGCATATCTATTTAGATAAGGGACCATCCTTTCCAGTTTCACCGGAGTCTCCCCCTTTAGAGTTACCGCCCCCGGCTCCTGGCTTCCCTTTTTTGAAACACTTGGAAGCACCGTTGCAAGTGGAACAGAGGTGTTTGAATTTGCAATTTGCCCCGAACTTACACTGCCCGTTGTTGAACTGCCAGCAGACCCCCAACTTGTGGTTTCCCGCCTGCCCCAGTCCACTTCCGCTCGTGGCGCTGGAGTTACCGCAGCTCTGGCTGGTGCTGCTAGCCCCCCCATGAAAGGAGCTCCCAAACTTGTTTTGAGCAATAACCTGCATCCATAACCCAATATCCTTCTGATCCGCGCAAATGGCTGGGCGAACGGCCTTCCTCTTCCGGAATTGTTCATCATACCTCAGCCACGCCTGACCCCCATAAACTCTGTAAGCTTCACCTATCGCATCCAGGTAACAAAACAATGCCGAGCAATTGTCCGGGGCCCTTTCCCCAATAACGCTTGCCAAAATGGCAAACGCTTGCTGCCAATTCATAAACGTCTGAGGAATTAAGCGCCACCTGCGTTTCACCTCTTCCTCCTTTTTGCTATCCTCCTTCTTGCTCTTATTCAAATTAAATTTCTCGAGAGGCAACAACGAGAATATCTCCACGTATTCGTCCTTCCATATGCTCTCCTTAACCTCCTTCTTTAAATGAGCCCCCAGTGGGCCCTCAAAGCATACATAGACCTCACCGTGAGCCCTGTCGTCCAAGTGCACGCGACACTCCTTCTCCTTTTCCGTTTGCACCGACACCGACACTGGTTCACTAGTGCGCTCCGCCAGCTCTAACCTGCTCTGCCCAACCTGACCTCCAGCCTGAGACCCCACCCAGGCCGCCAATGGAGACGGTGCAACGAAACCCCGCTCCAAGCGTGAAAGCAAATCGCGGACGTCTGCGAGCATAGACCTAACACCCCCCCACCACTCATACCGTCCATCGAGGGACCCACCCCCCTTTGCAATGAAGACAATAGTGGCTGACATACAGGGGACACATATGCATACTCACCGGGCTGCGAGGGGGCTGTGAGCCCTCCAGCCGGACCGCCAGGATCCACGGATGTGTTCACGCCCGATTGGCTCCTGATGCTGGCTTCACTGGACTGCCGCTGACGTCCGTGACTCCCCCCCGAGGGAACCGGGATGCCGAGCCCGAAACCCAGGGGGGATCCCGCTTGCTGGTCCCCAACTGACGGTACTGCCTGAGTCGCCGCGACCGGAGACCTTGATGTCGCACCATCTGTCCGTGATGACGCGTGTGCGGCCCCCGGTGAAGAGCTCAGTGGGACCGGAGCGTACCCCCTGCTGCCAGATGTGGAGGTGGATGGCACATGCCCTGCAGTGCAGCAGGCCATTCTATCCCTGCTGCATCGCCTCCTGTCACTGTGCCCGGAGCAGGAAGCAGGTTGCGCTGCGGGACCCCCCCGCCGCGGCCCCCCGATGAACCCGATGCCCCCCCACTCTGGAAGGTGAAGGGAGGAGCCTTGCTGTTTGGCAGGCCGCTACCGCTGTGCTGGCCGACCGCGGCCTGGAGAGAGGAACAGGCTGCGCTGTACTAGAGCCGCCAGCGCAGCCCTCCGATGAGTCCTGGGTGCTGCGCCACCCAGTGCGTGCCAGCCCCGCCCCCTGCACGGAGTGAGACAGAGGCCTGGAAACCACTGCAGGGCCTCGCTGGGCTTGCGGATTCCTCCCAAGCCGGGGCCCGCTGGAGCGAGCAGCGCGGGGCGCCCGGCCTGGTGGGTCCCGGGAGAGGCTCCTGCGCCGACGGGAGGCCCGAGGTGCTGCATCCAGTGAGAGCCGTTCGGAAGGCCACACCTGCCGTGCGCGCCGCTCCCTCGTTGCAGGCAGAGCCGACTGCCTGGACGTCCCCGGGGTGATCGCCGCGACTTGCGCTTCCAGCCACCCTGGCGGCTGTGTCATGGAAGGCACCCTCAGACACTCCAGCGCACTCTCCACGTCTGCCATGGTGAGTCCACAAACTTCTTGGGGGAAAAGAGCGGGAACTGTGAGGAGGGAGGCCCGTTGCTCAACCATATATATCAGCAACGGCCCCTCCCACCAAGCCCACTCCCCCCACCTTCACCCTCCAAACCCCCCCCCGTTATGCTGGCCTCTGCCTGATGCCTCTTCTGGGGGGAGGGGAGGCTCAGCTCCGGCCATTACTATGTCTCCTATCCTGTCGGGTTCTGTCATGATTTTACAGAATTATCGGCGATTCTGCCATCTATATCTGTATGAACTATAAAGACCTATAATATTTCAGGCCATGGATCAGTGAAATGTCCATTTTGCAGTAAAATCTCGCCACACGGACACTTTGATGTGAGGAAATCGCATCCTCGCTCTGCACACGGAGGACACACGGATCACTGATCAGGGAACATTTCTGTGATTCTCGGCCCTGAAACACCGACCGATTGTTGTATACGTTATGTGTGACCCCGGCCTCAGCCGGACTCTGGAAGGAGGAAATAACCGAGATTTGGGCATTTTAGCTCCTGGTGTGGAGTCGATAGCACAATCATATGCCGCCATATAGTAGACGGCCGGTAACTGGTGAGAATTCCCTCCTGTGTGGGGTCTATTTCCCTCCAGAGAAATCACACGTTACATTCCACACATAACACTGTGTAGAGAAGGCGGCGCGGGGTAATTGTGCCAGTAGTGAGGGGCAAATAATGGCGGGAATGTCACTGACTGAGGAGAAGCCTCCATGGAGGTCTGCACTCCGGAGATCATGTGACCCCTGACTCCTCCCCTCCTGTGACCTCATCACAGGTCCTGTGCACAGAGCAGCCATATATGTGGAGTGCGGCTCTGCAGGTGGAGGGTTGTGGAGATTCCCCATTACTGAGCGCGGGGGACATTAACCGCTTCTGCACTGAGACTCTCTATAAGAATCATCACGTTTCTGCTCTGTTTCCTGTAATAGATACATACGACTCCACTATGGAGCACAGGCAGTGAGGAGACGGAGTGTTCTCATAGTACAGGGCCCCTTTCTTGGCCCCACACAGTGTAATGCCCCCATTATGCCCCTGTAAGCAGGGTTCTGCCCCACAACAAGCTGCCTCGGGCACTTTACCATGGCCGGTACCTCTGATTCCTCATCGCACCCCTTTATTTTGCTTGGCACCAAATCTGTGTCATGCTGCCGCCATCTGCCCCTGTCATGCTGCCGCCTCTCCATCACACCTCTCTGTATAATATAATGCACTCCCCATAGGAAGACTATATAGTATAATGCATCCCCATAGGCAGCCTCTATAATGTAATGCTTCCCCATAGGCAGACTCTATAGTGTAATGCACCCCCATAGGCAGACTCTATAGTGTAATGCACCCCCATAGGCAGCCTCTATAGTGTAATGCATCCCCATAGGCAGCCTCTATAGTGTAATGCTTCCCCATAGGCAGACTCTATAGTGTAATGCACCCCCATAGGCAGCCTCTATAGTGTAATGCTTCCCCATAGGCAGCCTCTATAGTGTAATGATTCCCCATAGGCAGCCTCTATAGTGTAATGCATCCCCATAGGCAGCCTCTATAGCGTAATGCATCCCCATAGGCAGTCTCTATAGTATAATGCATCCCCATAGGCAGCCTCTATAATGTAATGCACCCCCATAGGAAGACTATATAGTATAATGCATCCCCATAGGCAGCCTCTATAGTATAATGCATCCCCATAGGCAGCCTCTATAATGTAATGCATCCCCATAGTGGACAACCAATTTAAGAACCTTCATTGCTTTATATATCTGTATGTATACATTTGACCAACAGATTAGACATATCAAATAGTAAATAACATGTGCCAAGATACTCATCAGTCCTCATGCTGTGTCCAGTGTGTCCCTGGTCCTCGGTGCTGCTCCTAGCCTCCTTGGCTGTCAGGCTCCTTCCAGGCAGACGAGTGCAGACAGTGAGCTCAGCTCACAGTCATAGGCAGAGCAAACCCTGCTGCGTCCAGGCTTTTGGGGCTGATGACTTCTCTGCAGCAGGGAGCTTTGAAGGAGAGCGCGCTCATCCTGGATTGGGTGGGTGACCGTCCTTCCCCCTCTCCTCCACAAACTGCAGAAGAGCGGTCACATGACTCACTCCCTGCACTCTGATACATGTGCAGTACAAACGCCAGCCCTGACAGTAGCTCCAGGTGGGCCCGGTCCCAAGCACAGTGTTACATCAGATCATCTTCTTCTCATTCAGGTCTCTACAATATCGGATCCTCTCAGTGAAGATCTTCTACAAAAGAAAATATTCCTGATTTACCCATCAAGGATGGATATGGACAGAGACAAGATGGCGGAGAGGATATTACACCTCACCCTAGAGATCCTCTTCCGTCTCACTGGAGAGGTGAGAGATTCTGATGACGTCACATTACATCATTCTTATCTATGGGAATAACAGATGGACAGAACTGGAGAGGTGAGGACTCTGGAAATGTCTGTAGTGAGATTTATTAATGTGTCTCTCCATAACCAGGATTACACAGTGGTGAAGAAGACCTCTAGTGATCGCTGTCAGGACCCTGTGTCTGAGGGATGTGGAAGACCCCTGAGCCCAATCACGGGGCCTCCACCTCACCCCCTGATCCATGAGGACATCAATGACCAGAAGATCCTAGACCTCATCTACAAGATGATTGAGCTGCTGACTGGAGAGGTGACACTGCTGGGAATGCTGGGACATTATACAGTAACACTATGAAGGGATCGGGGGATGACGGTATCATTGTATGTGTCAGGTTCCTATAAGATGTCAGGATGTCGCTGTCTATTTCTCCATGGAAGAGTGGGAGTATTTAGAAGGACACAGCGATCTGTACAAGAACGTCATAATGGAGGTTCCCCAGCCCCTCACATCTCCAGGTAATAGACAGGACTAAATACACACGGCCTATAATTATCTGTATGTAGAGAATGAATTCAGTCCCTGTATGTGTTTCCTCCAGATCTATCCAGTAAGAGGACAACACCAGGGAGATGTCCCCGTCCTCTTCTTCCACAGGACTGTAACCAAGAAGATCCCAGTGCTCCTCAGGATCATCAGGTAGATGGAGAGAAGGTGTCAGGAGATCTCCCCTGTGATGTGTAGACGGCTGTGAAGGTCTTGTGCTCAGTCTTGTTTTATCCACCAGTATTATATGTTTTATACTTGTGTAATGAGAACGGTGGAGATGGCAGGATTAGAGCTGATCATAGATGGGACTTCTCCATCTGTCGGTGACTTTTACAATATTTGTTTCAGGGTGAAGATCTGACCCATATTAATACTACAGAGACATATGTAAGGGGTGATGAGCGGTGTAAAGAGGAGATTCCCACATATGACTACCCAGGTGAGTAGTAACCACTGAATGCAGAGAAGTCACAGATTCCTCTCAGTCACCGGCTGTGGCTGCTTTATTGGTGGTGTAGTCCGGACGTATTACCATGATCACCATTTTGCCTCTAGACCACAACATTCTCCTCCACCCAAAACTGTTCAATGATTTTGGGCATTCAAGTCCCTTTTCTATAGAACTTACAACCTGGTAGATCCACCTACCCCCTGGGATTAGGAGACGCTGACCGTTACCTGCCCAGATCTGTAACTATAAAGCCAAATGACAGCGTACGTAGAATGTGCTGACAGGTTAAAAAATCACTTGAAGAAAAATCTTATGCTGGGCCTGTAAGCGAAAGCGGAGGGTAATGATGCTGTTGGCTTCCTAGATCCCTGAGGTCTTATCGGATAAATCTTCTCTCCCTTCTGTGCTGCTGAATGTCTCATGGTCCCTAAAAGACCAGGTCCAGTCTTTCTGGGCAAACTTTGCTTTTATGAGTGACAACTTTATATGTGCAGTGAGGCCAAGTGTGAATTTCTGTGCAATAACAGCAGAGTTTCCCTTTATCCAGACTTTCCAATTTGTATTAAAACTACCGTATTTTTTGGACTATAAGACGCACTGTCATGATTTGTAGTTTTGCCCTGTCCTGTATTTTGTATAATATGTCATTTAACTTTTCTCTGGTTGTATTTGCTGTAAATTAACCATGTCTCCTTCCCCCAATACTTTGCAATGTCTTGTGATGAACCTGGACCATAATCTAATTTAGGGTTGTGTCAACAGCTAGTGGGACTTTGGCTATTGTTTTCCTAAGCAGAAGATAACCTACAATACACATCCTGTAGACTAAGTGGAGCCCTTACGTTTCTAGAATCTTCTGATGGACCAAACCATTGAATAGTAGGTGTGACCCCCTACTCCCCTTCAGATGGGCTGATCCCAGGAGCCCTGACAATACATTCTTGTTTTAAGTTCAGTTGTGATTTGAGTGCGGACGTGGAAGGAGTCACGAACTGAGTTGAGGCCAGCGCGTGACGTCCGTGGGATTGTGTGGAATCCTGTGGACTATTGCAAGGATTATTGTTATCGTATCCGGCACAAGGACTATCGTGAGGTGCCCGGATTTGTTTCCATTGTGCGGACTTATTGTGGACTTCTCATGGACTCTAAGGACATTATGGATATTTGATGTTGTATGCTCCCTGCCTTAATAAATCTCGTTGGATCGTCCCTCGGCCTGTTGTCCCTCCTCGCTCTGTCGTATACCCCGTCACAAACTGGTTGGCAGCGCTGGGATCAGAGCAGAAGGAATGGAGGACAACGGCCCATCAACATCTGGAACCAGCACCGCAGAGTACAAGAACTGGACTGCGGTGAACCTACAAACAAAGGCCCGTGAACTGGGAGTCAGCTACAAGGGACTCTCCAAGGAGCAGCTGATTGAGGCTTTGGAAGGAGTTCGCCTGCAAGATGACGCTGAGAAGGGATCCCCACAGCAAACGGAGGAAAGACTACAGCCGGAGGTAAATACCCAAAAAAGTCAGTGGGTTGTGTGGTACGAGGAGGAGTTGGCATTGCTGGGAGAAGAGGCTACCATAGAAGATAAGAGGGAGGCCATTCATAGAGCTCAAGAGAGGGCATTGCTGGAGAGGCAGCTCGCTGTGGAAGCAGCTAGAAGCTCCAGACAGACTGTAACCCCAGCACCCACCATGAGGGAACTCCCCAGAGTGTCCCGAAAAGACTTCAAGCTGTTTAATGAGGCTTCAGGTGACATTGAGGGCTTCTTCCAAGACTTTGAGCATCAGTGTCGATTAATGGAAGTCCCGGAAAGTGAGCGAGTCCGACATCTGGTGGGGCTCTTAGGGGGTGGAGTTGCAGCAGCCTATAGAGCTATGAACCCTCGGTGGAACTGAGTATGCAGAGATTAAACAGACTATTCTAGAACATTATGCTGTGACCCCAGACACTTACAGGACCCAGTTCCGTACTTTAGCCTGTGATGAGGAAGTGTCCTTCAAGATGTATGCCCACAGACTCAAACAAATATGTCATCGCTGGCTGGAGGGAGAGGAGGCCTTAACTTGGGAGACCTTCTTCCAAGTCATCCTAAAAGAGCAGTTTTACTTCAAGTGCCCCGCTGAGATCCGGGAATGAGTGCGTGAAAGGAGACCAGCCACTGTGGAGGAAGCTGCAGCTCTAGCTGATGAGGCTCTCACCATCAAGCCTCAGTGGAAAAACTACTACTCAGTGAGAAAAAAACTACCAGCCCCCCAACGCTGGCCGCCCCTGGTCCTTCGGCCTCCAATATTCACCATCCCACTAGACCATCAACTCATGGTGACCTTCGTGTGACTGTGCCTCACATTACTCCTGCTCCACCTTCGGGACTACGATGTGGAGGAAGAATCCCAGAGCGCAGATGTTATAGATGTGGGCAGCCTGGGCATCTGCAATTCCAATGTCCCGGTGTTCGGAGGCAGGACAGCTACAGACCGCCTTTGCCTGTTCATTATCTACAGACACCCTCACCAGGAGAAGAGCTGGATTCAGTCCCTGATGACTTGCCAAGTGACTCTGATATCCTGGCTCCCCTACCCGGAGTCTATGGGGTGCGAGCCCCAGCCACCTGTTCTTCTGATCTTCATTGCCACTTTGTCGGTGCGGTTACCAGAAGTCAAGCCAAGAGAGCAGCAAATGTGGACGCGTACAACCCATCCATGGAAATGAGGCCAACAGAACTGCCGTCACAGCCAGTGAGTGATTCTTCTTGTGGAGACAATGTGAGTGTTACTTGGGATAAAGTTCAGTTTAGACAAGAGGTAGATACTGACCCCACCCTAGCTAGTTTTAGAGCTCGAGCTGAGATAGGGCAGTTGGGGGAGAACGGGGAAAGAATTATCAGAGAAAATGGACTTCTGTATCGGGTTACCAATGCTGACTTCCTAGATAAGCCCTGGACTTATAGCAAACAGCTGATTGTTCCTCAGAAATACAGAATTCCCCTATTACACCTTGCTCATGACATTCCTACTGCTGGCCATCAAGGCAAAACCCGCACTGAGAAACGATTGACTCAATTTTTCTATTGGCCTGGGATTTCCCAAGCCGTAGCGCATTTCTGCCGAACTTGCGACATATGTCAGCGTAGAGGGCGACCCAGAGATCACCCAAAGGCACCCCTGCAACCACTCCCGATAATAGAAGAACCCTTTCAAAGAGTGGCTGTCGATATCATTGGACCTCTGGCTACACCAAGTAAATCTGGAAAGCAGTACATCCTCACTGTTGTGGACTATGCCACCCGATATCCAGATGCTGTAGCCTTGTCGAGTATTTCTGCAGCCAAGGTGGCCGAGGCCCTGGTTACCATTTTCACCAGAGTAGGATTCCCCAGTGAGATCTTGTCAGACCAAGGCTCCCAGTTCATGTCCGAGCTGGTCCAGTGTCTGTGGCGCACCTGCGGAGTACGAACGATCCGAACGACCCCGTATCATCCCCAAACAAATGGACTTTGTGAACGATTCAATGGCACTCTGAAGAATATGCTGAGGGCCTTCACTGACAGAGATTCAGACTGGGAGAGGTACCTACCCCATCTTTTGTTTTCCTATCAGGAAGTTCCCCAGGAGTCCACCGGGTTTTCCCCCTTTGAACTACTCTATGGAAGAAAGGTCCGAGGACCCTTAACCCTGGTAAAAGAATATTGGGAGGGACAAGTTGAAGATACAGGAGCCCCTGTTGTCCCTTATGTCCTAAAGCTGCGAGAAACCCTGGCTCAACTCGCTAGTTTAGCCCAGAGTCATGTGCGTATGGCTCAAACCAGACAGAAGACATGGTATGACCGTAAAGCACGCTATCGGGAGTTTGTAGAAGGACAACAGGTCTTAATGATTGTTCCCATTGGCAGAATAAACTGCAGACAACATGGGAGGGTCCCTTCCGGGTTCTCAGAAAACTAAATGATACCAATTATCTTCTTGCCTTAGATGATCAGGGGCTAAGACAAAGGACTGTCCATGTGAATATGATTAAGGAGTACCATGACCGGAACCTTCCAATGATAGCAAGCTGTCGGCTAGCTTCAGAGGACGGTCAAGAGGATGAAGACTCCCTACCTGATCTCGTGGAAGCAGCGAGAGCCTTATCCACTGTGGAACAGGTTCCTCTGGGAGATCACCTGGATTCCTTGCAGAAAAACCAGATACTGGGAGTGCTTCAACAGAGACGGGCTGCTTTCTCATCCCAACCCGGTCGAACCACCGTCACCCAACATCATGTGGACACTCAGGGTATCCGTCCCATACAACAGGCTCCTTACCGGGTACCTGAATCTGTTCGAAACACTATGCAGCACGAACTGGAGGAGATGTTACAGCTTGGGGTAATCCAGGCCTCCCATAGCCCTTGGGCCTCTCCTGTGGTGTTAGTACCCAAGAAGGATGGGAGTACTCGATTTTGTGTTGACTATCGACGACTAAACGACCATACCGTCAGCGATCCTTACCCAATGCCCCATATTGACGAACTTCTAGACCGACTGGCTGGGTCCCGATATGTCACTACCTTGGATCTCAGCAAGGGATACTGGCAAATCCCTCTCACGGAGGAAGGGAGAGAACGGTCCGCTTTTATAACCCCCTTTGGTCTGTATGAATTTCTAAGCATGCCTTTTGGAATGAAGAATGCCCTGGCAACCTTTCAGAGAATGGTGGACCAGATCCTCCGGGGATGTGGTGACTTTGCTTGTGCCTACTTGGATGATATCGCCATCTTCAGCCAGACGTGGGAGGAACATCTGAATCAAGTAACTATTATTCTTGACCTGATTCTTGCAGCCGGCCTAACCATTCGACCCGATAAATGCCAATTGGGGATGGGTGAAGTCCAGTACCTAGGGCATAGAGTAGGAGGAGGGAAGCTCCATCCTGAACCTGCCAAAATCCAGGCTATTAGAGACTGGCCTGTACCCCAAACTAAGAAACAAGTTATGGCTTTTTTGGGCGCTGCCAGTTATTACCGAAAATTTGTGTCTCATTTCAGCACTGTGGCCAAGCCTCTTAGCGACCTGACCAAGAAAACGATGCCCCGGCTGGTGATCTGGACTCCAGCCTGTGATGAGGCTTTTAACTGGCTGAAAGACGCCCTGGTCTGCGACCCTGTTCTGGCTGCTCCAGATTACAAGCGGAGATTCATTGTGCAGACGGACGCCTCTGCTTATGGACTGGGAGCTGTCCTCAGCCAGGTGAATGCAGCTGGGGACGAACACCCCATCGCCTACCTTAGCAGGAAACTGCTGGACCGAGAAGTGGCCTATGCAACTGTTGAAAAAGAATATCTGGCTGTAGTGTGGGCCCTTAGGAAACTAAGGCCGTATCTGTATGGACGAGAATTCACTGTCATTACTGATCACAATCCCCTCACCTGACTGAACCGAGTCTCTGGGAACAATGGACGCATACTACGATGGAGCCTGGCTCTGCAGCCCTATAACTTTACCATACAGTATAGAAGAGGCAGCCAACACCAGAATGCAGATGGACTGTCCAGGCAGGAGGAGCCCTGAGTCTGGTCAGCCATGGCTGTGTGTACTTAACCAGTGACCTGTAGAGGTCCCTAGTACGTACACAAATTGGGAGGGGAAGGGATTGTCATGATTTGTAGTTTTGCCTTGTCCTGTATTTTGTATAATATGTCATTTAACTTTTCTCTGGTTGTATTTACTGTAAATTAACCATGTCTCCTTCCCCCAATACTTTGCAATGTCTTGTGATGAACCTGGACCATAATCTAATTTAGGCTTGTGTTAACAGCTAGTGGAACTTTGGCTATTGTTTTCCTAAGCAGAAGATAGTCTACAGGATGTGTATTGTAGGTTAAGTGGAGCCCTTACATTTCTAGAATTTTCTGATGGACCAAACCATTGAATAGTAGGTGTGACCCCTACCCCCTTCAGATGGGCTGATCTCAGGAGCTCTGACAATACATTCTTGTTTTAAGTTCAGTTGTGATTTGAGTGCGGACGTGGAAGGAGTCACGAACTGAGTTGAGGCCAGCTCGTGATGTCCGTGGGATTGTGTGGAATCCTGTGGACTATTGCAAGGATTATTGTTATCGTATCCGGCACAATGACTATCGTGAGGTGCCCGGATTTGTTTCCATTGTGCAGACTTATTGTGGACTTCTCATGGACTCTAAGGACATTATGGATATTTGATGTTGTATGCTTCCTGCCTTAATAAATCTCGTTGGATCGTCCCTCGGCCTGTTGTCCCTTCTCGCTCTGTCGTATACCCCGTCACACGCAATTTTATACTTCAAAAATGTGGAGGAAAATGGAGGGTGCGTCTTATAGTCCGGATGTACCTGCTCTGGCTTTGGTGTGGAGGTGGGGGAATGGCATCGGCGGAGCAGCGGGTCACAGGAGGCTGGAGCCGGTGGCTGCGGCTAACTCCTGTTCCTGCTGCTAAAGAGAAATTAATATTCACTGCATTCCACGCCCATGGGCTTGGAGGGCAATGAATATTCATTTCTCTTTAATAATGGTATCTTGATATGATTAGCCCCCAACCCCGGTCCTGGTATGCAGGGCCCCATCCTTATAATTGGCCCCCACCCCCATTCCTATCCTGGTATGCATGGCCCCATCAGAAAACATTAAAAAACAAACCATTACACTTACCCCACGCTCCCTCGCAGCGTCCTGCTCCGGTGCAAGCAAATGCTATATGCTTGTAAGCAGCGCATGGCAGGGACGTCACGCGCTGCTCACAAGCAGAGCACAGCTGCCAGGACTGTGCACGCAAAGGGCAGTGAGCATTCATTGCTCTTCAGTAGTGCGCAGTGTCAGCCACCGGCTTCCTGCTGCTACCGGCGGTCACATGTGTCGCTACTTAAGAGAAATGAATATTCATGAATATTCACTGTTCTCAGCGCTTCTTACAAGCAAATAGCAGTTGCTGGCACCAGAGGTAAGTGTAATGGTTTGGGTTTTTTTAATGTTTTGTGATGGGCCATGCACACCAGGATAGGAATGGGGGTGGGGGCTTCTTATGAGGATGGGGCCCTACATACCAGGACGAAATAAGTCACTGAATACCAGGACGAGATGGGGTCCGTGCATACCATGATTTGGATAGGACCATGCATACCAGGATAAGGTTGGGGTCATGCTTTCCAGGATAGGGATGATGGGGCCATGCATACCAGGATAGCGGTGAGGTGCCATGCATACTAGTGTTGAGGTAGGGCTAAATTAACCCTTCACGGTTGATCCAGTGATTTCTAAATTAGTTCACAGGGCGTTGCTAGCAACTGGGAATGACCACACGGAGACGGGGGTACCGGGACGGGAGGATCGAGGCAGATCACTAAGCCCCTTTATTTTAGTCACTTCTTTTATAATCTTTTGCTTAATTATGCAAAGTACTCGGCTACCAATAACATCGTCGTAATACATTCACTTTATAAGCCAATAGTATTGCAAGAAAATCGGAATATGTCCCTAGTTACGTGACGTAGAGAATAGAACAATAGCACATTCTTTTAGGGTCTCATCTCATATCTCATATCTTGTACAAGCTGGAACACTCTAGTTTCATAACAGCTGCGAACTTTCACCTAGTTAAGTTACAAAATTTAACTCGTAAACAACAAAATGACGTCGCAAGCACAAGAATGGATCCCGGAGAACAAGATGTCCCGTACATCTGAATACTGTACTTCACAATTCCCCCCTAGATAAATTTTGTTAACACATATGCAGCATCAGAGGTGCTATCCCAAGCTAACAGCTTGAGGGGTACTGGTCTTCACATGACTGATGCCGTGTTACCAGTCATGGCTGTCGCGGTGCACCCATCCCCCTGTGCTACAATTTACGAATAACAATTTTTGATGACGTTGGTGAAGATCTTTTGTAGGTAGCCATGTGCTTGGCTTCAACATCTTCATCAAATAGCATTTTAAGATCGGTGCAGAGAAGAGCAGGGGCAATGATATCTTTGGTATCATCATTAGCTGTCTTAGAGCAGACTTTCCTAATACATACAGAAATACACCAAAGAACAAGTTTTAGTATCACATATACAACAAGGATACAGGCAGCAATGTGTAACAAGCTCTGTAAGATCCCAGCTATCCAGCCCCCAATTCCCTTAAACCAAATGGCTGGATTGAGAAATGAGAAGGTGTCTGACCACCAACTGTCCTTAGTACGATCATTGTCTTTATCGTATTGATCTCTGAGTCATTGAATATCTTCTAACTTTAACTTTTAACTTCTACCAATAATAATATGAAAAATGCGGAAGACCAAAACATTATGCCCCCTTTATTTGCTATTGGCTTGTTGGGTGATGAGGAGGACTTGATAGGGACCGTCATACAAGGGTTCTAGTCCGTGCTTTCTGACATGCCTCTTCACGACTACCAAATCACCAGGCTTCAGGTTATAACAGGTGTCGGTTTCTGCTGAATCTGGAAAAGAAAACTAGAACATAGGTGTTAGCAATATTTTTACTAAGCTGAATAACATATTGAACAGCATGGTCAGTTTCTTCTGATAACTGCTGAGGCTGGAAATTCGCAACTGGGGGCCTGGTACCAAACAATATCTCATATGGGGACAGGCCATATTTTGTAATAGGGGTAGTACGGATATGGTAGAGTACAATGGGTAGGAGCTCTGGCCATGGAGCCGTAGTCTCCTGCATCATTTTGGTCATGTAAGGATTCCCAAGGGTGAACCCACTGGACCGCGGCAAGCGAACCTCCCCTGGGCGAGCGGACCAGGTGGACCACCCCCTATACAGGGAGCGTTTGGGACAGGCCCAGGGGAAACTACTCACCACGGCAGCTGGTACCCGAGGACGGAGGTGCACAGTAGAGGGTGCAGCGGGCAGGCGGAAGGATGAGCTGGACTGGAACCGGCAGGACTGGAGGCCAGGAACGGAGGCTGAAGGATACAGGCAGGCAAGGCTGGAACGGCAAGACACGGGTCAGACGCAGGGCACAGGCTGAACACGGAGACGAGATGGCGGGCACTGGGAGGAACACAAGGAACGGTTAGACAGGGAGGACGAGGAAAGGGTAAGAGCAGCAGGGAAAAAGGCAGGCAGGCTGGAGCCAGAGTCACAGAGAGAGGAAGTGACGATCAGGCGGTGAGCTGGAGGAAGAGGCTGCCTCTTATAGAGGCAGGAGTTTCCGGGTCAGGTCAGCAGGGTCAGGAGGGCGGGGAGAAGGCCTGGCTAGGCCTGTAGTGGGACCTGGAGCGCAGGGTGCGCATGCGCCCCGGGCCGAATGCTGGGACAGAGCGCGGGGTGGAGGACAGGCGTGCAGGTGAGCGCACGCCCGCCACGGGAGCACGCCGGAGGCGGCCGGCGCACCCAGCGCGGGGAGAGGCGGCAGCAGGAGCCGAGGACGCGGCGGGAGCGGCGAGCGTAGAGCCGGCGGTGAGCGTGACAGTACCCCCCCTTTTACGCCCCCTCTTCCCACGGCCGGAAAGAAACTTAGCTAAAATTTGGGGAGCCTGAATGTTCTCCCGGGGTTCCCAGGATCTCTCCTCAGGGCCAAAACCTTTCCAGTCAATTAAAAAGAAAGTTGTACCTCTAGATCGTTTCATAGCAAGAATTTCCTTAACCTCAAAGACATCCTGTGCGGAAACGGGCGCGGGAGCGCTGCCAGTAGAAGCATGAAACTGGTTGAGTATGACCGGTTTTAGGAGGGAAACGTGAAACGAATTAGGAATCCGCAGTGAAGCGGGGAGTTTTAGCTTGTAGGCAACGTCATTGATACGGGCTAGAACCTCAAAGGGACCGATGTAGCGGGGACCCAGTTTGTAGGAGGGAATTTTGAGACGAACAAATTTTGAGGATAGCCAAACTTTATCCCCAGGGTGGTACAGCGGAGAATCTAGGCGTTTCTTATCGGCGTGCTTCTTGAACCCGTCTCGTGCTCGCTTAAGTGCGGTTTTGGTCTCCTGCCAGACCCTGGAGAACTCCTTGGTCAGAAGATCGGCCACCGGCACACCCGAGGTCGGGAGTACCGGCAGAGGTATACCAGGATGTTGACCGTAGACCGTAAAGAAAGGCGACTTGGCGGAGGATTCGCTGGTATGGTTGTTGAAAGCGAATTCGGCCCAAGGAAGCAAGTTGGACCAATTGTCTTGATGGCCGTTGGAAAAATGTCGGAGGTATGCTACGAGGATCTGGTTCGTGCGTTCCGCTTGACCGTTGGACTGAGGGTGATAAGCGGAGGAAAAGTCCAACGTTACCTCCATCAGCTTACATAGAGCCCTCCAGAAACGCGAGGTAAACTGAACCCCTCTGTCCGAGACAATGTACTTGGGGAAGCCATGAATCCGGAAGACATGAGATATAAAAATTCTCGCCAGGTCAGGAGCGGAAGGAAGACCGGGCAGAGGGATGAAGTGGGCCATCTTGGAGAAGCGGTCCACGACCACCAGAATGACCGTGTGACCTGAGGAACGCGGTAGATCCGTAATAAAATCCATCGCGATATGCTGCCACGGAGCCGAGGGAACCGGAAGTGGATGCAGAAAACCGGAGGGTGGCTGACGTGGGACCTTGTTCTTGGCACACGATGGGCAGGAGAGGATGAAACTTCGGACATCTTGAGACAAAGAAGGTCACCAATAAAAACGAGAGATGAGGGAGAATGTCTTCTTGAGGCCGGCATGACCCGCTAACTTGGTAGCATGACCCCAATGTAGAACTCGCCTCCTGTCATCATCTTGGACAAAAGTCTTGCCGGGGGGCACGGAAGTCAGGTTAACAGGCGCGACTACGATGAGCTTGCTTGGCTCCACAATGTGTGAAAGCTCCTCCTCATTGTCGGTGACCAGAAAGGATCGAGACAGGGCATCCGCTTTGAGATTCTTTTCACCCGGACGGAAATGGAGCTCAAAGTCGAACCGGTTAAAGAATAATGACCATCAGGCCTGCCGGGGATTAAGCCTTTGTGCTGATTGAATGTAGGCTAGATTCTTGTGGTCGGTGAAGATGTGGAGTGGGTGTACTGCTCCTTCAAGAAGATGCCGCCACTCTTCCAAGGCTAACTTAATGGCAAGCAGCTCTCTGTCCCCGATGGTATAGTTTCTCTCCGCAGGGGAGAAATTCTTGGAGAAGAAGCCGCAGGACACCAAGCGACCGGAAGGAGATCTCTGGGAGAGAACCGCACCGGCTCCGGTGGCAGAAGCGTCTACCTCTAGGGTGAATGGTTTGTTCGCCTCTGGACGATGTAGCACCGGGGCTGTGGCAAAGGCTTGCCTCAAGGTTCGGAAGGCGTTCTCGGCCTCAGGAGGCCAGTGGTGAGGATCGGCTCCCTTTCGGATCAGAGCAGAGATGGGAGCAGTCAGAGAGGAAAAGTGCGGAATAAACTGCCGGTAATAGTTGGCGAAACCCAGGAACCGTTGGATAGCCTTAATTCCCTGAGGACGCGGCCAGTTGAGTACCGCAGACACTTTTCCCGGATCCATGCGCAAGCCAGAATCGGAAATGATATAACCCAAGAACGGCAGAGACGACTGTTCGAAGGCGCATTTTTCCAGCTTGGCGTAGAGACGATGTGTTCTCAACCGAAGTAAAACTTGACGCACGTCTTTTCGATGTGTGGACAAATCAGGAGAAAACACCAGAATGTCGTCCAAGTAAACCACCACGCAGGAGTAAAGAAGATCTCGGAAAATATCATTGACAAATTCTTGGAACACTGCGGGGGCATTGCATAGGCCGAAGGGCATGACGAGGTATTCATAATGGCCGTCACGAGTGTTGAAGGCGGTCTTCCATTCGTCACCGGAGCGGATCCGGACCAGATTGTAGGCCCCTCGAAGATCCAATTTAGTGAAGATCCGTGCACCCCGTAGACGGTCAAATAACTCCGGGATGAGGGGCAGAGGATATTTATTCTTGATGGTGATAACGTTGAGCCCTCTATAATCAATACAGGGACGCAGGGACCCGTCCTTCTTCTTGACAAAAAAGAACCCAGCGCCTGCAGGAGAGGAAGACTTACGAATAAAGCCTTTGGCCAAGTTTTCCTGAACGTATTCGGACATGGCCTGGGTCTCGGAGGGAGACAGCGGGTAGATGCGACCACGAGGCGGCGTAGAACCGGGGAGCAGATCGATGGGGCAGTCATATGGACGATGCGGAGGCAGGACCTCTGCTTCCTTCTTGTCGAAGACATCCAAAAAGGCCCAGTAGGCGGAGGGTAATTCGGTAGACATCGACATAGGACGTGGAAATTTCGGCGGCTGTACAGGGAGTAAGCACTTATCTTGACAAAGTCGACCCCATCGCAGAACGTCACCAGAGCGCCAATCCAGGATAGGCTCGTGGGTCCTTAGCCAGGGAAGTCCCAGAAGGATGGCATGGGACAAAGAAGGTAGCACATAGAATACTATCTTCTCCCGGTGTAAGGCTCCGACCTGAAGCTCCACCTCTTCGGTAACCTGAGTAACGGACTCCCGCAGGGGTTGACCGTCGACCGAAGCAATCTGCCGAGGGGTCTCCAGGGATCTGACAGGAATTCCAAGTCTCCTAACCGCCTCAAGTTGGATGAAGTTACCGGCCGCCCCAGAATCTATATAGGCCCATTCTGAAAAACGTTTAGAATCCAGGTGCAAAAGGACAGATAGGGTCAAGGGTAGAGAGGAGTCAAAATTACCTAGGAAGACCTCTCTTACCTGTCCTAGGCGGAGGCGTTTCCCGGACGAGTGGGGCAGGCACGAAGAAAGTGGGACGCACTCCCACAGTAGAAACAGAGCCCCTGTTCGACCCTCTCTCTCCGACGCTCCTCCACCGGTTTGAGGCGATCCACTTGCATGGGTTCCGGTAGCGGGAGCGTGGAGGCTGGAGTCGAGCGGGCTCGAGGTGGACTCCGAGCGGCCGGAGGAGCACGGAGAGGTCTCCTGTCCCTAGCGAGCTCTCGGGAACGTTCTTGAAAGCGGAGGTCGATGCGGGTGGCCAAAGAGATTAAATCCTCCAAGGAGGTGGGGGTATCCCGCCCCGCCAGCTCGTCCTTGATCCGCCCCGAAAGGCCCCGCCAAAAGGCTCCCACCAAGGCCTCATTGTTCCAACCCAACTCTGAGGACAGGGTGCGAAACCAAATGGCGTACTGACCTACTGAAAGCGTGCCCTGATGCAGATTGAATAGTGCCTCGGTAGCGGAGGCAAGGCGACCGGGTTCATCAAACACCTTACGAAAGGTGTCTAGAAAAAAGGAGAGTTGAGTGACCACGGGATCGTCTTTCTCCCAGAGGGGGTTAACCCACGCTAGAGCCTCTCCTTCTAAGTGGGACACAATGAAGGCCACCTTGGCACGGTCAGTGGGGTACTGATGTGGCAGCAACTCAAAATGTAACTGGCATTGATTTAAAAACCCTCTACACATCTTGGGGTCGCCACTATAACGCGGGGGTTTAGCCAGCCGAGGGGAGGGGAGCGGAACCGCAGGCTGTGCCGGGGCTGCGGCCGCGGTCTGGAGGGCCAGCAGGCGGTTGTCCACCGAGGCCATGTAGTTCAGGATATGAGCCTGAGTGTCGCGCTGCTGGGCTAGCTCCTGTTGGAGGCCGGCGATCTGGGTGGTACTCCCTGGATCCGAGGCCTGTAGTGACGAGAGACGAGACTCCATGGATTTGAGGAACGACATGATCCTCGCTTGATTTTCCCGCAGGAACAGAAGTTCCTTTTGGGTCGGGGTAGAAGTACCAGCGGGGTCCATGGCCTGATCGTTCTGTAAGGATTCCCAAGGGTGAACCCACTGGACCGCGGCAAGCGAACCTCCCCTGGGCGAGCGGACCAGGTGGACCACCCCCTATACAGGGAGCGTTTGGGACAGGCCCAGGGGAAACTACTCACCACGGCAGCTGGTACCCGAGGACGGAGGTGCACAGTAGAGGGTGCAGCGGGCAGGCGGAAGGATGAGCTGGACTGGAACCGGCAGGACTGGAGGCCAGGAACGGAGGCTGAAGGATACAGGCAGGCAAGGCTGGAACGGCAAGACACGGGTCAGACGCAGGGCACAGGCTGAACACGGAGACGAGATGGCGGGCACTGGGAGGAACACAAGGAACGGTTAGACAGGGAGGACGAGGAAAGGGTAAGAGCAGCAGGGAAAAAGGCAGGCAGGCTGGAGCCAGAGTCACAGAGAGAGGAAGTGACGATCAGGCGGTGAGCTGGAGGAAGAGGCTGCCTCTTATAGAGGCAGGAGTTTCCGGGTCAGGTCAGCAGGGTCAGGAGGGCGGGGAGAAGGCCTGGCTAGGCCTGTAGTGGGACCTGGAGCGCAGGGTGCGCATGCGCCCCGGGCCGAATGCCGGGACAGAGCGCGGGGTGGAGGACAGGCGTGCAGGTGAGCGCGCGCCCGCCACGGGAGCACGCCGGAGGCGGCGGGCGCACCCAGCGCGGGGAGAGGCGGCAGCAGGAGCCGAGGACGCCGCGGGAGCGGCGAGCGTGGAGCCGGCGGTGAGCGTGACAGGTCAATTGTCCCTTCAGTGTGCCGTTCAGCCTCTTAACTTCCCACTGGATTGTGGGTGGTACGGAGTATAGAGGGCTACAGTGGATCTAAGCATTGTCAGAACTTTTTGGTACACATGAGAAGAAAAGTCCGGGCCTTGATCACTTTCAACAACTTCTGGAACCCCATATCTGCATATGACTTCCATCACCAGTTTCTTTGCTGTGGTTTTTGCAGTCATGTTGGTAACAGGGAATGCTTCCTGCCAACTGGAGAACATGTCAACAACAACCAAACAGTAGTCATACCTTCCAGACTTAGGCAACGTGATATGGTCCACCTGTAACCTTTGGGGAAAGGATAGTCGGGCTTAGCAAGATGCTTCGGGGGTACACGTTGAAGTTGACCGGGATTACAAGTCTGACAGATATTACAGGCACGGGTGAGCGCTGTCAAAACTGTGGAAATTCCCGGGGCCCAGTAGAATTTTTGCACCAGTGCGAGGGCCTGATTCTTTCCTCGATGTGTAGGTCCATGTGCCCATATGGCAATAGCAGGGTACATCAGCTTAGGGAGACACACGAGTTAGTCCTTTTTCCAGAGACCATTATCCATACGTGCCCCATCAGTCTTCCATTGCTTCACCTCTTCCTTTGGAGACATTCCCTGCATCGTCATTAAGCGGTCTCGCAGGGTCCGACAGAAAACTTCAGTCTGTTGTAGATCCTCAGGTTCTTGTAGGGTCAATGCTTCTTGTAACTGTTTACGTTGAGAGCGTGTGGTCACCATAGTTGGTATGGTTGGTTCAACGGGTAAAAGAGCTGCAGCTTTTGCAAATGCGTTGCCAACAGTCTGTGGACTGTTCCTAGGACCGTGCGCCTTAACTTTGATAATGGCCACCTGAGTAGGTAATTTGATCGAGTCCATGAGGGTTTTAACAGCTTCAGCATTTTTCACTGGGGTTCCGGCAGTAGTAATAAACCCTCGATTGGCCCATAGAGCCCCAAAATCGTGAGCAATACCAAATGCATACCGTGAGTCCGTGTATATATTAGCCAGTCTGTTCTTGGCCAAAGTACATGCAGTAGACAGAGCCTGGAGTTCCGCTTCTTGTGCTGACTGTGAGGGCGGGAGAGCAGCTGCGTGCACTACAGTGTCCTCTGTGGTAACAGCATATCCCGTGTGGAATCTACCAAACTTGTCAGCATATCTTGAACCATCCGTGTATAACACCAGATCGGGATTTGGGAGTGGATTCTCACTGGCATTTGGTGGAGTAGCTGTTTCTTCAGTCAAAAGTTGGGAACAATCATGTTGGAGGTAATCCTCATCACTGCCATCTTCCCGTATAGTTCATTATACCGTCTTTCAAGGCATTGTAAAGGGGTTGCATTATGCTGGATGCATCTGGTATCCACTGACAACAATAAGTGCATAGGAAAACGCTGGAGTTCAGTTTCATCTTTTGGGAAAGGAAGGGAGCTGACAGCTAGTTTTCTTTCTTCTGCGAGGTGTCTGGCACCCTGAAGGAGACAGTGACCCAAGAATATCACTTGACCAAGGCAGAACTGAAGTCTCAAGGCCGAAACCCGACAGTTCAGTGCTGCCAGATACTTAAGGAGGCTAACAGTGGCAGAAATGGCAAAAGACACTCGCTCATATTTTTTTTTTAATTTTTGCAAACTGGTTGGGACTGTTTTGTGCCCCTTGCGGCATCTGTGGGAAAGGCATGAACATACAAATTTCCTCACTGTCTTCATCTACATAGGGATTATATAACGTAAGAGCCATCTGACCATCATCTTGGAATTGTATTCTGGAGCGGAACTGTGATAATTAGTCTGCCCCTAGTAAATTTACTGGACATGTGGGAGAGATTACAAACTGAACAGTAACCTTGGGAAAAGGTCCCACAGAAATAGGGTTTATAAAAGTATATTAATTGGGTCTACCTTCTACTCCGATTAAAATAGCAGGGGAATGACAATCTCTCTGAAAGTGTTCGAGTCTGGCACAGCGCCAGCATTAGCAGGGAGGGGCTGAGGAGCAGGGTTCCCAGTAGCTGAAGTCTGAGGGGGGCCAGAGTTTGCTGTGTGGGCTGAAGGGCACACTGATACTGATAAGGGATTGTGAACTCACAGCCTCGCTGGGCACAATGGTGGGGGCTGGAGCAGCTGCTGGCTGCTAGCTTGCTTTTTTATTTCTCTCTGCTGAACAGAGCGGGTTAAATTCTTCTGAAAACTTTTTTTTTTTTTTAGCGGGGACTGAGGCTGGCAGCGGTGGCTGATAATAGATACCGTGAGCGTTTAAAAAAGAAAAGGTGGGGGCTGCGACTCTCGGTGTCCTTGTACAATTGTCATCTAGCAGGGAGACATCTTCTTTCAAATCATCACTTTTAACTATTTGTCTGTCTGACACAGTATCAATCTTAGTTCCTTCTTAATCAATCACTTTCTCACACCACAGTCACTTGCTTGAACCACAATACATCCCGTCCTTGCCATAATAATAGACAATTTTTCCTTCTTCAACGTAGCAGTAACAGAAACAATCAGAATTCACTTCCTCTGTTCTTCCTAACACCTTCGTCACACAATTAATGTGCCAAGCCACAAAATTCTTCTCTTCCTTCCACGGATTCTCTCATTTAGAGCTAAATATCCTTAAGTTGTGCACAGATCTGGCGGCCGTTTCAGTCTCTGTTCCACCGGGTCAATAATCCCCCTCTGGGATTGCCCAAGATTCGCGGTACTCAGTGAAAGGAGGAGGGCATCTCAGACTATCCCTCCGGACACCTCTGGTTATATATATATATACCTGAGTTACGTATCCTACCCAGTCTTCGATCACATGACCACGCCTGATTACTAACAATGATCAGGAATTCAGGATATTTTTACTATAAAGAGAGTCACAATCACTGGTCAATCCGGGGTGTCCGTCCCTTATGAGGTACGGTTCGAGCACTGGACCCCCAACGGGACTGCACCTCTATATGATTCCACCCATGAATCACCCCACCATGAGGACAAACCTCAGATCCTCTTTGCAGCAACAAGCACAGGAAAACCACACCAACGGTCAGTCTGAACAGTATAACTGCCAACTTACCATGGTTGTCGTGGGGGATGATCAGTCCCAATTTTCCAGCACCCATGTCCGCTCCGAGGGTCCTTTGTCTTGTTTTCCTCCGGGGGCAGAGGCGGCCCTATTCGGGGGCCGTACGTTGGGCGCCAAAACTGTTGAGGTAGGGCTAAATTAACCCTTCACGGTTGATCCAGTGATTTCCAAATTAGTTCACAGGGCGTTGCTAGCAACTGGGAATGACCACATGGAGACGGGGGTCTCTGTACGGGAGGATCGAGGCAGATCACTAAGCCCCTTTATTTTAGTCACTTCTTTTATAATCTTTTGCTTAATTATGCAAAGTACTCAGCTACCAATAACATCGTCGTAATACATTCACTTTATAAGCCAATAGTAATGCAAGAAAATCGGAATATGTCCCTCTCCCTACTATGAGAGACAATTACCTTTCACATCTGGTTCAGAACCCAACAAGAGGGGGGGCACTGCTAGACCTAATATTAACCAACAGGCCAGACCGCATATCAAATGTAAGGGTTGAGGGTCACTTGGGTAATAGTGATCACAAATTAATAAGTTTTCATGTATCCTTTAATAAGATGTGTAGTAGAGGGGATACAAGAACACGAAACTTCAGGAAGGCAAATTTCCAACGGATGAGAGATGATCTTGGTGCAATTAACTGGGACGATATCCTGAGACATAAAAATACACAAAGAAAATGGGAGACGTTTATTAACATCCTGAATAGGACCTGTGCACAATATATACTGTATGGGAATAAACCTGCGAGAAATAGAAGGAAACCACTATGGTTAAATAGAGCTGTAAGGGGCGCAATAAGAGATAAAAATAAAGCATTTAGAGAATTAAAGCAAGTAGGTAGTGATGAGGCATTAAATAAATACAGAAAATTAAATAAATTCTGTAAAAAGCAAATCAAGACAGCAAAGATTGAGACAGAGAGACTCATTGCCAGAGAAAGTAAAAATAATCCCAAAATATTCTTTAACTACATAAATAGTAAGAAGCTAAAAAATGATAGTGTTGGCCCCCTAAAAAATAGTCTGGGTGAAATGGTGGATGAGGATGAGGAAAAAGCCAATATGCTAAATGACTTTTTTTCAACAGTGTTTACACAAGAAAATCCCATGACAGATAACATGATCAGGGATAAAAATTGTCCGTTAAATGTCACCTGCTTAACCCAGCAGGAAGTACGGCGGCGTCTAAAAATCACTAAAATTGACAAATCCCCGGGCCCGGATGGGATACACCCCCGAGTACTGCAGGAATTAAGTACAGTCATAGATAGACCATTATTTTTAATCTTTAAAGATTCCATAATAACAGGGTCTGTACCACAGGACTGGCGTATAACAAATGTGGTGCCAATATTCAAAAAGGGGACAAAAACTGAACTTGGAAATTATAGGCCAGTAAGTTTAACCTCAACTGTGGGTGAAATCCTGGAGGGTTTTCTAAGAGATACTATACTGGAGTATCTGGAGAAGAAGAACCTCATGACCCAATATCAACATGGGTTTACAAGGGACCATTCCTGTCAGACTAATCTGATAAGCTTTTATGAAGAGGTAAGTTCCGGACTGGACCAAGGGAATGCTGTGGACGTGGTGTACATGGACTTTTCAAAAGCTTTTGATACGGTGCCACACAAAAGGTTGATACATAAAATGAGAACAATGGGGATAGGGGAAAATATATGTAGGTGGGTTAAGAGCTGGCTCAGGGATAGGAAACAAAGGGTGGTTATTAATGGAGCACACTCGGACTGGGTCACAGTTAGCAGTGGGGCACCACAGGGGTCAGTTTTGGGCCCGCTTCTTTTTAACATATTTATTAATGACCTTGTAGGGGGCATAGAGAGTAGAATTTCAATATTTGCAGATGACACTAAACTCTGCAGGGTAATCAATACAGTGGAGGACAATTTTATATTACAAGAGGATTTATGTAAACTAGAAGCTTGGGCTGATAAATGGCAAATGAGCTTTAATCTGGATAAATGTAAGGTCATGCACTTGGGTAGAACGAACAAGATGTATAATTATGTGCTTAATTGTAAAACACTGGGCAAAACAGTCACTGAAAAAGACCTGGGTGTATGGGTGGACGACAAACTCACATTTAGCGGCCAGTGTCAGGCAGCTGCTGCAAAGGCAAATAAAATAATGGGATGCATTAAAAGAGGCATAGATGCTCATGAGGAGAACATAATTTTACCTCTATATAAGTCACTAGTGCGACCACACTTAGAATACTGTGTACAGTTCTGGTCTCCGGTGTATAAGAAAGACATAGCTGAACTGGAGCGGGTGCAGAGAAGAGCGACCAAGGTTATTAGGGAACTAGGGGGTCTGCAATACCAAGACAGGCTATTACACTTGGGGTTATTTAGTTTAGAGAATCGAAGGCTTAGGGGTGATCTTATTACAATGTATAAATATATGCGGGGACAATACCAAGACCTTTCTAATGATCTTTTCACTCTTAGACCTGTGACGGGGACAAGGGGGCATCCTCTACGTCTGGAGGAAAGAAGGTTTAAGCATACTCACAAACGCGGATTCTTTACTGTAAGAGCAGTGAGACTATGGAACTCTCTGCCATATGATGTTGTAATGAGTGATTCCCTACTAACATGTAAGAAGGGACTGGATGCCTTTCTTGGAAAGTATAATATAACAGGGTATATACACTAGTCTCCTTAATATTGCGTTGATCCAGGGAGCTAGTCTGATTGCTGTATGTGGAGTCGGGAAGGAGTTTTTTTCCCCAATGTGAAGCTTACTGTTGCCACATGGGTTTTTTTTGCCTTCCTCTGGATCAACATGTTAGGGCAAGTTAGGATAGGATATGGGTTGAACTAGATGGACTTAAAGTCTCCCTTCAACCTTAATAACTATGTTACTATGTTACTATGTAGTTACGTGACGCAGAGAATAGAACAATAGCACATTCTTTTAGGGTCTCATCTCATATCTCATATATTGTACAAGCTGTTAAGTTACAAAATTTAACTCGTAAACAACAAAATGGCGTCGCAAGCACAAGAATGGATCCCGGAGAACAAGATGTCCCGTACACCTGAATACTGTACTTCACACTTGGATGAGATGGGGCCCTGCATACCAGGATGAGATGGGGCCATGCATACTAGGACAAGATGGGGGCCCTGTATACCAGGATAGGGATGGGCCCATGCATACGAGAACGAGATGGGGACCCTGCATACAAGGATAGGGATGAGGCCATGCATACCAGGGTAGGGATAAGAGGGCCATGCATACCAGGATAGGGATGAGGGGGCCATGTGTATCAGAATGGGGAGGAGGGGGCCATGCATACCAGGGTAGAGATGAGGGATCCAAGCATACCAGGATAGGGATGACGGATCCATGCATACCAGGATAGGGATGAGTGGGCCATGTGTATCAGAATGGGGATGAGGGGACCATATATACCAGGATAGGGGATATTAAGTACAGAATTGACCACATTTTTTGGTTCAATTTTTTTTCCTAATTTCCTCTAAAACCTAGGTGCGCCTTATGGTCGAAAAAATACAGTAATTTCAAGGAGGATTGTGATAATCTCCAGGACAAACATTCCACCTGTGCCATGATAGATCTCTAAGCTGATGGCTGTAATATACATTTATTCCCGCCTGCAGGAGATGTGTTGGCTCCAGCCCTGGTGTCATGGATTCACTCCACGTCATAAATTACATTGTTTTTGATCCTAAGGAATTCAGATTACTGCACAATCTCTCCTGAAATGGGGGCGCTAATACTTTCTCTACTCTTCTGGTCAGGACTCATAGTGGCTCCAATGGTCCACCATAAATGAGTGCAGCTCCAGTTTAGTGTTCTCCTCTTGTACATACCTTGTTGGGGATGTAACATATTTCTTTATTCTTTGTCTTCTTTTATAACCTGTTCATTCTGTATGATAGTTTGATTGTGGTGGGACCGGCTTTCCTGCCTAATGTGAGTCTGTAACTCCCTTATAGTCTTGAAAAAAAGCTCTCCATCGCCTCTTCCAAATGCCTAATGTTATGAATGAGTCACCGAAGGAGGAAAAAACAAAAATACAAGCTAAGTCCAGAAAACCGGAGAGGTTGGTAGCTATCGGATTGCAGACCCCTGATCCTATCCACAACAATAACAGTAGCCGTGGGGGGTTCCTACGATGCCCTAGACCCCTCGATCACAGCCGGAGAACTAAATAGGCCTAAATAAAGAAAGGGGAAATCTAAACTGCCCCAAAGCAATAGGCAGCCCCCAACATATAATGACGGTGAAGCAAGATGAAAACACTAATACAGATAGAAAGATAGGTTGAGCAAACGATGGGGCCCAAGCTAACTAAAAAGGACAGGATAGAAAAGCTGCTGTCTGCAATCCGTAAAAAACCCTACCAAAAAATGTCCCAACTGTCTGATAGGAAAAACAGGCCCTGAAGTCGCTAGGACTTCAAAAAGACTATATCAGCACTCAGGTAAATTCTGAAGACAGAGCAAAAAGACAAACTGATCAGAGACAAAAATGGAACTCAGCACACCCCCGACCGGGGATGGCTGAAATCTAAAAAACAAGGAAAACAAAACAAAACTAATAAGTTCAATAGCAGAGCAAAAACTTATCTTTGGGAAGCAGGAATCAGACTGGTCTCCAAGAATCCAGCAGAGAAATCACCAGCGACTCAGAAGGGCATTGGTTGCCTTATATCCAGTCAGAAATTCCTGTTACCCAGTCATCATCTACCAGATCAGGTGTTTGGTAATCAGCCTCACTACCTTCCTTCACCAGAAGAGGGAGTTCATCAGACATCGACGGTGAAGGGGAAAATGAACTCACAACAGCCTAAGATCCAAATATAAAGGGAACCTGTCAGCAGGATTGTGCACAGTAACCTACAGACACTGTCAGGTCAGCACCATTATACTGATTACATTGATACCTGGTGATGAAATCCATCTTGTGGTTGATGTTTAATCTGTATTTGTAGTTTTCAGTTAATGAGATTCTCGTGCTCTGGGGCGGGGCTGTGGGTGGGCTGTGGACGGGGCTTTATGTGGTGCTCTGATTACATATTCATCTGTATTGGCTTATGACAGGTCGCTGACCCCTCACTGACCTTCCCCCCATTATTACATAATGCATATAATAGTGTTAATAATATTATTGTTGATAATGCCTATAATATTGTGGCTATTGTGAGGCTTAGAAAAAAAATTACAAATGACACTGGTGACGCCTGTCCAGTAGCATCTATCTCTTACTTATAGATGCTACTGTGTAGGCGCCGCCATCGCCAGTGACATATTTCTGGATGTAATTTTTTATGTAAAATAGGGGGCAGGTCACTGATGGGTCAGTGTCATAAGCAAATACAGATTAATATGTGTGTAGAGCACCACATAAGGCCCCACCCACAGCCCAACCCACAGCCACTCCCACAACCCCACCCCGAAGCACGAAAATCTCATTAACTGAAAACTACAAATACAGATTAAACAATAACCAGCCCACAGCTGCCCGGAAAACCCAGAAATTCCGACGCTTTGCCCGGCTCTTCCTACTTACCCTGTGTTTTGTTTTATCTCTAATAAAATACTTTATTCTGGCTGTGTCTTTATTTACCATATATCTATAGGATTAGTAATGGAAAGGTGTCTTACTCTCCATTACTAAGCCGTGGGCTTGATGTCACCTGGCAATACAACCCCACAAATATGAACCCCACTTGCCATCACTACAGGGCAAGTGGGAAGAGCCGGGCAAAGCACCAGAATAGGCGCATCTAGTAGATGTTCCTTTTCTGGGCAGCTGTTGGCTGCTATTTTTAGGCTGGGGGGTCAATATCCATGGCCCCTTACAAGCTTGAGAATACCAGCCCCCAGTTGTCAGCTTTAGCAAGGCTGGTTGTCAAAAATGGGGGAACTCATGCCATTTTTTTAAATTATTTAATTAATTAAAAAAACT
Organism: Dendrobates tinctorius; assembly: GCF_039654945.1. Classification (NCBI taxonomy): domain Eukaryota; kingdom Metazoa; phylum Chordata; class Amphibia; order Anura; family Dendrobatidae; genus Dendrobates; species Dendrobates tinctorius. The sequence continues at coordinate 504,704 of NW_027361972.1, read as the reverse complement.
GTTTGGACCCCTCTATTCTTGATAACCAGCCTTGCTGAAGCTGACAGTTGAGGGTTACAGCCCCCAGTTGTGAGTTTTGCCGGACTGGTTATAGAAAATAAGCGGGAACCCACGCTGTTTTTTTCATTCATTTATTTAGTTATACTGCAGGTGGCGGGTGAGGAATACTCCCATCATCCACTCCTGCTGTCACTGTTCTTAGCAGCAGGTGTAGGTTGATGGGAGTAATAGTTCCAAAAGCCCCCACCTGCTGTCATCATTCTGACTTTAATATAACTCTCATCATTCTCCCCGCCGGCAGAGCAGAGGAGAATGATGAGAGCGTCTTCAGCACCCGCCGCCGGGGAACAGCGCTTACTGTAGCGCTTCTTCCCTGCCAGCCGTCCATGTGGTACGGATGCTGACATAGTAGTCACACGTGTGCCACGAGTATTACACACACGGACATCTCCGGTACCGGAAATATCAGGACGTGTGAAACCGGCCTTATACACAGTTCTCTTTAAATGCCTAATATTTCTTCTTGAAACTCATCTGTCAGAAAATATTGGACCTTACGATAGTATAGATTGTGAAGTCTCTGAGACCCATACTCTAATTACCCCAGAGAGGTTTCACCACTAGTTACTCATTTATTACTGATGGAGACTGTGGAGTTTGATCATTTCAGTAGTTCCTAATCAGGCCCCATTATTAATATCTGACGTGTGTCACTTTATGTGGTGGTAAGTTTGGAATTCTTCACAAAGGATAATAGGAAACAAATGGATCTTACAAATTATTTTCCAGCTTCGCACTATACCCTATATACGGTTGTACACTACTGTCTGGGCACATGGCAGTGTTCAGAAGGGAAGGAGCGCCATTTAGCTATTTGAATGCAGATCTTGCTGGAATAGTTTGCAGACACAATGTATTGGGAGCACTGTTCATGGTCACCTGGCAGCTCAAAAGATGTCCTCCATGAACATGCTTGGCGCTATCTTCTCTGCTTCCCATATCCCAAGGATTGCCTTGCTCATCGCCCTATAACACAATTACATGGATCTGGACTTACACAGGGACCCCTAGGCTTGGACCATGGTGTTACCTGCTATTCTGTGGTGTTAGATGGCGAGAAGAATAGTCAGGTAGCTGGGTCAGAATCAGAAGGACAGAATACAGAATCAGAAGACACAAGAGTAGTCAGTAAACGGGCCACGGTCACAGCAGGAAACAAATACACAAGCCGCAAGCTGAGCACAGAGGACTGAACCAGAGGAGAACAGCGCTGTATCTGGCAGATTCCGGCCATGTGCTTTGCGCTTTAGTAGGGTGTGGTACTTTCCAATTGGCTGAAGTAGGGAGCAGATTACTCCAGCTGGACAGCAGGAACAGATCCCAGATGAGGTTGGACACACCATATGCAGAAGCCCTAATATAACTAAATGACAGAAAACCAGAATAGTTGAAATCCCCATAAAGTGATTCCATGTTATTAATTAATTCACTGTGGGTTATAATCCTTAGGAGAAGTGAATATTTTGACTCCACAGCCACTTTCTGGAAATTAACACGCAGTGGATGTTGGAGAGTGAAAATTACACATTTGCCATTTTCTTACCCAGCACATAGTGCCCAGATTGTGCTCCAGGAGACACCGCAAATTAAGTGGATTCTTCTCACTATAACATTGCTAAATACAGGCATCCTAAATGTTGTTTGCGCACACTGCAAGACTCCGAAGTGAGAGCGGATTTTGCTGGATTGGTTTATGGAAACCTTGTTGCTTTTCAGCAGCCTTTGAGCCACTAATAGTGTGGGAACCTCTGTTTTTCCATTGACAGATGATGGACCTGAGTGGGGACTTGTTTTTTGTGACATGAGAATTGGTATTATTTTCACCTACATAACATTGATTGGTTTCTTTTTATTCGTTATTTGGGAGGCAGAATGAACAAACAGTTGAACACCGCACACTACTGGTTCAACCAACAAGGTTTTCTATTACACTGTGAACTGTCATTGTCTTGGTAAATAATTTAAGCTTTTACATAGCTTGCCATTTTTATGGACAGTTTAAGTAGAAATGCTCAAAAATATAAAACTCAAGGATATTTTATTAAAAACTAATTGTTTTTATCTTAGCAGATGACTGTACCAGGAGATCAGAGGGACGGATGACATCTACAATTTTTAAATCTGATGATCTTGAGATCCTACAATATACAACTGAAGTGATTACTCCAGATATACCATCATCCATTCACAGCAAAGATCTGTCATCTGACCCTATGAAACAGGTCCCATCTTCTGATTCATTACCGACTACTAAGGAAAATCAAAGTCACAAAAGAGGCATTAAAAAACAAACTGCTCCTAAAGCAAAGAAGTCATTTTCATGTTCAGAATGTGGAAAATGTTTTACATGGAAATCACATTTTATTACTCACGAGAGAACTCACACAGGGGAGAAGCCTTTTTCCTGTTCAGAATGTGGGAAAAATTTTGCACGTAAATCAAGTTTTGTTATCCACCAGAGAACTCACACAGGGGAGAAGCCTTTTTCCTGTTCAGAATGTGGGAAAAATTTTGCACATAAATCAAGTTTTGTTATCCACCAGAGAACTCACACAGGGGAGAAGCCTTTTTCCTGTTCAGAATGTGGGAAATATTTTACACAGAAATCAAAGTTTGTTAGACACCAGAGAACTCACACAGGGGAGAAGCCTTTTTCCTGTTCAGAGTGCGGGAAATGTTTTAACAATAAATCTGATTGTGTTAAGCACCAGAGAACTCACACAGGGGAGAAGCCTTTTTCTTGTTCAGAATGTGGGAAATATTTTAACACTAAATCAGAATGTGTTAAGCACCAGAGAATCCACACAGGAGAGAAGCCTTTTTCATGTTTAGAATGTGGGAAATGTTTTGGACAGAAATCACATTTTCTTTCCCACAAGAGAACTCACACAGGGGAGAAGCCTTTTTCATGTTCAGAATGTGGGAAATGTTTTAGGAATAAATCAGATTGTGTTATGCACCAGCGAACTCACACAGGGGAGAAGCCTTTTTCATGTTCAGAATGTGGGAAATGTTTTGCACATAAATCATATTTTGTTACCCACCAAAGAACTCACACAGGGGAGAAGCCTTTTTACTGTTCAGAATGTGGGAAATATTTTGCACAGAAATCACATTGTGTTGTCCACCAAAGAACTCACACAGGAGAGAAGCCTTTTTCATGTTCAGAATGTGGGAAATGTTTTGCACATAAATCATATTTTGTTACCCACCAAAGAACTCACACGGGGGAGAAACCCTTTTCTTGTTCAGAATGTGGGAAATATTTTGCACAGAAATCACATTGTGTTGTCCACCAGAGAACTCACACAGGAAAGAAGCCTTTTCCTGTTCAGAATGTGAGAAATGGTTTAACATTAAATCAGATTGTGTTAAGCACCAGAGAATCCACACAGGAGAGAAACCTTTTTCATGTTTAAAATGTGGGAAATATTTTGCACAAAAATCACATTTTGTTACCCAATGGGATAGAGTATACACGGGCACTACCTATCTAAAAAAAAACCTCAGATGCAGCTGGTGAAAAGACAGGACTGTGTCTGCTCCTGTTATAAAACCTAAATAGAACGTGTAACTATGTGATTCACCGCGCTATACTGAGCAGGTGTACAGAAAAAAAAAGGAAAAGAGAGTCTTTGGTTGTAGGTAAATAAAGGAATTAATAGTTCAGTTGTCGGTACTTACTTAAAGTGAAGGCGGTGTAGAGTATTCTATGTAGGTTGAGGTGTCTAAGTAGCGAATAGTTCGCAGATTATCTTGTAGTGATGATTTCTTTTGGTAGCCGATGATGTGGTTATTTCTAAGCGTTTCTATTCCATTTGGAATGGTGGAGTAGTCACTTTCCTGGTGAACCAATATCAGAGTATTGTGCTGGTTTTATGCCTACCAAAAGGTAAGCATATCATGTTATCCAAAACAGAAAACTAGCCACATATTGGCAGATCCCTAACTTCAAACTATATACTTTGGAAGTTTATAAGCCCCTCCAGTGTCAGGAATAGATAGTATGAATTTGAATTTACCAAATGGCTGCAATGAAATAAAGAGTGAAAAATTTAAAGGGGCCTGAATACCGAGATTCTGGCTTGGCTTTTATCCTCAGTCAGGTAACAAGGCTCGTTAAAGGGTCAACATTGACTTTTAGGATTGCTACCTCCAATAGGTGGCACTAGAGTTCTAGTCCTCTTTCTCTCTGAAGAGACAATTTGCATAATGAGCTGACGTTATTAATGGAGACCATTTTGGTGCAGATACGATCTTTTGGTCGTCCTTTATTGCATTTTAATGCAATGTTGCGGCGACCAAAAAAAGTAATTCTGGCGTTTTTAAATTTTTTCTCATTACGCCATTTAGCGATCGGGCTAATTCTTTTTTACAGTGATAGATCAGGCGATTCTGAACGCGGCTATAACAAATATGTTTATTTTTTATTGTTTTATTTTGAAGGGCGAAAGGGGGGGTGATTTGAACTTTTATTTTTTTTTATATTTTTTAAAACTTTTTTTTACTTTTGGCATTGTGAAGACATACAGCATTGTATCTTAATGAACCAGATGACTATTTTTTAGCAAACGAAGAATAATAGAATGTTATCTGTATGTTGGCTTTAAATTTAAGTGTTGATTTCTAGTTGGTCAAGAAAACAGACTTTTGTTTGTGTAAGCCGGTAATATTGACTTTTATTGTGAGCTTATCCTTGATCACTACTGATGTTTGATGATATGCTAATTATGCATTGTGTTATGGAGCCAGTTTGTTGACTTCTAAAGCAGAGAGGGAAAAACTATGTAAATAGTTTAAATTATCAAGTAATGCTATAATAATCTCATCTCCATTCTTACCCTTTATGTAAATACTGAATGAGGGACACTTGTTAAGTCTAAAAATAGGTTACATGCCTCTGTATAAAGAGACAGAGAGAGAAACAGCCAGAGAGATTCTGCCAAGACATCTATACATCCAAAAGACAAGAGACAGGACAGAAGCCAAAACATCATCACAAGGGACACGGATCTATCATTCTATAGGAAACAACCTAGGGGTTTTCAGCCTTGGTTGGAAGAATACAGATCTGCTCCATTGACCATCGCTGAACCATGGATACGTTTGCAGAAGCCAGATTGTGATCTTTGGATCAACTGGCCTTGTACCTTTTATGGACTCAATGGACTGTCATCTTCCTACGCTTGTCGTTACCTCCTCTCTGTGTGTGTGCCACAGGTGGGGTAGTGACCCTGGAAGATCTGAAGTCACAGCTGCTCTTATCCCAGCGGGTCAGTAGAAGGGTGAGACTCTGTAATGTGCCCCATCTTGGGTACTGTGCTGGGACTGTTCTATGTGTTATCTGCCTGTTCTCTGGTACAATAAAGCATTGCCCACACTGTTTTATCCTCACCCTGTGTTGTCTGAGTAGCATTTTGCCCATGTTAAAAGGAGAGCGGGAGTTCGGCAGGATGATCACTGATCCATGTGGTTTTGGCTAGTGGGCGGCGCTCATAGCATTCCGGCAGTGACAAGCATAGAGGTCTGCTGGAGACCTCTGGTTATCATGCCAACCCATCGGTGACCCATGATCATGTGACCAGGTCACTGATGGGAGGGATTTCCGACGTGTTTGCTGGAAGTGCACATTAAATGCGGCTGTCAGAGGCTGTTAAGGACAAACGGCAGCTGTTCAAAACAGCTGACATGTGATGGAAACATGTGGGCTCACCACCGGAGCCCACATCAAAGGGAGGAAGTACATTTACACCCGAGGTCAGAAAGGGGTTAAAGGGGATTGTTCTTACAGAGACAGAAGTGGTAATCAATCATGTATACATACAGATAATTACAGAAATACACAGCTTCTAATGGTAAATAGTATAGAGTTACCACAAGAAAATATAATTTGTGTAAACCATGTGTAGAGATAAAAATTCAGGCAAATGTCAAATGTTGTAGCTCCATCTAGTGGCTATGTGCAAAAGTGCCACCATAGAGTAACATGTATCCTAAGAGAGCGTCACTATCAAGGTGGGGATGAGATAAGTGCACCGTATTTACTGAGTGTAAGATAAATCCATACATAGATATATGTAACCGGATTGTAGATCTGTCACTGGATATCAGTGTATAAGAGGAATAGATCCTGTGCACTTATAGATGAATAGCTTATATAGTGAGGACATGGGGTCGTGTCTGGATGAGGAGTTGAGTGGGTGCAGAGAACGCTAGCTCCGTGCCCCAGCAGCAACTAACGGTCAGGGAACCCCGAAATTCCTCTCACCACGACCTCAGACGGGGTCCAGGCACTGATGGGGCGCATCCCGAGGTGCAGGGGAGCAGCGCCGGGCAGGATACCGGTCTTTGTGTCGGCGCCTGGGAAAATCCAAGATGGCCGCAGCAGCACTCACCATGCGGCCAGCGGCGGTGTGGAGCGCTCTGGGGAGTCTGGTCTCCTGACACCGGGTCAGACATCACAGGAGAGGGGAATGAGTGCAGCGGAGCTGGCACAGGAGAGATCGGGCAGCTCTTCATCCAGGAGCCCGGAGAAGCAGAGCAACAAAATGCAAGTATAAGCACCTGCACCTGACACAGGGCACCCCTCCACCCCCATCACTGAGGACACACTGAAGTCCCTGCTAGGAGATCTAAAGCAGGCAATACACAGTGACATTACCTCAGCCCTCACTGCACTACAGATGTTAGGAGTGGCGGAAGACACTAAATAAAAAAAAAATAAAGTGTCTTCACCACTCGGGGTCCACCGTGCGGTGGATGGAAAAACCGCTGCTGAGAGAGGCAGAGCACTAAATGTGCACAGGGTTCTAAATCACCCAAGTGCAAATAAGCAGTCTCTGTTTAGGGACACAGAGCTGCACAGGAAAATAATAGAAAAATAGTAACGCTGAGCCTGTTAACAGCACAGGGTCTCAGCGGCACACGTACGGTAGCCGGTGACCGGAATAGTTATATAACGTCACTACAACCGAACGGACTTACCGTAAAAGAACGTGTGCATGGCGTCACAACTACGAACGCCTGGAAAGGCTGCAAGCGCAATGTCGCAAGCGCGATGCAGGACGCTGGCTGCTGCAACAGATGGAGCTTGAGCATGCTGGCGCTAGCGCTGCTACTGGCTGAATCCCACTCACACAGACGTATTATCAGAGGGAAGGGGTTTCTTAATAAGTCAGTCACCAGTCCAAGCATCCATCACCATACACACAGCAGCAAATATGGAAAATACTAGAGCATGGCGGAACAGCCATGCGCACTTTTTATTGTGAACGGGACCTTCCGGAAATCTCCAGAGCCTTGAGCTGAACCAAAGAATTCAGGAGCAGGACCTGAGCACCTGACTCCTGAACTCCAATGGGAGCTCGTCCCGTGGGCATGCTCAGAAGCTGGAAAAAAGGACTTAGCCTCTGGAGATAAGTGTGAGAATCTGGTTTCCTGCATAGGCATCATAGAAGCCAGATTCCTAACAACAGAAAGACATTGGGCACATAGGGGACAGAACAGCCATACTGAGGAGAAGCTGGAGGAGTCACCACAGCTCACAACCACTTATTGGACTCTCATTATGAGGCAGATGAGGAGACCACCACCCTAAAACTTTAAGGCTTTAGGCTGTGTGCACACGCTGCGGAAAAGGTGCGGATTCATCCGCGCGGATTTTGTACAATCCGCAGGTGAAACCGCAGGTCAAAAGACCTGCGGTTTTACCTGCGGATTGCTCTGCGGTTTTGCCCTGCGGTTTTTCATCTCCTCAATGGAGGAGATGGCAAACCGCAGGAGAATCCGCAGAAAGAATTGACATGTCAATTCTTTCTGCGGATTGAAAACCGCAGATAATCCGCGCGGAAAATTCCGCACCGTCTGCACTGCGGTTTTTGATTCCCATAGGGAATCATTGTACTGTACACCGCAGCAAAAACTGCTGCGGGTCCGCAGCGGCCAAAACCGCTGCGGAACCGCAGCAAAATCCGCAGCGTGTGCACACAGCCTTATTTTTATCATTTTAAAGAAGCCATTATAAAAGCTGCAGCGGGCGGACCGGAACTCCCAGAGGTTCAAGAGCATCATGGTGTTCACCGACCTATCTGCCGTCACCCTGAACAGAAGGCGGGAGATCTCCACAGCCACCAAGATCCTACGGGACAATGGGATCGCGTGCAAGTGGGGCTACCCGGTGATCATTACCAAGAATGGAGCAACACAGATCCTGACTTCCCCCCGAGAGGCCTTGTCTCTTCTGCAAAAGTGGTCGGTGGGGACGGTGGACGAAGATACCAGCTCCCCGCAGAAGAAGAAGATGCCGCCCACTCTGATGAAGCAGTGGACATGGACAAGAGAAGAGAATACAAGACAATTTTTCACCATGGCCTGCGAAGGCACAAGAGGAGTTACAGTTACAGGTTTTTCACAAAATTAAAATTTGGTTTTTGTTATTCCCCCATTTTTCCTAATTGTCTGGTGGTGATACATAGAATTTATCTGTAATCTGTACATGGTTCTTCACATTTCCAGCATTAATGTAAAGGGACTGAATAGTCTGTTCAGAAGATCCCTTCTATGGAAAGAGGCCCAATCCCTAAAAGCAGATGTATTGTGCGTTCAGGAAACCCACCTATATAGCACTGACGCCCCCAGACTGCAGAATGGGAACTTCCCAAATGTCTTTCATTCCCCTGCAATTGACAAAAAAGAGGAGTAGTAATCGCAATAAAGAACACCGTCACCTTCCTGCTAATCACCAGCGTAGTGGACGACGAGGGCAGATACGTCTTCCTAGTCTGCACCATCAATAACAAGACCTACACAATTGTCTCTATTTACGCCCCTAACTCCAAGCAAATCTCATTTCTTAAAGACATCCTGGCGGTAGAGTTGAGCGAAACGGGTCGAAAAATTTCAAAAGTCGCCGACTTTTGGCAAAGTCGGGTTTCATGAAACGAAACCCGACCCTAGTATGAGGTCGGCCACGAGGTCGGCGACTTACGCGCCAAAGTCGCGTTTCAAAAGTTTGTTTTGCGCTCTTTTTCAGCCAATCAGGATCCACGGACACTGTGGGCAACGTGATGACATAGGCACGGGTCACCACCATCTTTCAGAAGGGCATGCAAGTGATTGGCTTGCTTTGGTGGGCGTCACAGGGGTTATAAAAGGGCGTGCACGCCGACCGCCATCTTACTTCTGCCGATCTTAGCATAGGGAGAGGTTGCTGCTGCTGATTCTGTAGGGAGAGCGTTAGGCAGGGAAGAAGAAAAAAAACCTGCTTCTGCTGCTAGCGATTTTGCCTGTACAACACACCAGTCACTGTGTGTGCAGTGCAAGGGGAGGCTATATTGTGGTGGATCAGCGGTGTTGGTTGTTAGGCTGCCTTCTAAGGCTTCCTGACAGCTGCATTGCTGTTTACCCACTGCTCTGCAAACTGCTTTTTTAAAAGCAATCCCAATTTTTTTTTTTGTCCTGCTGAGGTACTGAGCGTGCATTTTTTCACACCATACAGCGGTGTACGCTCCTCACACAGTACCGTGTAATGGCTGTTATCACAGCCACAGTGAAGCTATCTGTGTGTCACTCTGTGAGAATAAGTCGAGGACATGTTCCGTTCTTACAGACCTGCACCTTCTAGTTTTGTCTAGCTTTCAAACAGTTAAATATATTTGCTGTTTGATCACATTCAAAACTATAGAGAGACAGCGTGTGTCAGTCCGTATACTTAAAAAACACGGAGCTTGACAATTTTACGTACACCGGACAGCCGTGTACGTGCACGCTCCTCTCAGTACCGTGTAACGGCTGTTATCACGGCCACAGTGAAGCTGTGTGTCACTGTGGAAGGATAAGTGGAGGACATGTTCCGTTCTTACAGACCTGCACCTTCTAGTTTTGTCTAGCTTTCAAACAGTTAAATATATTTGCTGTTTGATCACATTCAAAACTATAGAGAGACAGCGTGTGTCAGTCCGTATACTTAAAAAACACGGAGCTTCACAATTTTACGTACACCGGACAGCCGTGTACGTGCACGCTCCTCTCAGTACCGTGTAACGGCTGTTATCACGGCCACAGTGAAGCTATCTGTGTGTCGCTCTGTAAGGATAAGTGGAGGACTTGTTCCGTTCTTACAGACCTACACTCTAGGGAGATTCCTATTCTGTCCAATTCTACATACACCTTGTAGTTTGTGATACACTAGCCAATTTCTGCCTGTGACATAGCGCTGTGATATTCAGTGGGCCTCACACAATCCAAAAGTGTCCAGTGTCCACTAGTGTGTGCAGAAATTCAAAATCTCCCTTATCCTGTAGTCACTTTTTTCACACCTGTGCCATCGAGCCTGTGACATAGCGCTCTGATATTCAGTGGGCCTCACACAATCCATAAGTGTCCAATGTCCACAAGTGTGTGCAGAAATTCAAAATCTCTGTGATCCTGTAGTCACTTTTTTCACACCTGTGCCATCGAGCCTGTGACATAGCGCTCTGATATTCAGTGGGCCTCACACAATCCAAAAGTGTCCAGTGTCCACTAGTGTGTGCAGAAATTCAAAATCTCCCTTATCCTGTAGTCACTTTTTTCACACCTGTGCCATCGAGCCTGTGACATAGCGCTCTGATATTCAGTGGGCCTCACACAATCCATAAGTGTCCAATGTCCACAAGTGTGTGCAGAAATTCAAAATCTCTGTGATCCTGTAGTCACTTTTTTCACACCTGTGCCATCGAGCCTGTGACATAGCGCTCTGATATTCAGTGGGCCTCACACAATCCAAAAGTGTCCAGTGTCCACTAGTGTGTGCAGAAATTCAAAATCTCCCTTATGCTGTAGTCACTTTTTTCACACCTGTGCCATCGAGCCTGTGACATAGCGCTCTGATATTCAGTGGGCCTCACACAATCCATAAGTGTCCAGTGTCCACAAGTGTGTGCAGAAATTCAAAATTTCCCTTATCCTGTAGTCACTTTTTTCACACCTGTGCCATCGAGCCTGTGACATAGCGCTCTGATATTCAGTGGGCCTCATACAATCCAGAAGTGTCCAGTGTCCACTAGTGTGTGCAGAAATTCAAAATCTCCCTTATCCTGTAGTCACTTTTTTCACACCTGTGCCATCGAGCCTGTGACATAGCACTCTGATATTCAGTGGGCCTCACACAATCCATAAGTGTCCAGTGTCCACTAGTGTGTGCAGAAATTCAAAATCTCTGTGATCCTGTAGTCACTTTTTTCACACCTGTGCCATCAAGCCTGCGACATAGCGCTCTGATATTCAGTGGGCCTCACACAATCCAAAAGTGTCCAGTGTCCACTAGTGTGTGCAGAAATTCAAAATCTCCCTTATCCTGTAGTCACTTTTTTCACACCTGTGCCATCGAGCCTGTGACATAGCGCTCTGATATTCAGTGGGCCTCACACAATCCATAAGTGTCCAGTGTCCACAAGTGTGTGCAGAAATTCAAAATTTCTGTGATCCTGTAGTCACTTTTTTCACACCTGTGCCATCGAGCCTGTGACATAGCGCTCTGATATTCAGTGGGCCTCACACAATCCATATGTGTCCAGTGTCCACAAGTGTGTGCAGAAATTCAAAATCTCCCCTGTCCTATAGACACCTTGTACCTTGTTTTACATTACTATATAGTTTGTTGGATTATGTCTACATTTCTACAAAAAATGAGGAAGGCTGGTGGAAGAGGCCGTGGAATTGGGCGGGGGTTGGCAGCTGGTAACGATGGTGTTGGTGGTGGATCTGATGGTAGTGGCAAGACCAAATAGGACCGAATGCATGAGGTGTTGAGCCTGCGTCATCGTCTGGCTCCACAAGGCCTCGAAGGCTTAGTTTTCTAGGAGTTGGCAAACCGCTTTTAAAGCCAGAGCATCAGGAAAAAGTTTTGTCTTACATTGCTGACTCAGCCTCCAGCTCTATCGCCTCCTCTTCTTCAGTTGTAAAAAGTAAAAGCACTGAGTCGTCATTGGAGGCTCATGTTCATGAACCACACCTTTCCTTGTGTCCTTCACCCCAACCAAGATTGAAGGATGACGCAGGCCATACTACTGATTACTCCATGGAGCTGTTTTCACATACCATGCCTGGATTATCAAGTGAAATGGTGAATTACCCAGGCCAAGATGAATCTGACATGGAGTGCACTGATGCACAGCCACTGATAGATGATTCTGCTGGTACATTCACTCACAGCACTACATTGTCCTCGTAGTGTACAGAGCCAGATTCTGACCCTGATGAGACTCAGGTGCCCCTTCACACTATACCACCATACACGGTGACACAGAGGAAGGTGCACATGACATAGAAGAGGAGGTGATGGATGACCCAGTTGTTGACCCAGATTGGCATCCATTGGGGGAAGAGGGTGCTGCTTCCAATAGCTCAGATGAGGAGCATCCACAGCAGACATCGACATCGCAACAGCTGTTATCTGGCAGGCCCGGAGCACTCCAAAGACAGGTTCCAAACATCAAAAGAGTTGCTGGACAGCTTGTCCAGAGGGTCAAAAGATCACAGCGTGCTAGGCCGCAAAATGTCTGCCAAAGTAGGAAGAGTGCAGTGTGGCACTTTTTTGAACAAAATCCTCATGATCAGGCCAAGGTTATCTGTAAGAAGTGCGGAAAGACCTTTAGCCGAGGGAAAAATCTGAAAAATTTGAATACCAGTTGCATGCTTAGACATTTAACCACCATGCACTTGCAAGTGTGGACACAACACCAAACCTCAAGTGCCACATGTGCAACTGATAATAATCTTTATTTTTATATAGCGCTAACATATTCCGCAGCGCTTTACAGTTTGCACACATCATCATCACTGTCCCCGATGGGGCTCACAATCTAAATTCCCTATCAGTATGTCTTTGGAGTGTGGGAGGAAACCGGAGTGCCCGGAGGAAACCCACGCAAACACGGGGAGAACATACAAACTCCTTGCAGATGTTGTCCTTGGTGGGATTCGAACCCAGGACCCCAGCGCTGCAAGGCTGCAGCGCTAACCACTGAACTGATCACAAAGAAGGTAGTCAGCAACGCTACATTGTTTCCCCCACTGTAAGCCCACCGGTTAGCACAGCAGCAAATGTTGAGGTGTCGTTACAAGGCCACAGCAGTCAGGGAATCCCACTGTTATATCAACGAAAGACTGATTCTAGGCCATCAGAAAGAACACCAACTCCATCACCATCATCAACCCTCTCTCGGTCCGCCCTGTCCACCGCTACTTCCACCATATGCAGCTCTCAAGTCCAGCTCACCCTCCCAGACACTATGAGTAGGTCAAGAAAGTACTCAGTCTCTCAACCGCGTACACTGGGTTTGAACACCCACATTGCCAAACTAATCTCGTTTGAGATGATGCCCTATCGGTTGGTGGAAAGCGCAGCTTTCCGCGAACTCATGGCCTATGCAGTACCACGCTATGACCTACCCAGTCACCACTTCTTCTCTCGCAAAGCCATCCCAGCCCTCCACCATCATGTGAAAGACCGCATTGTCCATGCACTCAAGCAGTCAGTGAGCGGAAAGGTGCACCTCACAACTGATGCATGGTCCAGTCGGCATGGCCAGGGCCGTTACGTGTCCATCACTGCGCACTGGGTTTATGTGGTGGATGCAGGGTCCACAGGGGACAGCGATGGTGGGACAGTGCTGCCTAGCCCACGGTATAGGAAACAGTTAGCTGTAGGCGTTCGACCCTCCTCCTCCTCCAGAAGTGAAAGCTCGTCCACAGAGCGCAGTCGTACGAGCACTCCATCTGCAGCTGCCACTGTTGCACACGAGGTGTCCCCCTATCGAGCAGCTAGTGGAAAGCGTCAGCAGGCTGTGTTGCAGATGATGTGTTTGGGCGACAGACACACCGCCGAGGTGCTGGCCGAGTACTTGAAGCGACAAACTGAGTCATGGCTGGGCAGTGTACATCTTGAGGCAGGCAAGGTAGTTAGTGATAACGGCCGTAATTTTGTGGCTGCCATAGCCCTTTCAAAACTCAGCCACATACCTTGCTTGGCTCACACCTTGAACCTGGTGGTGCAGTGCTTCCTCAAAAATTATCCGGAGTTAACAGCCCTGCTCCAGAAGGTGCGAAGACTGTGAACGCACATCCGCCGGTCGCCTGTACACTCCGTTCGTATGCAGAAGCTGCAGCGATTGCTCCACCTTCCCAACCACCGCCTCATTATCGACATTGCAACAAGGTGGAACTCCACCCTGCACATGGTTGAGCGGCTGTTCGAGCAGAGGCAGGCCATAATGCATTTGTGGGAGGATACACGGCCAGGCACTTTGAGAGCAGACATGGAGTTGACAGGCGTGCAGTGGTCGAAGCTGAAATACCTCTGTAAAGTCCTTCAGTGTTTTGAGGAATGCACACGGCTGGTAAGCGCAGACGACGCCATCCTAAGCATGAGCATCCCACTTATGCGTCTGCTCATGCAAACTTTGGCGCACCTTAAGGAGCAGGCGTCTGCAGCCAATGTTGACGAGGAGGGAATCCTTGATGACATTCAGCCATTGTCTGCTCAGGGACCTCTCCTGGACGAGGTGGAGGAAGAAGAGGAGGAGGATGATGGGGATGATTACTTAGGGGAGGAGGATGCATCTCGTGGGGCAAGTGAAAATGTTGGCGTGGCAAGGTTTGTTACAGGGTTTGTGCGTGACTGGAGGGATGTGGATTTGCCAGAAAGTGCTCCTCCAACCAGCACTCGCAGTGCATCATTGACACCGGGAACATTGGCCCACATGTCAGATTATGCCTTGCAGATCCTAAAAAGGGACCCCCGCATTGCCAAAATGATGAACGATGACGACTACTGGTTGGCCAGCATCCTGGATCCACGCTATAAAGGCAAATTACAAAACATCATGCCACACGAGAACCTTGACCTAATATTGGCTAATAAACAAGCAACTCTGGTAAATCAGTTGCTTGAGGCATTCCCAGCACACAGCAGCGGTGATGATTCTCACACGAGCCGTACGGGCCGGGGGCAGCTTGGCAGAGGTGTTCGTGGTGCACACAGCAGAAGTGGCGTTGGAGACAGGGGTTTCATGACAATGTTGTGGACTGATTTTTCAAGTACCGCTCACACAACTGGTAATACTGCATCGATGGAAAGTGACAGGAGACAGCAGTTGTCAACTATGGTTACAAACTACTTTTTCTCCCATATCGATGTTCTCCCACACAGGTCATTCCCCTTTGACTATTGGGCCGCTAAACTGGACACCTGGCCTGAATTGGCACAATATGCCTTACAGGAGCTCGCTTGCCCAGCTGCAAGTGTGCTATCGGAAAGAGTCTTCAGTGCAGCTGGATCAATCCTGACAGAAAAAAGGACCCGTCTGTCAACCCAAAATGTGGATGATCTAACCTTCATTAAAATGAACCATGCATGGGTTTCCAAGGATTTTGTCCCACCTTCCCCTGATGACACATAGGGTGACAGAAAAATGGCTTGCTTTGGTCCACCTCTTCCTGGGACTTGACCTATTTCGCCTTTTGCATCAGCTGAATGTCCAACATCAACATATGCCACTTTCAAAAACTCCCTAACTGTGCTGCCTCCCCCCCATGGCCGTGGTCACCACCTAGCGCACGACACCGTGTGAGTGCCGTTGCCCTGGACAGGTGGGTAGGCCGACTCTTGGGCGCGGGCACTGGCACAGGGTCCCTCATAGTGCAATCAAGTGTCTCTGACGGTGGTGGTGCACACCCGCCGTCAGACACACCGCCGTACTATGAGGGGCCCAGTGCCAGTACCGACGCCCACGAGTGGGCCCCCCTTGCTTGGGCAGGGCCCCAGCATTTGCAATCTTTACCTCTCCCTGCTCCTCCACTGTGTAGTCTGGGCCGTCAAATCCATACTGTGCCTGACACCGTCTGAGCCTGCCTCCTGATGTATAGACATATATTTTGAATGTGTACGCTATCCATACATGTTATCCGGGGATACGGTACCCTTTCTCACCTTTGTGCAATCACGTGCAAGCCATACTGGTCCTAACACCGTCTGAGCCTGCCTCCTGATGTATAGACATATATTTTGAATGTGTACGCTATCCATACATGTTATCCGGGGATACGGTACCCTTTCTCACCTTTGTGCAATCACGTGCAAGCCATACTGGGCCTAACACCGTCTGAGCCTGCCTCCTGATGTATAGACATATATTTTGAATGTGTACGCTATGCTATCCATACATGTTATCTGGGGATACGGAACCCTTTCTCACCTTTGTGCAATCACGTGCAAGCCATACTGGGCCTAACACCGTCTGAGCCTGCCTCCTGATGTATAGACATATATTTTTAATGTGTACACTATGCTATCCATACATGTTATCCGGGGATACGGTACCCTTTCTCACCTTTGTGCAATCACGTGTAATCCATACTGGGCGTGAGAACGGCTGGCGAGCTGTTAAGCAAGCTACAGCACCTGTGGTTTGCACACGTAAGTTTTTCAATTTTTCAGGAATGACGGTTAGGCCTAATTCCGGAACTGCGGTTGACCTGCACTTACTGGGAAATCATCGTTCACGGGTAATAATTGTAATCACAGATCCCCAAGATCCCCATCACTAACGTTGTTCAGCGGGTTATCTGCACCTGTAAGCGACAAACGCTGGCTTTTTCAGTGTAGCGCACATGCAGCCACGGACATGTAAGGGCATGACACACCAGTTATTGGCCAATCTCATGTGCAAGAGCCTCACGTGTCCCTCTAGTAAGCCGGACTCGGACCGCGGGGCATGACGGAGTCTCGTTCGTTAACGGAATTAAGCTTGCAATGTGTGCATCTTTTCTGTAGCTGGCATGGTTGAGGTTTCCCAGGTGGAGTCGAATTTAACCGTAGGCTCCACTCCTGGTGGTGCCCTTCTGGACATTCCTTTAAGGTTCAGCTTTGCAACCATACTGCCCACGTAAAACAAACACTTTGCCTTCATGAACGCTTTTTGGAGGGTCATGACTCGTGGGAATAACGCTGCCCAATCAGTTAACCTGCTAGAGAGATCCTTCGTTGCTCCCAAGCATGACATCACACTCCCTAGGAGGAAGGTAATGCCACTGTGGCGACCGTACTCCTGGGGGCGCATGCTACACGGCCTGAATCTGACCCTGATGAAACTCAGGTTACCCTTCCCATATACAGTTCCATCTTACACGGTGACAAAGAGGAAGCTGCAGATGAAAGTGCAGGTTCGGCCCACCCGCCATCAGACACACCACCGTACTATCAGGGGCCCTGTGCCAGTGGCGTCGCCAACGAGTGGGCCCCCCCTGCTTGCTCAGGATCACAGCACTTGCAAGGTTGAAATACTGTGCAGTGAGATGGAAGATGGGGACGACGAGGAGTCCAGACTAGTACAGGGATTCCCTAGCGAGGAGACTTATTTCATTGTTTTCAATGTTGGGACAGCAATTTTTGGGGGGCACTATACTCTGGAGAATGATAGATGGGGCCCACCATACACTGGAACATTCCAAAGGTGGACATCAGACACTGGAGGAGCATTTACAGGGCCCATTACACACTAGAGCATTAGAAATGGGGCCCATTATGTTTGGAGCATTATTTGGGCCCATAAGACAGTGGAGCTTCATCCATGGGGACCAACATATACTGCAGCATTATGTGGAGCTCATCATATACTGTTTCAAACATTATATGGGACCAATGATTCTGTATGGAGAAATAGATGGGCCTCGTCATGAGATGTAAAAAGTGAGGTATTTTTCATTGTACTATACCGCTATTTCTCTGCCGTATCGGAGCATGATGAGTTGTGGTATGTGTTAAAGGGGCGCTCTTTCGCCCAGGGCACATGAAAACCTGGAGCCAGCCCTACCCCCCCACAACTTTAGCCAAATAACCCCCATTTTTCAGTGCGTAACTTGTATTATGAAGCTAATTAAGGTTGACAAGCTTAAGTAAGAAGAATTGATGCTTTTGGCATTCAAATGGGCACTGTAGGTGTGTTTCCTGTCCTCCTCTCACTGCCGACTTTTATTCCCCATTGACTTACATTGGGTTTCGTGTTTCGGGACGACCCCGACTTTTCCCTATAGTCGGCCGATCTTGCTCGACCCGACTTTTGGAAAAGTCGGGTTTCACGAAACGAAACTCGACCCTAAAAAACCAAAAGTCGCTCAACTCTACCTGGCGGTAGTAGCAAAGGTTAAAAAAGGCGCCTTGTTAGTCTGCGGGGACTTTAACATCACCCCCTGTCCTAATATTGATAAATCGGTACCCCCGCAAAAGAAAGAAAATCCCCGGTCACTCTCTCAGACCCTTCTAGAGGAAGAACTCTATGATGTCTGGCGGGTTCTACACGACTCCGAGTGGGATTACACCTTCTACTCACACTCCCATAGAGGTGACTCCAGAATTGACCTAATGGTGACAGATAAATGGTTATTACAGGACATCCAAAAGGCCACGATAGGGAACATAACCTGGTCGGACCATGCCCCGGTCAAATTACAGAGGGACACAACTATCCGACATATTCCCCATGGAGAGTAAATAACTACCTAATCACATCCCATAAAATTAGGCCCCAATTGCAGGAAGCATTATCAGAATATTTCACAATTAATAACACACCTGATGTGTCCGTATCTACAGTATGGTGCGACCACAAGGCCGACATCCAGGGTAAAATAGCGTTCCAGAATAAAAAAACAACACTACACCAAATAGAGGAAATTAATCAAAACATAGCGCACTAGAAGAGGCACACAAACGTAGCCACACAAACACAATCCTCCAAACATTACAGAAACTAAGGTATGAACTACACCAACTGCTCCAACCCAAATACGAGCACAATCTACCGAAAAGTAAAGCCAAATATTACTGGCAGGGAAACAAAGCGGGCAAAATTTTAGCCAACAAAATCACAGCCAAAATAACCAAAGATTGTCCTACATACAGGGCGACCAAAAAATATATATAACCCCAAGGAAATCGCTAACACCTTCTCACAATACTATTCCTCCCTCCATAATCTGCAGGAAAATACCGCAATACCACAACTCACCCCCCAACTAATAAATCAGTTCTTAAAGAGCATAAAACTTACTAAAATACCGGAAGACTTATTACACATGTTGAATCAACCAATATCCCAAACAGAAATACAGCAAACCATTAGAGGAATGAAAAATAATAAGTCCCCCCGCCCCGACGATCTAACGAGCGAATACTTCAAAATATTCCAAGATATGACATCAATTTTCCAAAATTTTATCCCAGTTTAACTCCACGAAAAAGATCAATTGATGGCGCATCGTATCCATTGACTGACACCTGAGTATAAGGTTTGCATGGAGGTATTGATCGTATTGTAAGAACTTCGGGCTGAGATTTCCCCTATCCAGGACTTCATATAGAAGAGGCCATGACACTTTGTCAAAGGCCTTTTCGGCATCGAGACTCATCAGCATTGCAGGTGGCCTCAATACATCTTGAGCCAGGACCGTTGCTGCGACCACCATGCGAATATTTGCTACGCTGTGCAGTCCCTGACTAAATCCTGTTTGAGCCTCAGATAGGAGGCCAGGTAGCAGCATCTGCAGTCAGTTCACCAGGATCCTCGCCAAGAGTTTATAGTCGTGGTTGAGGAGAGTTGGCGATAAGACTGTGGCAATAGTGCGTCTCCTGAAGAAAAATCACATCTGGTCGGAATCACTTTAGGCGTATTAGAACTGTTTTGCGTTTAAAGGGGGTGTTAAGGCCCGCCACCTTCCACGGCAAGAACAATAAGTGCGGTGAGGTGTAAATGGTAAAAACACATTTGAAAGGTTAACTCACCAAAACCCTGACTAATGCACTAGCAGGATGCAGCAGACCTCCACTGATAAAGGCTGGGGCAGCACAGGTGCAAACCACTGATGAGAACAGCCAGTAACCCAAGATGGTCTGGCGGCCTAGTGGAAAAAAATGCACAGAAATAGGGTTTGCATAGGACATCAGTCACACAGATAAGTGTGGTGCAAAGTGTCTGAACAGCCTATTAATGACGCCCATAGTATTAGCAGGCGGGCTGCTCAGCACTATATATATGCATCACACAGAAAAAACCAAGCCAACATGAAGAGGCCTAGCTGCATCCTGCAAAAATGATAAAAAGTGCAAAAAGATAAAAAGATATGGGGTATTAGTTACTATTTTGGCCAAAGTAGATTAGCTCACAACCCAACGTCAAGGGTCCCCAGATTTTGTGAGTCCCTAACACTAAATCTGAACAGCGCACATAAGGAAAAAATTCCCCAAAATTTTTCCACTAGGCAGCCAGACCATATTGGGTTACTAGCTGTTCTCATCAGTGGTTTGCACCTGTGCTGCCCCAGCCTTTATCAATGGAGGTCTGCTGCATCCTGCTAGTGCATTAGTCAGGGTTTTGGTGAGTTAACCTGTCAAATGTGTTTTTTTGGAATTTTTGGGTGTCAGAATATGATGTGTGGGGTATACTTATCCTGGGTCCCAGGGTGAGGTCATTGCGGTGTATAGTAGTACGGTGTGTCTATCCCTTTCGGTCCCAGGAAGCTGCAGGCATGAACAGGTATTAAAGGTGGGTCCCGTATCCATTGGTGTCTGATCTAAGAAGGGGGGAAACACAAGAGGATAGAGGTAACAGAGAACAATAAAAAATAAACAACAAAGTTAACTTTGCAAATCGGTGGTGGGAGCTCGCCGGGAATATAGTAGGAGAGCCATGCCACCACCAAAGAGAACACTCTACAACAGAAACAACAGTCCTCCTAGAGTGAGAAATCACATATATAGCAGGTTTCATAAATCATCCCACTGTGACGTCTCCATGGCGTTGGAATCTTCTGTATGCCATTGTAGGGAGATGGGCCGGGCCAGTAACATTCCTAATAATACATCCGGTACTACCCCCCCATGGCCAGCTAGGGTTGGTAAATGTTACAATGACATTTCCCAGTGAATGCATTTGTATTGGTTGAAAGCAATGTTAAAGTTGAAAAACGCATAAAAAACGCTGCGTCTGAACATAGCCCAAGTGGTGTAGGAAGATTTTGGTCTGGGGTTAATTATTTTACCTTATATACAAGTCATTAACCTGGAAAGGATGCACCTTAACATATTTCCCAGCAAAATCCATTTTGGTTTCGTTTTTGTACGTTTATTGGTGAACCTGTAAAAATGGCAAGAAACTCTGACAACATTGTTTACAGCTGTGACCTAGGAGTGACAAATGCTTCCAGGGGTGATCCCCATGATGTTCCCGTGTCATTTGAGCAGTGTTTCCATCATTTTCAGATGTTTTTAGACCTTAAAAGGACCCCCGGGGGATCGCGGTAAAAATGCTCGGGTCTCTCATAGACTTACATTGGGCTCGTTGTTCTGTCCAAGTACCCGAGTATTCCAATTTGCTCGACCCGAGCAATGAGCACCCGAGCATTTTAGTGCTCGCCCATCACTAGCCATAACCAATGTGGACATGTCCAGTTCAATAATGTTGCAATGCTTACCCATAGTAAGGGAGGATAAGATGAACCTACCACGCTCCCCCGACGCACGTTTAGCATATCAGCTTTCTCAAGAGGAATTGCCATTGGAGTCCTGTCCCATTAGCTATTTATATGATAATCTCACCTGCCAATTACAGAGGAGCATGGTTACTGTTGCCCGCGTCATTATGATTTGCTTCTACCCACCACCATCATAGCGGCGTGCATGTCGGGTAAATCAAACCCAGTGACACCATAGACACGCATGAATCACATAACAGATGACCTGACAGTGCAGAAAGGCACAGGAGCGCAGCGCGCATGCGCACATTGGCGGCCATTTTTAAGATTTCAGCTGGAAACAGCCATGTATAAGGACAATGTTCTGGCATAAAAGGCATGGAATCGCATCGTAAGAAAAAACAGACTCGAAGGAATGGGGAGGGAACAGAATGAAAGCTGCTATCAGGCGCCAATCAATAGGATTATATGTAAATAAAATTGTAGAAAGTGCTGAGTGCCAGAGTCGGTGAATAAAAGTTATTAATGAGCACATACATTATGGTAAGGACTTGTGGAAATATTAGCAAATAATATGTAAATGAACAAATACCGACACTGTGTGAAAGGGTGCAAAACACAAGCCGCGGAGACACCATCACATGTTTCTCAACGCAAGCAATGACTAGCCATGACCTGCCGCACAGTCTCACATCCACCACATCCTTCCCTCGGGCACACATCCGTTCTGGTCAGACCTCGTCTCTTCTGAACCTGTCGCACAGGCAAAATATTGTGCAAGGACATCCATACAATATCCCTTTGTCTATTAGACATCCCGTGCGTTCCCAAACTCTTCCATGCAACCGAAACTTCATTCCCTCTCAGCCCGACAATATTACATTCCACATCATTCTTACGTATTATTTTCATCACATTCTTAGCCATTCTAAAATCATTCATCGGTACACTCAGTAAATCATGCTTCCTCACAAACTTCTCAATCACCTCATACCAGACCGGACACTGGAAAGCAACGGGCACTCTCGCATCCCTCTTTCTCCAACATAAGCCATATAACATCCAACCAGCAGAATAACTTGCCATATACGCTCCCTTATTTCCTTTATTCAGCAAAATAACAGCAGTTTTGATATACTGAAGCCCCAGAAAAATCTCCATGTTTGGAAAGGCCATGCCACCATGGTGACACGCCTTGAAAAGACTCTCTCTCTTAAGTTTCTCTATTTTACTGCTCCAGAAAAAAGTAAAAACTAACTTTTCCACTCTTTTCATTTTCCTACATGATGGTGGAAAAACTGTTGCAATAAAAAGCAAAATCGGAAGAATCACCGCTTTTATGACCAAAATCTTACCACTCAAGGTCAAGTCTCTCAGTCGCCAAAAATGTAACTTACGCTCTATGCGCAATCCACACTCCTCCCAGCTCTCCTTACCTTCCAAGTCCTTATTAAATAATACTCCCAGCACTTTGATAGCACCCTCCTCACACTTTACCCCCTCCATTTTAACCCTGTCATCCCAAAACATTTAAAACTACATTTTTTCCAATTCACTCTAAAGCCAGACGCACCACAGAAAAACTCCAGAAGCAACTTAACCCTACTCATAGACGCAACACTTTCACTCACAGCCACAACATCATCCATATATCCAAGAACTTTCACATGCTTCCCACCACTCCCAGGTGCCAACAAACCTCGCATCATTTTATCACGTCTCACCAAGCACAACAGAGGTTCAATCACACAAACAAACAAGACAGGGGACATGGGACACCCCTGCCTCACACCAGACTTAATATTCACTTTCTCACTCAACCACCCATTAACAAGAAACTCACTTGACACACAATCATACAAAGACATTATCCCATTCACACATTTTTGAGGAAATCCCATTCTCTCCAGAACTTTAAACACATGCGAGACCCTATCAAACGCTTTCTCAAAATCAATTGACAGAACCATACACTTCCGTTTCCTTCCCATGCAGTCTCCAATCAAATCCCTTAATAACAAATAAGTTATCACTCATACTTCTCCCAGGCACAGCACACACTTGATCCTCATCCACAACACTACCAATCACCTCACGCATACGATTCGCCAACAATTTGCTATAGATTTTGTAATCTGCGTTCAGCAATGTTATAGGTCTCCAATTCGCTAAACACTTTCTCTCACCTTTCTTATGCACAAGCACAACCACCCCCTCTTTCATTGATTCACACAACTTACCGCTCTCCCGCATATACTTACATATCTCAGTCACATCAGCACCCAGACAATCCCACACCTTCACATAGAATTCTACCGGCAATCCGTCTTTACTTGGAGTCTTATTCCTTTTAGCACTCTTCATCACATTTTCTACTTCTTCCATAATTACGTCCTCATTCAAAATATCACATTCTCCACTATCCAACTTGTTCTCTAACCCATTCAGCACTTCTGAAACAAGACCAGAATCAATCCATTTTTTATCATAAAACTTGCTATAGAACCTATTCACCTCCTTTATCACATTCTCACCTGACACACACAAACCGTTCCTATCCAGGATTTTATCCATATCAGCCTTTCTCCCATTCATTTTCTTAAAAAAGAACCTTGTGCACTTTTCATCTTTCTCAAGATGTTCTATTTTGGTGCGATGGATGATTTCTTTCCCTTTTTCATCCATAACAGTCTTTAATTCACTCTTTGTCTCAGCCAGCAGATCAGACACATCCATGCCACTTTCTCCACACTTCCTTAACCAGCCTAAGCGCCTGTTTAAATCATTAAATCTACTCTGATAAATAGCAGCTTTTTTATAGCCCCACTTTTTGAAGGATTTTTTGCAATCTAACTTAACCCAGTCCCACCATTCCAGTACACACGCAAAATCCCTCTTACATACTCTCCACTCTTTATACTTTATTTTTAATTCATTCATCACAACCTCATCTTCTAACAATCTTACATTCAGCTTCCAAACCCCACCCCCATACACACGGTCATCAATCGCACTAAACACACCTCTCAAACACTCATGATCAGAAAAAGGTACAGCATTTTGTTCAAAATTCATACATATATTTTTGGAAAACAACATTTTATCTATCCTGGATGCAATACCACCCCTATTCAGCATGGTACGTTGGCGGTGGTGGGCTGCCAAATTTCAGAGCAGCAGCATATGCTGCAAATTGCTAGTAGGAGCAATGCCTAGTAAAAGACTGTGAAAAATGAGGATGAATGAACTCATGGAGATCAACATCCAACACTGCGGAGACACGATCACATGTTTCTGAACGCAGTGATTCTAGAGCAATGCCCCCATCCCTTATGGGAAATATGCAAAAACATGCAAAACACAAGCCGCGGAGACACCATCACATGTTTCTCAACGCAAGCATGACTAGCCAGGTCTTTCCCCGGGAAGGAACAACCACGGGGAGGGCAGTCTCCAATGAAGGAAACCACCTAGTACTTTTACTAGGCATTGCTCCTACTAGCCAGTTTCCTACTCCACACTGATGAGGGGCAATACCCCGAAACAGCTGTCTGTGGATGGATACCATGTTTTGGCATAGGTGGTTTCCTGGCTAGTCATGCTTTTGTTGAGAAACATGTGATGGTGTCTCCGCGGCTTGTGTTATCTCTTCTGAGGCCTGGTGTATCTGTGGTCTACTGTAAAAATCTTTGCTTCGCATGCATACTGTCACGCATGGTGAGGGAAAACTAAGTGTTGTTAGGCTGATGGAATGCACCATGTCATGTCCCACGACTTGGGAAATCATTTAATATTTGCATTGCTTGTGTTGTATCCCGGTTGCTAGGCAGAAGTTTGCCTTTCCCTGTATTTTGTCCCAACTCTCTCCCTGTAGTCCTGTGATGTATGTTTGTTCCCTCCTTCATTCTCCATTTTGTGATCGTCCCTCCACCTGTATGCATCCTGTTACATGTCCTCTGAAGAATATTCCTTTTTACCTGCTGCTTTCATCATAATACAAGAATTTCAGTTAAAGCATCCCTCTTTTCCTGGAGTCTTCTTACATGAGATTGTGGCTGAGTTAAGCTGTCTGATTAATCGGTATGAACGTGAGTACAGGTCGATATGGAAAGGGCCCAGAAAGAGAGGTCTATCCAGGCACCATATGTTCTACATATCCATGAGTCAGAATAGTAAAAAGGAATAACCTGCCTTCAGAGACAGTAACTCAAGGTCTGTGCTGAATCTCAGTGGAAAAGGACATTTCCCAGATAGACTGTAACCCAGTTCCAGCCAGACCCCAGCGTGCATAGAAGCCACACACTGCAGCTGAACAGAGAGGAATATAACTCCCATCATTACACAGGACCCTGCAGCTGCTCCAGCATTAGATACAAAGTATCAACTCCGTGCAGAGTCTGTGTATTTCCTGTTGCTGAACAGTGGGAAGTATAACCCCCATCATCCACTCTTCCTGCCTGCAATCTAATCATGTCTGAAGCAAGGAATACAATGTCCCTACCAGACTTACAAGCACAGGAAAGAGACCCAGACCCCCATCCACCATCTAGCGAAAGGGGAAAACGTACAGTCAAACCCACATGGAAAGTTATGGAGAATTTAGAGACTGCAAAATGTGAATTATATAGTGATGTGTCTTCAGTATGGAAGAAAGTGCTGAGTCATATAGATACTGCATCAAGGCCTGCTTCTCATGAGTTACCACCAGAGGGAGTCCTAGAACAATTATGCACAGCATACCAAATGTATATGGAGAAGAGTGACCAATACATTATTCTCCTGAAGAAACTGAATCTCCCAGAGACTTTAAACGAATTGCATGGTTTCCAGCAGCTTAATTCTGAAAGAGACTGCACTGTACGTGACATTAAAGCCAAGATAGAGGCTAGAATCGCACGGACACCAGATGCATCAACTCGCTCATCCAAATTGTGTAAGCACTCAAAACGTTCATCTAGGTCAAGTTCATCAAAATATTCTACTCTTAGTGAGCAGCTTATAAGAGCACGTGCTAAGGCTGAAACTACTAAGGTACAAGCTGCCTTTGCACAAAAGAGAGCAGAAATGGATGCAGCTGCTGCACAAAAGAGAGCAGAAATGGATGCAGCTGCTGCACAAAATAGAGCAGAAATGGATGCTGAAGCGGCACGCATGGAAGCTCTAGAGAAGGAATGTGAGCATGCAACAGCCATGGCAGAATTAAAGGTACTCGAGCAGGCTGTCAGTGGGAGTCAAAGAGACAGCGTCAGTTTGTGTGAAATGGAGGCAGAAGACCCTATTGAACACACAAGAGACTACGTGCTAAGCCAAGATGGCGAACCGCAGATCATCACTAACACTCCTGAAGGTGTTGAAGCTTCTCCAGAGTACCAGGATGCCGATCCACTTACAGAATCCTGCATTCAAGGTCAGTACAATGCTCCCAAACTTGAACTTCCTTCATATTCCAGTATGCGCCAAAACCCTGCATCTCACCAAACTCCACAGGCTAATACCTACATGCAACCCAATATGCCGGCAGGTCATTATACCCTCGACAACCACACAGTGCCACCTCCGCAGGTAGCAGAAACTATACCCACCAAACCAGTTGCTGGACTAAATGCATATGCCACTCCATACTTCCCCATGTTTCAAGGCCAAGACGTCTCCACCCCTATGTACAACACAGCTCAGCCTACAATTGTGCATCCTAAGTCAGAAAGAACAGACATGTCCGACTTTGCATGTACATGATTCGCCGTGAACTTACTAAAACCGGTCTCACAAGGTTCGACGACCAACCTGAAAATTACAGAGGTTGGAAAAGTGCCTTTAGAACCGTAACTAGTGACCTCGGCATCACTGCTGCGGAAGAGCTGGACCTGCTGATCAGATGGTTAGGACCACAATCCACAGAGCGTGTCAAGAGACTCAGGTCTGTACATATCAGTAATCCAACGGCTGGTCTCATGGCTGCATGGGAAAGACTAGAGAGAAACTTTGGCAGTCCAGAAGCCATAGAGGATGCACTGTTCAAGCGACTACAGAGTTTTCCAAAGATATCAAGCAAGGACAATTCAAAGTTCCTAGAGCTCAGTGACCTGCTGTTAGAGCTCCAGCTGGCCAAGGCAGACACCCACCTACCTGGCCTCAGCTACCTGGACACTGCTCGTGGAGTAAACCCCATTATCTCCAAGCTACCATACAATGTACAAGAGAAGTGGACTGCAATAGGGTCAAAATACAAGAAAGACCATCAAGTGTCATTTCCTCCGTTCTCCTACTTCTGTGAGTTTATAAAAGACATTGCAGAGCGTAAGAACGACCCAAGCTTTTCCTACGGAGAATCCAGTGGCCCAGCTTCACCTAATTCTAAATACGTGAGCACACGCTCAAATAACAGAAACCGCAGGGGTCCAGTGTCAGTGAAGAAGACGGATATTCTTCCCTTACCAACATCAGCCCCAGGCAAGAACAACAAGGGTGAAAAGATAGAGAACCCAAATCGTGAGTGTCCCAGCCACAAGAAGCCACATCCCTTAAAAAAGTGCATCGGCTTCAGGAAGAAACCGCTCCAAGAACGCAAGGAACTTCTAAAGAAGTTTGGGGTATGCTACAGATGTTGTGCTTCTACTGAACACCTTGCTAAAGACTGTAAAACTACAATTAAATGTATGGAGTGTGACAGTGAGGATCACGTACAAGCACTCCACCCATACCGTCCTGACTCTACACGTACTCCTTCCCCCACCACGAACCATGGCGGGGAGGACGCAGCTCAAACTGCAAGTCATACCACAATATCTTCTTCATGCACAGAAGTCTGCGGAGAAGGTCTCTGGGACAAGTCCTGTGCGAAGATTTGTCTGGTGAACGTATATCCCAACGGTCACCCAGAGAAAGCCGTGAAGGTGTACGTCCTCTTGGATGATCAGAGCAACCGATCACTTGCAAGGTCAGAACTCTTTCATATGTTTAGCTTAAAGGGAAATGCTTACCCTTACACCTTAAGTACCTGCAGCGGTGTTACAGAGGTCTCTGGGAGAAGGGCCAGTGGTCTTATAGCGATATCCCTCGACAACACCGTAGAGATACCCTTACCTACACTTTTCGAGTGCAACCAGATTCCATCCAATCGAGAAGAGATCCCAACGCCAGAGGCTGCTCTTCATCACCCACATCTCAAGGGGATAGCAAACAAGATACCAGCCCTCAACAACAGCGCAGATATCCTGATTCTGCTTGGCAGAGACATTCTCCGGCTGCACAAGGTACGTCAGCAAATTAACGGACCACACGACGCACCATTTGCCCAACGCTTTGATCTAGGCTGGGTAATTATAGGCAATGTTTGCATACTCAAGATGAAGAGACCTAATAACATCTCCTCTTACAAAACACACATCTTGCCAAATGGTCGCGGCACTCATTTTCAGCCATGCCCACATCATTACTGGGTGAAAGTGAGCAACACCAAGAGGCAACAGGAATCCTTCAACAACATGAACATGCTCCAGCCCTGGGACGAAAACCTCGGGTCAACAGTGTTCGATTCCACAAATGAAGACAACAAGTTAGCACCCACAAGGGAAGATAAAGAATTCATAAAGGTTATGGACAAAGAATTTGTTCAAGATGACTCCAACAGTTGGGTAGCTCCTTTACCCTTTCGTTTCCCAAGAGCGAGGTTGCCGAACAACCTGCAGCAAGCAACTGCAAGGTTCTCATCCTTAAAGCGTACCCTAAAGAGGAAACCAGAGATGGAGAAGCATTTCATTGACTTTATGCAGAACATCTTTGACAGAGATCATGCTGAACCTGCGCCACCACTGAAGGAAGGAGAAGAATGTTGGTACCTTCCATCCTTTGGTGTCTATCACCCTCGCAAGCCTAACCAGATCAGAGTGGTGTTTGACTCCAGTGCTCAGTATGAAGGCCTCTCTCTC
Source organism: Dendrobates tinctorius (assembly GCF_039654945.1). NCBI lineage: Eukaryota > Metazoa > Chordata > Amphibia > Anura > Dendrobatidae > Dendrobates > Dendrobates tinctorius. The sequence continues at coordinate 475,209 of NW_027361972.1, read as the reverse complement.
AACAACCTGCTACTAACTGGACCCAACCTGAACAACAGCCTCCTTGGAGTATTGATCCGCTTCAGACAAGAACCTGTTGCTATAATGGCCGACATTCAGCAGATGTTTCATTGCTTCATCATGAAGGAAGACAGCAGAAACTATCTTAGGTTCCTATGGCACAAAGACAACAATGTCAACAATCAAGTCATAGACTACCGGATGAAGGTCCATGTCTTCCGCAACAGTCCTTCACCTGCTGTGGCGATCTACCGACTGAGACGGACAGCCCAGGAAGGTGAGAGAGAGTACGGATCCGATGCTCGTCAATTCGTAGAGAAGAACTTCTACGTAGACGACGGGCTCAAGTCCTTGCCCACAAGTGAAGAGGCAATTGACCTACTCTCCAGGACACAGGAAATGCTATCCACATCAAACCTCAGACTCCACAAGATCATCTCTAACAGTCAAGAAGTAATGAGCGTGTTTCCATCTGAGGACCATGCCACGAACCTAAAGGACCTCAACCTAGGTTCTGATGTTCCTCCCACACAGCGCAGCCTTGGTCTACTGTGGGATATCAAACAGGACACCTTCACCTTCCAAGTGTCGCCCTGTGACAAACCCTTTACCAAACGAGGAGTCCTATCTGTCATAAACAGCATCTACGATCCTCTCGGGTTTGTAGCACCCATCACTATTCAAGGCAAGATACTGTTAAGACAGCTCCCTGCCGAGAACACTGATTGGGACACCCCGCTGCCGACTCAGAAACAGCAAAGGTGGGAGACATGGAAGAAGTCCTTGAAGTCCTTAGAGCAACTCCAAGTCCCACGTTGTTATTCTCCAAGATCATCTTTGGCTGCAATCAGAAGAGAAGTCCATATTTTCTGTGATGCATCTACAGAAGCCATAGCCGCAGTAGCTTATCTGAAGACCTTAGAAGCTAATAAGGTGCATTGTGGTTTCATCCTGGGTAAGGCCAAATTAACTCCAAAGCCTGCACACTCTGTACCCAGACTCAAACTTTGTGCTGCAGTACTGGCAGTAGAAATTGCTGAAGTTGTAAGAGACGAAATGGACATTGCAATTGATTCCTTTACCTTCTACACAGACAGCAGAGTGGTACTCGGGTACATACAAAACTGTCACAAATGGCAGACACCCAGTCCCAATCTCCAAGAAGGAGACCTTGATCTCTTAAAAGACAAAGAGGCTCATCGTAACGACTGGCCAATGGGTCTTATCACCAAGGTCATGCCCAGCGAGGACGGAAAGACTCGTAAGACAGAAGTTAAGGTGACAAAAGGGGGCTCTACCCGAACCTTCTTCCATCCGGTCACTGATCTCGTGCTGCTTCTACCAAAGGAGGACGTCACATGAACTGGACATTGCTCCTGGACGTTGCTCACGGCGGGGAGCATACCTACTCATCCCCCAGTTTTATTGAACATTGACATTTTCCATTGGATTGAACTTTGAACATTGCCATTGGATTGCTGGGTTGGTGGAAGAGTTGGCATGTTTGCGGCTTCCCCAATCCGAAGATGGGTTTAATAGACTTGGACTCTTCCGGTGTGATCTACGGGTCAACAACGAGTTGGACTTTAAAAATGTTTGTTATTATTGCATGCATGTTTTTCTTTTCTCTTGTTTTTCAGGTTCGAACGACTTCGAAGAATTACGGACATCGTGAAATCCAAGGATTTCAGACGGGGAGTGTCATGTCCCACGACTTGGGAAATCATTTAATATTTGCATTGCTTGTGTTGTATCCCAGTTGCTAGGCAGAAGTTTGCCTTTCCCTGTATTTTGTCCCAACTCTCTCCCTGTAGTCCTGTGATGTATGTTTGTTCCCTCCTTCATTCTCCATTTTGTGATCGTCCCTCCACCTGTATGCATCCTGTTACATGTCCTCTGAAGAATATTCCTTTTTACCTGCTGCTTTCATCATAATACAAGAATTTCAGTTAAAGCATCCCTCTTTTCCTGGAGTCTTCTTACATGAGATCGTGGCTGAGTTAAGCTGTCTGATTAATCGGTATGAACGTGAGTACAGGTCGATATGGAAAGGGCCTAGAAAGAGAGGTCTATCCAGGCACCATACGTTCTACATATCCATGAGTCAGAATACACCAAATAATAAAAAGATAATGAGGTGCGTTCGCAGCCTGGGGTCCACTGTGCAGAGATGGAAAACTGCTGCTTAGTAATGGCGGAGTATTAAGTGAACACTGGCGGGTTAACTACTGATCCGGTGGGCACAGGGGCGAACTCTGTTACTTCACAGGGCTGCTAACAGAAACGCCGGAGCCTGTTAACCCCACAGGACTTGGCAGAGAAAGGGCATAGCGTAAGGTCACAGGACTCGGCCCTTAGACCACAGGACTGGAGTCCTTCTAGACTGCTAGCGCCAGCTAATTATAACGCATGCAAGTGTGCACAGTGCCGCTCAGGCAGACACCATCGATCTCCTGCAAAAACAAAAAAAATAATAAACCAACCGTACACTCCCTGTCTGACGAGGGATACATCGTGGAGGATTACCTACGCTGTCAGTTCATCGCAGGGCTCCTGTAGAGCACTGACATCACCCAATGTCAGTGTTCTACATGGGAGATCCTCGCTGGACACTCGTTATTAAGTGGACTACGGCAGAAAGGTAAATATAGATTGGGTTATTATTTTAATTTTTAATACAGGAGACGAGGGCGTCGGGGACTAGCTGTTTGGTAAGTATTTACTCTGTTATGTGTTGTATGTATGTTCTGTTATATGTATGTAATGTATGTTCTGTATGTTTTGCTTTTTTGTATTACTGATCACAGCCAGTCTGATGGGACTAATTCGTCCTATCATCGGCAATGCTGTCTGTTGTGAAGTCTCTTTCTGGGCTCCCTCTGGTGGTTACTGGAGGTAGTGGAGCTGGTCAGATTGACAGAAGGATTGTGAATTCTCTTTCTGGGCTCCCTCTGGTGGTTACTGGGGGTAGTGGAGCTGGTCAGATTGACAGAGGTCTGCCATCTGATCATGACGATTGGAGATCTGGGGTTACTGATTGGCGTATTTAAGTCAGCAGACTTCCTTCAATCCCTGCTGGTGATTTCCTTCCTGTGCCTTCTGAGGTCTGATGTCTCCTGCTCTGTTCCTGCATGGTTCAGCTAAGCGGTTCATTTGCTAATCCTTTGCATCTGATCTGGTTTTGTCTATCTCTGCTTTGTGCTGGTCAGCTTGCTCCTGCTGGGGCTGTGCTGGATCACCGCCCATATGTTACTGCTTGTGTCAGTTTGTTCAGTCCCCTGTTATATTGGTCTCTTTTTGCTTTGCTTCCAGTATATACCGGAGTGCTGATATAGTGGGAGCGAAGTTGTGTGAGTTCAGTGTTTTTTGTGCATCAGACATGTTGGATTTTTCAGGGTTTTTTCCATGATTGCAGACACACACACAGACCCGCAGACACACATACATGCAGACCCCGCACACACACATAGTCACCACCAACACTCTTCCCTCCTCCCGATCTGCAGCGTTTCTCGCACCCACATCTGCAGCAAAACCACAGATCTTTTTTACATCTGTGGTTTTGCTGCGGATGTGCCTGACTCAATGGAAGTCAATGGGTGCAAAAACGCTGCAGATCCGCAAAAGAATTGACATGCTGCGGAAAAAAAACGCTACATTTTTGGCAGATTTTTCCACAGCATGTGCAAAGGAAATCTCCATTTCACATAGATTTACATTGACTGTGCACTACACTGCGGATTTGATGCAATTCCGCACGTTCAAAAATGCTGCGGAAACGCATCTAAATCCGCAACGTTTGCACACAGCCTAAAGCACACAAAAATGGGCATTAGAGAGTGCACCAAAGGGCGTTAATGAAAGGGTTTAATGAGTTTAGGCCAAAGATACCACACTGCAGACATATAGAACAGGGAGCCCCACGTAGGTCTCTACTGCCTGGCCCAAATGGGTTCTGGGCATCAGAATTGGCTTCAAAGTGGGCATACAGCCAATTTTCACAGATTTGAATAAGTAACTGATGTTTTTAAGAGGTTAAATGACTTTGGGCCACTGAACTTTGTAGAGTTTTGTAAAAAAATCTACAAGATTCAAAAATATATGAGGTGCTAAAAAGTGACCCCACTGACAGCTATCGCATAATTTACTTACGGGAGCTCTCTATGTGCTACCGAAAGTGCACAAGAGGGTCCAGCCTGTTCCAGGGAGACCGATCGTCTGCGGTAATGATTCATTGACAGAGGGCATAAACAGAAAACGAGGATGAGATTTTGTCACCATTCGTCCATGCATTACCCTCTTATATCAAAGACATGAAGGATATGGTACTAAAATTATGTGACATCACCATCTCTTCATCCACTATTCTCACGAGCCTCGATTGTTGTGAATTCTCTTTCTGGCCTCCCTCTGGTTATTACTGAAGGTAGTGGAGCTGGTCAGATTGACAGAGGGGTTGCGAGTTCTTTTTCTGGGCTCCCTTTGGTGGTTACTGGAGGTAGTGGAACTGATCTGATGACAGATGTTTGCCACCTGATAATGAGGATGACGATTGGAGATCTGGGGTCTCTGATTGGGATTTAAGACAGCTGACTCCCTCTATCCCTGCTGGTGATTTTCTTCCTGTGCCTTCTGAGGTCTGATGTCTCCTGCTCTGTTTCTGCATGGTTAAGCTAAGTGGTTCATTTGCTAGTCTGTTTGCATTTGATCTGGTTTTGTCTATCTCTGCTTTGTGCGGGTCAGCTAGCTCCGGCTGGGGCTGTGCTGAATCACCACCCATATGTTACTGCTTGTACTAGTTTATTTTTTCCCCTGTTATATTGGTCTCTTTTTGCTTTGCTTTCAGAATATACCAGAGTGCTGATATATTGGGGGGCGAAGTCGTGCGACTTCAGTGTTTTCTTCTGCATCAGACGTGTTGGACTTTTTTTGCAGGGTTTTCTGCGTGATTGCAGACAGTATCTTTCCTTTCCTGTCCTGTCTAGTCAGTGTGGGCCCCATCATTTGCTCAGTCTATTTTCCTACCTGCGTTTGTGTTTTCATCTTGTCTCACCGACAATATATGTTTGGGGGCTATCTGTTATGAATGGGTCACCGAGGAGGAACAACAAAAAAGCTAAGTCCCAGAATACCAGAGAGGTTGGTAACTATGCAGATTGCAGATCCCTGATCTTAACCACACAACTAACAGTAGCAGTGGAGCGTTCCTACGATGTTCCTAGACGCCTCGTCACCGCCGGAGGACTACATAAACCTAAAGCAAGAATAGGGAAAACTAACTGCCCCAGAGCAGACCCCAAAGGAATAGACAGCCCCCACACATGTATTGACGGTGAAGCAAGATGAAAACACAAACACAGGCAGGAAAATAGGCTGAGCAAACGATGGGGCACGACTAACTAGAAAGGACAGGAAAGGAAAGCCACTGTCTGCAATCTGCCAAAAAACCCTACCAAAATAACGTCCAACACGTCTGATAGCAAAATTAACCCTGAAGTCACTAGACTTCTCCCACTATATCAGCACTCTGAAATATTCAGAAACAGAGCAAAAAGAGGCCAATCTAATAAGGGACAAAAAGGCAAATTGGCAAATACAGATAAATAGGAGTGGAAGTTCAGCATAGCCCCAGCAGGGGCAAGCTGACCACACAAGAAACTGAATTGACCAACAAGCGCAAGTGTGAACATTAGCAAAAAACAAACTGAACTTGAGAAGGCTGGAAGAGAGCTGAAGTCCAAGACCTGAGAAGCAGACTGAATCACCAGCACCAGGACAGGGCGTCGGCTGTCTTATATCCAGTCTGATACTCCAGAGATCCCATTGTTATCCTCCTCATCAGGTGGCAGATCACTACTACTTAAACCAACCTCACTACCTCCTGTCACCACCAGAGGGAGAACGGAAGGAGAACTCTCAACTGGTGGAGCAGAAAATGAGCTCATAACAGCTATCTATTCCTTTGGGGTCTGCTCCGGGGCAGTTTAGATTTCCCCTTTCTTGCTTTAGGCTTAGTTAGCTCTCTGGCTGTGCCGAGGCGTCTAGGATCATCGTAGGTACGCTCCACGGCTACTGCTAGTTGTGTGGATAGGATCAGGGGTCTGCAATCCGCTTAGTGACCAACCTCTCTGGTTTTCTGTGGTTTAGCCTGGGCCTGCTATCCTCCTCGGTGACCCATTCATAACACTCGATGTTGAGGCCTTATATTCTAATATTGGTCATGAACTTGGCATTACAGCGGTTGCACAATTCCTTTCCACCAAAGTCAAACAATTCAATGTACATAATGATTTGGTAATATCACTTTTACGGGTCATTTTAGAACACAATTATTTTATCTTTGCCTGCGTCTTTTACCACTGTGTGAAAGGCACCACCATGGGTACTTCTTGTGCACTGACTTCTGCTAATTTATTTTTAGGGTGGTGGGAAGATAAAGTTGGTGAATAATTACTTTTTTACACTAGTCACTTTTTTTCGGGGGGGGGGAGTTGGTACATCGATGATGTACTTATCGTTTGGGATGGCAATGTCCACTTATTTTGTGACTTTGTTACAGGTATGAATAGGAATTAAATTGCCAAGTTCTTTACACATGAAATTGGAAACAAATGCATCAATTTCCTAGATTTGACGATCGGTATTCAGGATGATGGCTCCATCCACAAGGCTAATAGCAGGAATACAGGTGGGACAGTATTCAAGGACTCGCCAAAGCAGTTCAGAGAATGAAAGTTTTGGTAGAGAGTACCATAATCTTTGTGAAAAGATTTACAGCTAGAGGTTACCCGAAAGAAGCTTTTTTATAAGGCATTTAATATAGCAAAATCAAAGAAAGTTCCCATACTGGACCCAAGAGACAAAAAAAGGGATAATTCTATCATTAGATCCATAGGGACCCATGAGGACCAAACCCCAGAAGCTATAAATATACGGCGCAGGTACTGACCTATCTTGCAGACAGATCCTGATTTGAAAGCTATAATTGTCTCATATCCATCAGGGTTATGAATGAGTCACCGGAGGAGGAAAAAACAAAAATGCAAGCTAAGTCCAGAAAACCGGAGAGGTTGGTAGCTAGCGGATTGCAGACCCCTGATCCTATTCACAACAACTAACAGTAGCCGTGGAGCGTTCCTACGGTGGTCCTAGACGCCTCTTCACAGCCAGAGAACTAAATAAGCCTATAGAAAGAAAGGGGAAATCTAAACTGCCCCAGAGCAGACCCCAAAGCAATAGACAGCCCCCAACATGTATTGTCGGTGAAAACAGATGAAAACACAAACACAGACAGAAAGACAGGCAGAGCAAACGATGGGGCCCAACTAACTAGATAGGAAAGGACAGAAAAGATGCTGGCTGCAATCCGCAAAAACCCTACCAAAAATGTCCCAACACGTCTGATAGGAAAAACGGCCCTGAAGTCACTAGACTTCAAAATCCCTATATCAGCACTCCGATATATTCTGAAGACAGAGCAAAAGAGATTTAACCGATCAGGGACAAAAATGGAAATTCAGCAGAGCCCCAGCCGGGGCTGGCAGAACACAAAACTAAGCAAATCAGACAAAATCTCATGGAACAATAGCAGAGCAAAACTTAGCTTTAGAAGACAGGAACTGAACTGGAGGCCAGAGCTCAGAGCAGAGAAATCACCAGCAACCCTACAGGGCGTCAGCTGCCTTATATCCACTCAGAGATTCCGGATGTCCAATCGCAATCCACCTGTTCAGGTGACAGGTTTCTCCCATCCAAATCAGTTTCACCACCTCCTTTCACAAGCAGAGGGAGTTCATCGGACATCAAAGGTGAACAAGAAAATGAGCTCATAACACATCAGTGTCCTATCAGAGAGTTCTCACCTTACATGAGCAACTAGTGCAAAGCCATTTTACATCAATAAGGACTCCACAAGCACAGGGGAATTGGCCTAAAAAAATACAAATTGGCTCTTATCCCGTCAATTCTTCCCAATTTTGAAAATACCTGCGTAGTATTAAAGAATTTGCGAATCTCCATGACAATTGGAAATTCAATATCAGAGATAGAATAAAGGACAAAAAGAGTTATTTACATAGGAGAATGCTCTGCACAAAGTTATACATTGGAAAAACAATCCAGGAAATCAGAAGGATCTCCAAACACATTAGCCCAATCAACAGCGAAGCCAATATCCGTCCACGCTGTACACGTGCTGCTCACGAGGCTCTGCTCCGTACACACCGCTCCTCTCTGTACATGCTGTACACACACGGCTCCACACCATACACCTCGTGCTCTGCTCCGTACACCTCATACACGCATCTCCACTCTGTACACCTCGTACACACATATCCGCTCCGTACACCTCGTACACGTGCGGCTCCACTCCGTACACCTCATACACACATCTCCGCTCCAACAACTCATACACGTGCGGCTCCACTCCGTACACCTCGTACACACATCTCCGCTCCTACACCTCATACACGTGCGGCTCCACTCCGTACACCTCGTACATACATCTCCGCTCCGTACACCTCGTACACGTGCGGCTCCACTCCGTACACCTCATACACACATCTCCGCTCCAACAACTCATACACGTGCGGCTCCACTCCGTACACCTCGTACACACATCTCCGCTCCGTACACCTCGTACACGTGCGACTCCGCTCCGTACACCTCGTACACACATCTCTGCTCCGTACACCTCGTACACGTGCGGCTCCACTCCGTGCACCTCATACACACATCTCCGCTCCAACAACTCATACAAGTGTGGCTCCGCTCCGTACACCTCGCACACACATCTCCGCTCTGTACACCTCGTACACGTGCGGCTCCATTCCGTACACCTCGTACACACATCTCCGCTCCGTACACCTTGTACACGTGCGACTCCGCTCCGTACACCTTGTACACACATCTCCGCTCCGTACACCTCGTACACGTGCAGCTCCACTCCGTACACCTCATACACACATCTCCGCTCCAACAACTCTTACACATGCGGCTCCGCTCCATACACCTCGTACACACATCTCCGCTCTGTACACCTCGTACACGTGCGGCTCCATTCCGTACACCTCGTACACACATCTCCGCTCCGTACACCTCGTACACGTACGGCTCCGCTCCGTAAACCTCGCACACACACATGTCTACTCTCCGTACATCTCGTATACACGCCTCGTACTCGCATGGCTCTGCTCCGTACACCTCGCACACATATCTCCGCTCCGTACACCTCGTGCACACATGGCTCTGCTACGTACACCTCGTACACACACGGCTCCGCTCCGTACACCTCGTACACGCATGGCTCCGCTCCGTACACCTCGTACACGCGCGGCTCAGCTCCATACACCTCGTACACGAGCGGCTCAGCTCCGTACACTTCGTACACACGCGGCTCCGCTCCGTACACCTCGTACACGCGCGGCTCCGCTCCATACACCTCGTACACGCCTGGCTCCGCTCCGTACACCTCGTACATGCGCGGCTCCACTCCGTACACCTTGTACAGGTGCGGCTCCATTCCGTACACCTTGTACACACATCTCCGCTCCATACACCTCGTACACGTGCGGCTCCGCTCCGTACACCTCGTACACACATCTCCGCTCCGTACACCTCGTACACGTGCGGCTCCGCTCCGTACACCTCGTACACACATCTCCGCTCCGTACACCTCGTACACACATCTCCACTCCGTACACCTCGTACACGTGCGGCTCCACTCCGTACACCTCGTACACACATCTCCGCTCCGTACACCTCGTACACGTACGGCTCCGCTCCGTACACCTCGCACACACACACGTCTCCTCTCCGTACATCTCGTATACATGCCTCGTACTCGCATGGCTCTGCTCCGTACACCTCGTACACACATCTCCTCTCCGTACACCTCGTACACACGCGGCTCCGCTCCGTACACCTCGTATACACGCGGCTCCGCTCCGTGCACCTCGTACACACGCGGCTCTGCTCCGTGCACCTCGTACACACGCGGCTCCGCTCCGTGCACCTCGTACACACGCGGCTCCGCTCCGTGCACCTCGTACACATGCGGCTCCGCTCCGTGCACCTCGTACACACGCGGCTCCGCTCCGTGCACCTCGTACACACGCGGCTCCGCTCCGTACACCTCGTGCACACGCGGCTCCGCTCCGTACACCTCGTGCACACGCGGCTCCGCTCCGTACACCTCGTGCACACACGGCTCCGCTCCGTACACCTCGTACACACACGGCTCCGCTCCGTACACCTCGTACACACACGGCTCCACTTCGTACACACACGGCTCCGCTCCGTACACCTCGTACACACACGGCTCCGCTCCGTACACTTCGTACACACGCGGCTCCGCTCCGTACACCTCGTACACACGCGGCTCTGCTCCGTGCACCTCGTACACACGCGGCTCCGCTCCGTGCACCTCGTGCACACACGGCTCCGCTCCGTACACCTCGTGCACACACGGCTCCGCTCCGTACACCTCGTACTCACACGGCTCCGCTCCGTACACCTCGTACACACGGCTCCGCTCCGTACACCTCGTACACACACGGCTCCGCTCCGTACACCTCGTACACACACGGCTCCGCTCCGTACACCTCGTACACACACGGCTCCGCTCCGTACACCTCGTACACACACGGCTCCGCTCCGTACACCTCGTACACACACGGCTCCACTTCGTACACACACGGCTCCGCTCCGTACACCTCGTACACACACGGCTCCGCTCCGTACACTTTGTACACACGCGGCTCCGCTCCGTACACCTCGTACACACGCGGCTCCGCTCCGTACACTTCGTACACACGCGGCTCCGCTCCGTACACCTCGTACACACATGGCTCCGCTCCGTACACCTCGTACACACATGGCTCCGCTCCGTACACCTCGTACACACGCGGCTCCGCTCCGTACACCTCGTACAGACGCGGCTCCGCTCCGTACACCTCGTACACACACGGCTCCGCTCCGTACACCTCGTACACACGGCTCCGCTCCGTACACCTCGTACACACACGGCTCCGCTCCGTACACCTCGTACACACACGGCTCCGCTCCGTACACCTCGTACACACACGGCTCCGCTCCGTACACCTCGTACACACACGGCTCCACTTCGTACACACACGGCTCCGCTCCGTACACTTCGTACACACGCGGCTCCGCTCCGTACACTTCGTACACACGCGGCTCCGCTCCGTACACCTCGTACACACAGGGCTCCGCTCCGTACACCTCGTACACACACGGCTCCGCTCCGTACACCTCGTACACACACGGCTCCGCTCCGTACACCTCGTACACACACGGCTCCGCTCCGTACACTTCGTACACACGCGGCTCCGCTCCGTACACTTCGTACACACGCGGCTCCGCTCCGTACACCTCGTGCACACACGGCTCCGCTCCGTACACCTCGTACACACACGGCTCCGCTCCGTACACCTCGTACACACACGGCTCCGCTCCGTACACCTCGTACACACACGGCTCCGCTCCGTACACCTCGTACACACACGGCTCCGCTCCGTACACCTCGTACACACACGGCTCCGCTCCGTACACCTCGTACACACATGGCTCCGCTCCGTACACCTCGTACACACACGGCTCCACTTCGTACACACACGGCTCCGCTCCGTACACCTCGTACACACACGGCTCCGCTCCGTACACTTCGTACACACGTGGCTCCGCTCCGTACACCTCGTACACACGCGGCTCCGCTCCGTACACCTCGTACACACACGGCTCCGCTCCGTACACCTCGTACACACGCGGCTCCGCTCCGTACACTTCGTACACATGCGGCTCCGCTCCGTACACCTCGTACACACACGGCTCCGCTCCGTACACCTCGTACACACACGGCTCCGCTCCGTACACCTCGTACACACGCGGCTCCGCTCCGTACACCTCGTACACACACGGCTCCGCTCCGTACACCTCGTACACACGCGGCTCCGCTCCGTACACCTCGTACACACACGGCTCCGCTCCGTACACCTCGTACACACGCGGCTCCGCTCCGTAGACCTCGTACACACACGGCTCCGCTCCGTACACCTCGTACACACACAGCTCCGCTCCGTACACCTCGTACACACACGAGTCCGCTCCGTACACCTCGTACACTTCGTACACACGCGGCTCCGCTCCGTACACCTTGTACACACGCGGCTCCGCTCCGTACACCTCGTACACACACGGCTCCGCTCCGTACACCTCGTACACACGCGGCTCCGCTCCGTACACCTCGTACACACGCGGCTCCGCTCCGTACACCTCGCACACACGCGGCTCCGCTCCGTACACCTCGTACACACACGGCTCCGCTCCGTACACCTCGTACACCTCGTACACACACGGCTCCGCTCCGTACACCTCGTACACACGCGGCTCCGCTCCGTACACCTCGTACACACGCGGCTCCGCTCCGTACACCTCGTACACCTCGTACACACGCGGCTCCGCTCCGTACACCTCGTACACACGCGGCTCCGCTCCGTACACCTCGTACACACACGGCTCCGCTCCGTACACCTCGTACACACATCTCCTCTCCGTACACCTCGTACACACGCGGCTCCGCCCCGTACACCTCGTACACACAGGGCTCCGCTCCGTACACCTCGTACACACGCGGCTCCGCTCCGTACACCTCGCACACACGCGGCTCCGCTCCGTACACCTCGTACACACACGGCTCCGCTCCGTACACCTCGTACACACGCGGCTCCGCTCCGTACACCTCGTACACACACGGCTCCGCTCCGTACACCTCGTACACACACGGCTCCGCTCCGTACACCTCGTACACACACGGCTCCGCTCCGTACACCTCGTACACACACGGCTCCGCTCCGTACACCTCGTACACACACGGCTCCGCTCCGTACACCTCGTACACCTCGTACACACACGGCTCCGCTCCGTGCACCTCGTAGACACACGGCTCTGCTACATCCACCCTGTAAACCCCTCCTGACCCCACACAGAAACTTCCCCTCATCCAGCACCATGACAACCAGCACAGCAGAGTCCTGCACACACTGAGGCCCCTGATCATGTGACTCCTGACTCCTCCCCTCCTGTGACCTCATCACAGGTCCTGTGCGCACAGAGCAGCCATCGTCGCTCCTGAATGATATTGTCCAGTGTAGGGATTCGCCCCTTGCTGGTAACGCCCAGTTGTCAGTTTATTGTTTTTTTCTAGGAGTTCTAGAATGTTACAAATAAGATTTCCTGGGCAGAGCGGTGGGAGCTGTGACGGCTCACTGTGAGGATGCCCTGAAGGTTGTGTGTGGCTCCAGAACGTGACTTCAGGACATATAGACGCTGGTGGCGTTCACCATCCACTTCTTCTCTAATCCACCACCGCGTCAGCCTTGATGTTTCCGGCAGCTGAGCCGTTCCTGTAAGATCACAAGTCCGGGTTCTTACTTGTACTGAGAGTAAATCATCCTGCGCCGGTTTCACCCACCGAGCGCTTTTCTTTTTCTTCTGATCCTCGGCAGCTAAGCTGCACACGTCACGTCTCCTATGTGGATGCCTGTCACGGAGCTGAGGCATGACTTCACCTCCTCTGGGTAGACGAATGTGTCTGCTATTCACAGGACTTGGTGGGTAAATAAGACTAGGCCTGACTTCCTGGAGATATGTGTAGACTAGGCCTGACTTCCTGGAGATATGTGTAGACTAGGCATGACTTCCTGGAGATATGTGCAGACTAGGCATGACTTGCTGGAGATATGTATAGACTAGGCATGACTTGCTGGAGATATGTGTAGACTAGGCATGACTTCCTGGAGATATGTGTAGACTAGGCATGACTTGCTGGAGATATGTGTAGACTAGGCCTGACTTGCTGGAGATATGTGTAGACTAGGCCTGACTTGCTGGAGATATGTGTAGACTAGGCATGACTTGCTGGAGATATGTGTAGACTAGGCATGACTTCCTGGAGATATGTGTAGACTAGGCATGACTTGCTGGAGATATGTGTAGACTAGGCCTGACTTGCTGGAGATATGTATAGACTAGGCATGACTTGCTGGAGATATGTGTAGACTAGGCCTGACTTGCTGGAGATATGTATAGACTAGGCATGACTTGCTGGAGATATGTGTAGACTAGGCATGACTTCCTGGAGATATGTGTAGACTAGGCCTGACTTCCTGGAGATATGTGTAGACTAGGCCTGACTTGCTGGAGATATGTGTAGACTAGGCCTGACTTGCTGGAGATATGTATAGACTAGGCATGACTTGCTGGAGATATGTGTAGACTAGGCATGACTTGCTGGAGATATGTGTAGACTAGGCCTGACTTGCTGGAGATATGTATAGACTAGGCATGACTTCCTGGAGATATGTGTAGACTAGGCATGACTTGCTGGAGATATGTGTAGACTAGGCCTGACTTGCTGGAGATATGTATAGACTAGGCATGACTTGCTGGAGATATGTGTAGACTAGGCATGACTTGCTGGAGATATGTGTAGACTAGGCATGACTTGCTGGAGATATGTGTAGACTAGGCATGACTTGCTGGAGATATGTGTAGACTAGGCCTGACTTGCTGGAGATATGTGTAGACCAGGCATGACTTGCTGGAGATATGTATGGACTAGGCATGACTCGCTGGAGATATGTGTAGACCAGGCATGACTTGCTGGAGATATGTGTAGACTAGGTATGACTTGCTGGAGATATGTATAGACTAGGCATGACTTGCTGGAGATATGTGTAGACTAGGCATGACTTGCTGGAGATATGTGTAGACTAGGCCTGACTTGCTGGAGATATGTGTAGACCAGGCATGACTTGCTGGATATATGTATGGACTAGGCATGACTTGCTGGAGATATGTATAGACTAGGCATGACTCGCTGGAGATATGTGTAGACCAGGCATGACTTGCTGGAGATATGTATAGACTAGGCATGACTTGCTGGAGATATGTGTAGACTTGGCCTGACTTGCTGGAGATATGTATAGACTAGGCCTGACTTGCTGGAGATATGTGTAGACTAGGCATGACTTGCTGGAGATATGTGCAGACTAGGCATGACTTGCTGGAGATATGTGTAGACCAGGCATGACTTGCTGGAGATATGTATGGACTAGGCATGACTCGCTGGAGATATGTGTAGACTAGGCATGACTTGCTGGAGATATGTGTAGACTAGGCATGACTTGCTGGAGATATGTGTAGACTAGGCATGACTTGCTGGAGATATGTGTAGACTAGGCATGACTTGCTGGAGATATGTGCAGACTAGGCATGACTTGCTGGAGATATGTGCAGACTAGGCATGACTTGCTGGAGATATGTGTAGACCAGGCATGACTTGCTGGATATATGTATGGACTAGGCATGACTTGCTGGAGATATGTATGGACTAGGCATGACTCGCTGGAGATATGTGTAGACCAGGCATGACTTGCTGGAGATATGTATAGACTAGGTATGACTTGCTGGAGATATGTATAGACTAGGCATGACTTGCTGGAGATATGTGTAGACTTGGCATGACTTGCTGGAGATATGTATAGACTAGGCATGACTTGCTGGAGATATGTGTAGACTAGGCATGACTTGCTGGAGATATGTGCAGACTAGGCCTGACTTGCTGGAGATATGTATAGACTAGGCATGACTTGCTGGAGATATGTGTAGACTAGGCATGACTTGCTGGAGATATGTGTAGACTTGCATGACTTGCTGGAGATTTGTATAGACTAGGCCTGACTCGCTGGAGATATGTGTAGACCAGGCCTGACTTGCTGGAGATATGTATAGACTAGGCATGACTTGCTGGAGATATGTGTAGACTAGGCATGACTTGCTGGAGATATGTGCAGACTAGGCATGACTTGCTGGAGATATGTATAGACTAGGCATGACTTGCTGGAGATATGTGTAGACTAGGCCTGACTTGCTGGAGATATGTATAGACTAGGCCTGACTTCCTGGAGATATGTATAGACTAGGCATGACTTGCTGGAGATATGTGTAGACTTGGCCTGACTTGCTGGAGATATGTATAGACTAGGCATGACTTGCTGGAGATATGTATAGACTAGGCATGACTTGCTGGAGATATGTGCAGACTAGGCATGACTTGCTGGAGATATGTGCAGACTAGGCATGACTTGCTGGAGATATGTGTAGACTTGCTGGAGATATGTCCAGACTAGGCATGACTTGCAGGAGATATGTGCAGACTAGGCATGACTTGCTGGAGATATGTGTAGACTTGCATGACTTGCTGGAGATTTGTATAGACTAGGCCTGACTTGCTGGAGATATGTATAGACTAGGCATGACTTCCTGGAGATATGTATAGACCAGGCATGACTTGCTGGAGATATGTATAGACTAGGCCTGACTCGCTGGAGATATGTGTAGACTAGGCATGACTTGCTGGAGATATGTATAGACCAGGCATGACTTGCTGGAGATATGTATAGACTAGGCATGACTTGCTGGAGATATGTTTAGACTAGGCATGACTTGCTGGAGATATATGTAGACTAGGCATGACTTGCTGGAGATATGTGTAGACTAGGCCTGACTTGCTGGAGATATGTGTAGACTAGGCATGACTCGCTGGAGATATGTGTAGACCAGGCATGACTTGCTGGAGATATGTATAGACTAGGTATGACTTGCTGGAGATATGTATAGACTAGGCATGACTTCCTGGAGATATGTATAGACTAGGCATGACTTCCTGGAGATATGTGCAGACTAGGCATGACTTGCTGGAGATATGTGTAGACTAGGCATGACTTGCTGGAGATATGTATAGACTAGTCATGACTTGCTGGAGATATGTATAGACTAGGCATGACTTCCTGGAGATATGTGCAGACTAGGCATGACTTGCTGGAGATATGTGTAGACTTGCATGACTTGCTGGATATATATGTGTAGACTAGGCATGACTTCCTGGAGATATGTGTAGACTAGGCCTGACTCGCTGGAGATATGTATAGACTAAGCATGACTTGCTGGAGATATGTGTAGACTAGACCTGACTCGCTGGAGATATGTATAGACTAGGCATGACTTGCTGGAGATATGTGTAGACTAGGCATGACTTGCTGGAGATATGTGTAGACTAGGCCTGACTTGCTAGAGATATGTGTAGACTAGGCCTGACTTGCTGGAGATATGTATAGACTAGTCATGACTCGCTGGAGATATGTATAGACTAGGCCTGACTTGCTGGAGATATGTGTAGACTAGGCATGACTTGCTGGAGATATGTATAGACTAGGCATGAATTGCTGCAGATATGTGTAGACTACGCCTGAGTTGCTGGAGATATGTATAGACTAGGCCTGACTTGCTGGAGATATGTATAGACTAGGCATGACTTGCTGGAGATATGTGTAGACTAGGCATGACTTACTGGAGATATGTGTAGACTAGGCATGACTTACTGGAGATTTGTATAGACCAGGCATGACTTGCTGGAGATATGTATGGACTAGGCCTGACTTGCTGGAGATATGTATAGACTAGGCATGACTTCCTGGAGATATGTGTAGACTAGGCATGACTTGCTGGAGATATGTATAGACTAGTCATGACTTGCTGGAGATATGTATAGACTAGGCATGACTTCCTGGAGATATGTGCAGACTAGGCATGACTTGCTGGAGATATGTGTAGACTTGCATGACTTGCTGGATATATATGTGTAGACTAGGCATGACTTCCTGGAGATATGTGTAGACTAGGCCTGACTCGCTGGAGATATGTATAGACTAAGCATGACTTGCTGGAGATATGTGTAGACTAGACCTGACTCGCTGGAGATATGTATAGACTAGGCATGACTTGCTGGAGATATGTGTAGACTAGGCATGACTTGCTGGAGATATGTGTAGACTAGGCCTGACTTGCTGGAGATATGTGTAGACTAGGCCTGACTTGCTGGAGATATGTATAGACTAGTCATGACTCGCTGGAGATATGTATAGACTAGGCCTGACTTGCTGGAGATATGTGTAGACTAGGCATGACTTGCTGGAGATATGTATAGACTAGGCATGAATTGCTGCAGATATGTGTAGACTACGCCTGAGTTGCTGGAGATATGTATAGACTAGGCCTGACTTGCTGGAGATATGTATAGACTAGGCATGACTTGCTGGAGATATGTGTAGACTAGGCATGACTTACTGGAGATATGTGTAGACTAGGCATGACTTACTGGAGATTTGTATAGACCAGGCATGACTTGCTGGAGATATGTATGGACTAGGCCTGACTTTCTGGAGATATGTATAGACTAGGCATGACTTCCTGGAGATATGTGTAGACTAGGCATGACTTGCTGGAGATATGTATAGACTTGCATGACTTGCTGGAGATATGTGTAGACTAGGCATGACTTGCTGGAGATATGTATAGACTAGGCCTGACTCGCTTGAGATATGTGTAGACTAGGCCTGACTTGCTGGAGATATGTATAGACTAGGCATGACTCGCTGAAGATATGTGTAGACTAGGTTTGACTGTTGTGATTGGGTCACCGAGGAGGAAAGCAAGACCAAGCTAAGCCACAGAAAACCAGAGAGGTTGGTAACTAAGCGGATTGCAGACCCCTGATCCTATCCCCACAACTATCAGTAGCCGTGGAGCGTACCTACGATGATTCTAGACGCCTCGACACAGCCGGAGAGCTAAATAAGCCTAAAGCAAGAAAGGGGAATTCTAAACTGCCCCAGAGCAGACCCCAAAAGAATAGATAGCCCCCAAACATATATTGTCGGTGAGACAAGATGAAAACACAAACGCAGTTAGGAAAATAGGCTGAGCAAACGATGGGGCCCACACTAACTAGACAGGACAGGAAAGGAAAGACACTGTCTGTAATCACGCAAAAAACCTGCAAAAAATGCCCAACACTTCTGATAGAAAAAACACTGAAGTCACACGACTTCGCCCACTATATCAGCACTCTGGTATATTCTGAAAGCAGAGCAAAGAGAAGCCAATCTAATAAGGGACAAAAACAAACTGGTACAAACAGTAGCATAAGGATGATGATTCAGCACAGCCCCAGCGGGGCTGACTGACAACACAAAACTGAAATAGACAAAACCAAATGTGAACAATAGCAAAAGAACACTTAGTTTCCAGCTCAGTCCCTGCATGCTCAAGCTAAGTCCTCAGGAGGCAGGAAAAAATCACCAGCAGGGATAGAGGGAGTCGGCTGTCTTAAATCCAATCAGAAACTCCATATGTCCAATCGTCCTACTCATTATCAGGTGGCAGACCTCTGTCAATTAGATCAGCTCCATTACCTCCTGTAACCACCAGAGTGAGCCCGGAAAGAGAACTCGCGACCCCTCTGTCAATACAACCAGCAGGCCAGAAAGTGAATTCACAACACCTGACTTGCTGGAGATATGTGTAGACTAGGCCTGACTTGCTGGAGATATGTATAGACCAGGCATGACTCGCTGGAGATATGTGTACACTAGGCCTGACTTCCTGGAGATATGTGTAGACTAGGCCTGACTCGCTGGAGATATGTATAGACCAGGCACGACTTGCTGGAGATATGTGTAGACTAGGCATGACTTGCTGGAGATATGTGTAGACTAGGCATGACTTGCTGGAGATATGTATAGACTAGGCATGACTTGCTGGAGATATGTATAGACTAGGTATGACTTGCTGGAGATATGTATAGACTAGGCATGACTTGCTGGAGATATGTGTAGACTAGGCATGACTTGCTGGAGATATGTATAGACTAGGCCTTACTTTCTGGAGATATGTGTAGACTAGGCATGACTCGCTGGAGATATGTGTAGACTAGGCATGACTTGCTGGAGATATGTGTAGACTAGGCATGACTTGCTGGAGATATGTGTAGACTAGGCATGACTTGCTGGAGATATGTATAGACTAGGCATGACTCGCTGGAGATATGTATAGACTAGGCATGACTTGCTGGAGATATGTGTAGACTAGGCATGACTTGCTGGAGATATGTGTAGACTAGGCATGAGTTGCTGGAGATATGTGTAGACTAGGCCTGACTTGCTGGAGATATGTATAGACTAAGCATGACTTGCTGGAGATATGTGTAGACTAGGCATGACTTGCTGGAGATATGTATAGACTAGGCCTGACTTGCTGGAGATATGTGTAGACTAGGCATGACTTGCTGGAGATATGTGTAGACTAGGCATGACTTGCTGGAGATATGTGTAGACTAGGCCTGACTTGCTGGAGATATGTGTAGACTAGGCCTGACTTGCTGGAGATATGTGTAGACTAGGCCTGACTTGCTGGAGATATGTGTAGACTAGGCCTGACTTGCTGGAGATATGTGTAGACTAGGCATGACTTGCTGGAGATATGTGTAGACTAGGCATGACTTGCTGGAGATATGTGTAGACTAGGCCTGACTTGCTGGAGATATGTGTAGACTAGGCATGACTTGCTGGAGATATGTGTAGACTAGGCATGACTTGCTGGAGATATGTGTAGACTAGGCCTGACTTGCTGGAGATATGTGTAGACTAGGCCTGACTTGCTGGAGATATGTGTAGACTAGGCCTGACTTGCTGGAGATATGTGTAGACTAGGCCCGACTTGCTGGAGATATGTGTAGACTAGGCCCGACTTGCTGGAGATATGTGTAGACTAGGCATGAGTTGCTGGAGATATGTGTAGACTAGGCCTGACTTGCTGGAGATATGTATAGACTAGGCATGACTTGCTGGAGATATGTATAGACTAGGCATGACTCGCTGGAGATATGTGTAGACTAGGCCTGACTTGCTGGAGATATGTGTAGACTAGGCATGACTCGCTGGAGATATGTATAGACTAGGCCTGACTTGCTGGAGATATGTATAGACTAAGCCTGACTTGCTGGAGATATGTGTAGACTAGGCCTGACTTGCTGGAGATATGTGTAGACTAGGCATGACTTGCTGGAGATATGTGTAGACTAGGCATGACTTGCTGGAGATATGTGTAGACTAGGCATGACTTGCTGGAGATATGTATAGACTAGGCCTGACTTGCTGGAGATATGTGTAGACTAGGCCTGACTTGCTGGAGATATGTGTAGACCAGGCCTGACTTGCTGGAGATATGTGTAGACTAGGCCTGACTTGCTGGAGATATGTGTAGACTAGGCCTGACTTGCTGGAGATATGTGTAGACTAGGCATGACTTCCTGGAGATATGTGTAGACTAGGCCTGACTTGCTGGAGATATGTGTAGACTAGGCATGGCTTGCTGGAGATATGTGTAGACTAGGCATGGCTTGCTGGAGATATGTGTAGACTAGGCCTGACTTGCTGGAGATATGTGTAGACTAGGCATGACTTGCTGGAGATATGTGTAGACTAGGCCTGACTTGCTGGAGATATGTGTAGACTAGGCATGGCTTGCTGGAGATATGTGTAGACTAGGCATGGCTTGCTGGAGATATGTATAGACTAGGCCTGACTTGCTGGAGATATGTTTAGACTAGGCATGACTTGCTGGAGATATGTGTAGACTAGGCATGACTTGCTGGAGATATGTGTAGACTAGGCATGACTTGCTGGAGATATGTATAGACTAGGCCTGACTTCCTGGAGATATGTGTAGACTAGGCCTGACTTGCTGGAGATATGTGTAGACTAGGCCTGACTTGCTGGAGATATGTACAGACTAGGCATGACTCGCTGGAGATATGTGTAGACTAGGCCTGACTTGGTGGAGATATGTATAGACTAGGCCTGACTTGCTGGAGATATGTGTAGACTAGGCCTGACTTGCTGGAGATATGTGTAGACTAGGCCTGACTTGCTGGAGATATGTGTAGACTAGGCCTGACTTGCTGGAGATATGTGTAGACTAGGCATGACTCCCTGGAGATATGTGTAGACTAGGCCTGACTTGCTGGAGATATGTGTAGACTAGGCCTGACTTGCTGGAGATATGTGTAGACTAGGCATGACTTGCTGGAGATATGTGTAGACTAGGCCTGACTTGCTGGAGATATGTATAGACCAGGCATGACTTGCTGGAGATATGTATAGACTAGGCATGACTTGCTGGAGATATGTTTAGACTAGGCATGACTTGCTGGAGATATGTGTAGACTAGGCCTGACTTGCTGGAGATATGTTTAGACTAGGCATGACTTGCTGGAGATATGTGTAGACTAGGCCTGACTTGCTGGAGATATGTGTAGACTAGGCATGACTCCCTGGAGATATGTGTAGAATAGGCCTGACTTGCTGGAGATATGTATCTGCACAGACGGAAGACTAGACGTCTAGAGCGCCTCCAGGAGGCCACGTACTGTAGGGAAACATGGCGTGCTGACGGTGAACAGTCCCCGCAGGGGGATATATACAATGCTGTGCTGGCTAGTAGGTGAAAATTCGTTGATGATAAATATTTCCTGGCTAAATGCAACTTTGTAAATAGTCTTCATTAGAAATGTTCCATCATCAGTGTCTGCAAGTCCTGTTATCTAGCAGAGCGCCCTGCAAAAATGCTACAAATCCCGCCGAGCTCCTGGCTGTGACTGCTCTCCCTCTCTTCTCTCTGTGTTAGGGAAGAGTCAGACGCCGTACAACTCGGACGAGCGCTAAGACTGGCCGTCTGCTCTCCTGGTTCTAGCGTCACAGCTGCCCAGAAATACAGCAATTTGCATAAGTTTTCACCCCTCTTGGCTTGTTACCTATCTTGTTACCTGTGTGTAAATATTTTTGTAATCTGATTTGTGGGTGATAAATCAGCACTAAATAGTCTAAGTTGGTGAAGTGAGAAATATAGGCATACAATAACTTTTTGGTTGGGATCTAAAAATCTACCTGTGCATATGTGTTCACGCCTTTTGCCATGAAGCCCCTAAAATTTTCTGGTGCAAGCGATTTCCTTTCATAAGTGAAAGATTGCACCCAGGTGGTCTTCCTCAGGGTCACATGGTCTGTCAGTACACACACACCTTTTCGGAGAGTCCACAGAGGCTGCGACCCCAGTAAAGTGAAGCTGTCGGGTCCCCATTCCCTCTAACTCACTGATGAGTAAGTTCCCGGCCTATCTGGCCCTAGATAACATTTTTCCAGTCACATGGCGCTCGTTGCCCCGGACTAGTCCGCCCTCTTTCCATGTTATCGGGCCCCTGTGGGCGTGATAACATAATGTGCACACGCGGTGTCATCACCGCTTATGCGGATCTAGCGCATGCGCCGCTCATTCCGGCCACGTCACTGCGTCTCTGAAGCCGGGTGTACGCACTCCGCATGACCAAAAGTTATCTTCCAAACTTCTGCACATGCGCCGTGCGCCTCTGGAGCCGGCTGGATTTTACAATCGAGGTCATAAAATCTTCTATATTTGGTGACAGAAGATTTTAGTTTTTTTTTATTTTAACTTTTTCACACTTTTTGCCTCCACTTTTCAGACTCTGGAGCTGCCTTCATTTTCCATGACCCCGTCCCATCGTCAGGTTGTGTCTGAGGGGACAGCCTCGCTTTCCAGTGCACGGCGTCCTACATAGCCAGGACATGCCGGTGTTGTGCTATCCGGATGGGAGGACTGTGGGAACGGACGAGGCACAGGGGATTTTTGTTGAGAAGAACATGATCCACAGCTGATCACTGATCGCCAGGTGCCCCGTGTTCTCCGATATATCATCGGTGTATATATACGTTGTGTCATGGACAAACCATAAAATCCCTATAGGAGTTTGGCATTGTATAAGAAGCCAGCAGCCTAAAGATCACTGCGCATATTGGGGCATAAAGAGTCATTTATTCTGTTATTTCTCCCTTACCAAACCCCGGAGAATTGTCTGCATTGCCCTGCAAGAGCCCACAGTTTCCCCAGACTTCTACTCCCTGAGCTGGATGGGGGGCGATGCCGCGTCCTATAGACATTTTCATCATTCTCAGCGCATGCATGGCCAGAAATATTCAGAGCCGCGGGTACAAGTTACAGGGGGGTTGTCAGGTTTACAAGAGAGTTTTTCCAGCAAAAAACCTGATCTGGACTATAATGTGTAATCCCCAGTACATAAGTGTAAGAGCGCGTTCACACTGCGGCAATGTCACAGACAAAACCCAGAGGAAAATAACACAAACAATATGTTTTCGATCCAAACAGCGCTCAGTCCCCTGTGTTATATATATAAGACGTGCTATTAGTATTTGCTTATTTTCTGTGGGGTATGGGCTGATTTTATTTTTTTCCTAGGTTCTGTCTGTGAAATGGCTACAGTGTGATCTTGCTCTTACACTTTGCACACATGCCAGCTTATAGTCCAGCTCAGTTTTTTGGTTTCTTTTTGGGAGTGGGGGGTGTTATGATTGAGTCACCGTAGGAGGCAGACACAAAAATAGAAGCTACGTCCAGAAAACCAGAGAAGTTGGCAACTATCAGATTGCAGACCCCTGAACCTATCAACACAACTAGCAGTAGCCGTGGGGGGTTCCTACGATGCCTTAGACCCCTCAATCACAGCCGGAGCGCTAAATAGCCTAAAGACAGAAAAGGAAATCTAAACTGACCCAGAGCAGACCCCAAAGTAAAAGGCAGCCCCCCACATATAATGACGGTGAAGCAAGATGAAAAAACACTCACACAGATAGAAAGATAGGCTGAGCAAACAATGGGGCCCAAGCTAACTAAACAGAACAGGAAAGGAAGGTTGCTGTCTGCAATCTGCCAAAACCCTATCAAAGACATAAGCCAACAAGCTGATATGAAAAAGACCCTGAAGCAGCTAGGCTTCAAAAACTAAATCAGCACTCAGGTATTTTCAGAAGACAGAGCTAAAGGAATTCAGCACACCCCAGCAGGGAATGGCAGAAATCCAGAAAAACAAAGCAAAACAAAGTCTAAGCACAAATGCAAAAAGCCGAGCAGCAAACTTAGCTTTAGAGGAGCAGGAATTCAGACTGGTCTCCAAGGATCCCACAGAGAAATCACCCACAGGGCAGAAGGGCGTCGGCAGCCTTATATCCAGTCCGTAACTCCACTCAGCCAGTCATCATCATCAGCCTCAGGTGTTTGATAATCAGGCTCACTACCTTTCTTTACCAGAAGAGGGAGTTCCTCGGGCCTCAGTAGTGAAGGGGAAAATGAACTCACAACAGGGGGGTTGTATTTAATTTTTTTGTAAATTTGCTATACTGTTCCAGAAATATGAGCCTTTTTATTTACTTGCTATAATTATGCTCTTCACTAAGGAGAGGTGACTTACAAGGACATATATTGCAGAGCAGCCCAAAGACCCGCCCCAGAGGATCCTGTGAGCCTTGCCCCATGGTAAAGTCAGTACTAAATAAAAAGGCCTATATCCCCGATACATACAGAAAAGCTACGGAACACTCTGGGAAATAGCAGGGAGAAAATAAGAGCACAACCTGGCCATTGTTGTCCTGGTGACAGGTCCTCTTTACAGTCTTTTATCTTCTGTGGTAAATGCTCCAGTAGGTGAGTTATGGCCGTGGAAGGTGTGAGGTTATTATAATAGTATTGCCTGTGTGTGTGGTTGTGACACCTTGATCCCCTTTTTAGTGCACTGACCATTTCCAACATACAAGCTGGATCACCCGGGAACTGGGGCTGCCGGGTGCAGAGCAGGCGAGGTAATAACAGCGGGACTGTGGACATCGTGGTGCTGGAGAGTTCAGCACAGTATTGCCCCATGGACCGAGTGATCAACAACAGAGGGGATTTCAGGTGGGTGAACATTTCATTCCTTGGGGGTATTGGCCTGTTTTATCATTATTCATCTGTCATCAGGCACTGAGTATTTCATAGACATATTTACCCATAACACAGGGGCTTCATCAGCGTAATGTCTGTTGTAACGTGTTCCCAAAGAGCATCTGGCACCAGACTGACCATTTCTGGTGCTACTGACCCTCTGGATATTCATCAGAGGCTCAGACTTATTTTGTCCTCTAATCAGAAACTGTGCACTTATGGGTTTTTACTGGATGGTTGGGAAGCCATCACTGCTGGCTAGTGCGGATTGCCAAAGCTGATCCAGAGGTGGCAGCAGTAACCAACCTGACAGCACTAGCCTGAGCAAGATGCTGGGAATGACGTCTTCACTGAGCAGGCTCCTCTGCAGCTGGGACTGAATGGGAGACCGTAGAAGGCAAGGCTCGAAGATTCCTCCTGTGCAGGGGCAGGAATCCGACACCTAACACATGTGGCATGATGTATTACCTGAAAGGTGTTGCAGGTAATATGTTGTTGGATGGAGACATTTTTTTTTTGCCATCCACAGATGTGAATGAAGAAAATCTCACTATATTTTTGCAAGACACACAATTGCCGCACGGCTCTGCTCTGTCTTGTACTCAGGCGTGATTCCCAGCATGCGCTCTGCTCTGTCTTGTACTCAGGCGTGCTTCCCAGCATGCGCTCTGCTCTGTCTTCTACCCAGGCATGCTTCCCAGCACGCACTCTGCTCTGTCTTGTACCCAGGCGTGCTTCCCAGCATGCCCTCTGCTCTGTCTTGTACCCAGGCGTGCTTCCCAGCACGCGCTCTGCTCTGTCTTATACTCAGGCGTGCTTCCCAGCATGCGCTCTGCTCTGTCTTGTACCCAGGTGTGCTTCCCAGCATGCGCTCTGCTCTGACTTATACTCAGGCGTGCTTCCCAGCACGCATTCTCCTCTGGTTTGTACCCAGACGTGTTTCCCTGCATGCAGTCTCCTCTGTTTTGTACTCAGGCGTGCTTCCCAGCATGCACTCTGCTCTGTCTTGTACCCAGGCGTGCTTCCCAGCACGTGCTCTGCTCTGTCTTGTACCCAGGCGTGCTTCCCAGCACGCTCTCTGCTCTGTCTTGTACCCAGTCGTGCTTCCCAGCCTGTGCTCTGCTCAGTCTTGTACTCAGGCGTGCTTCCCAGCATGCGCTCTGCTCTGTCTTATACTCAGGCGTGCTTCCCAGCACGCATTCTCCTCTGGTTTGTACCCAGACGTGCTTCCCAGCATGCGCTCTGCTCTGCCTTGTACTCAGGCGTGCTTAACAGCATGCGCTCTCCTCTGTCTTGTACCCAGGCGTGCTTCCAACATGCGCTCTGCTCTGTCTTATACTCAGGCATGCTTCCCAGCATGCGCTCTGCTCTGTCTTGTACTCAGGCGTGCTTCCCAGCACGCATTCTCCTCTGGTTTGTACCCAGACGTGCTTCCCAGCACGCACTCTGCTCTGTCTTGTACCCAGGCGTGCTTCCCAGCATGCACTCTGCTCTGTCTTGTACCCAGGCGTGCTTCCCAGCACGCGCTCTGCTCTGTCTTATACTCAGGCGTGCTTCCCAGCATGCGCTCTGCTCTGTCTTGTACCCAGGTGTGCTTCCCAGCATGCGCTCTGCTCTGACTTATACTCAGGCGTGCTTCCCAGCACGCATTCTCCTCTGGTTTGTACCCAGACGTGTTTCCCTGCATGCAGTCTCCTCTGTTTTGTACTCAGGCGTGCTTCCCAGCATGCACTCTGCTCTGTCTTGTACCCAGGCGTGCTTCCCAGCACGTGCTCTGCTCTGTCTTGTACCCAGGCGTGCTTCCCAGCACGCTCTCTGCTCTGTCTTGTACCCAGTCGTGCTTCCCAGCCTGTGCTCTGCTCAGTCTTGTACTCAGGCGTGCTTCCCAGCATGCGCTCTGCTCTGTCATACTCAGGCGTGCTTCCCAGCACGCATTCTCCTCTGGTTTGTACCCAGACGTGCTTCCCAGCATGCGCTCTGCTCTGCCTTGTACTCAGGCGTGCTTAACAGCATGCGCTCTCCTCTGTCTTGTACCCAGGCGTGCTTCCAACATGCGCTCTGCTCTGTCTTATACTCAGGCATGCTTCCCAGCATGCACTCTGCTCTGTCTTGTACCCAGGCGTGCTTCCCAGCACGCGCTCTGCTCTGTCTTGTACCCAGGCATGCTTCCCAGCACGCTCTCTGCTCTGTCTTGTACCCAGTCGTGCTTCCCAGCCTGCGCTCTGCTCAGTCTTGTACTCAGGCGTGCTTCCCAGCATGCGCTCTGCTCTGTCTTATACTCAGGCGTGCTTCCCAGCACGCATTCTCCTCTGGTTTGTACCCAGACGTGCTTCCCAGCATGCGCTCTGCTCTGTCTTGTACCCAGGCGTGCTTAACAGCATGCGCTCTCCTCTGTCTTGTACCCAGGCGTGCTTCCAACATGCGCTCTGCTCTGTCTTATACTCAGGCATGCTTCCCAGCATGCACTCTGCTCTGTCTTGTACCCAGGCGTGCTCCTCAGCATGCGCTCTGCTCTGTCTTGTACTCGGGCGTGCTTCCCAGCATGCGCTCTGCTCTGTCTTATACTCAGGCGTGCTTCCCAGCATGCATTCTCCTCTGGTTTGTACCCAGACGTGCTTCCCAGCATGCGCTCTGCTCTGTCTTGTACCCAGGCGTGCTTCCCAGCATGCGCTCTGCTCTGTCTTATACTCAGGCGTGCTTCCCAGCACGCATTCTCCTCTGGTTTGTACCCAGACCTGCTCGCCAGCATGCAGTCTCCTCTGTTTTGTACTCAGGCGTGCTTCCCAGCATGCAGTCTCCTCTGTCTTGTACTCAGGCGTACTTCCCAGCACGCACTCTGCTCTGTCTTGTCTTCGAGCCAGCCACCTGGTTCCAGCAGTCATGGTACTTTGTTCCCCTGGGCCTGCCCCTGATGCTCTCTGTATAGGAGGTGGTCCTCGTGAAAGGGGTATTGGTGTGCGTCGTAATTCTTGGCAGCCCACCCACTCACTGCAAGAGTCCCTCCTTCATAAAGGAAACAAGATGTGTCTGCTTATGTGTCACACACCACATAGCGGCTAGGGTTGGTAAATGTTACAATGACATTTCCCAGTGAATGCATTTGTATTGGTGCAAAGCAATGTAAAAGTTGAAAAACGCTTCAAAACCACTGTGTCTGAACATATCCCAAGTGGTGGAGGAACATTTTGGTCTGGGGTTAATTATTTTGCCTTATATACAAGTCATTAACCTGGAAAGGATGTACCGTAACATATTTCCCAGCAAAGTCCATTTTGGTTTCGTTTTGGTATGTTTTTTGGTGCACCGGTAAAAATGGCATTAAACTCTTACAACATTATATAAAGCTGTGACCTAGGAGTCAGGAATGCTTCCAGGGGCGATCCCCATGATGTTCCCGTGTCATTTGAGCAGTGTTTCCATCATTTTCAGACGTTTTTAGACCTTAAAAGGACCCCCGGGGGATCGCGGTAAAAATGCTCGGGTCACCCATAGACCTACATTGGGCTCGTTGTTCTGTCCGAGTACCCGAGTATTCCAATTTGCTCGACCCGAACAACGAGCACCCGAGCATTTTAGTGCTCGCCCATCACTAATGATCACCAGTTACTTTAGTGTTTAACTTTATTCAAAACCCTTATTTCTTACTATTGTTGAAAGCTGTTTTCAATTGGACCACTGATGCAATATGTACTATTAGCTAATTTACCTTTAAGACACTTGTTACTCTGCTTTAAAAATAGATTTAATAATGTAATTAGTCCAATTGGATTTGGACTTCATATCATCAGAGAATCTAAAAACTTTTTTTTTCATACGTTGAAGCTTATAAGCACTAATTGTATGTACAACGGCACTGATCTAATATGTACTAATATTGCTACTTAGCATCAGGAATAATTTAATCGATCTAAATGTACCTGACTACCTATTATTTGAAAAATCATCAATTATTATTTTTTATACATCGAAGCTTATAAGCTCTAACAGTATTTTTTGTTTTGCAAAAGAATTGGATGCTTTTTCTTTTATCTTCTCTGGACCAAATCATAATCGTAGCACTACTTTATTGGTATTCAATCTATTGCTCTTAATATTGGGTATAACGATCCCTCTGTTTGCAAGTCCATTTTTCTTGTGTTTACCCATTGGAAATTTTTTAAAAAAATTGTGTATTATACAGTATTCAATAAAATGTATTATCTTTTAAAATTTACTGGGCATCTGCTTCCGTATATTCACATCCAGTACGTTCTCCAGTTTTCTAAATGGCGCAGACTTCAGATCTTAATGACACAGCTCGTTTATCAAGTAAATGATGATGAGAAGTAGCTGAGTGCTGGACAATCAATTCACTTATCATCCTGCAGCACAAGAGGAGCTCTGATTAAACCCCTCAGTTATTAGGCATCAGGCGCAGGTCTACACATCTGTATAGTGCTGTCACATGATAATATTCCTAGTAATACATGTGATATCATGGATCACTATCTTAGTAGAAGCCATTATAATGATATGACAAGGGGAAAATATCATATATGTCCTACTGCTCTGCTTATTAATGCTCCGAAACTACTCCTTAATATTACTACAATACTGGGCCCAAAGCCTTCTGCTGTACTACTGCCAAATTTACCCACCACACATTGCGTAAGACACATGGACTATAGTCGTATGGGTCTGAATGTTGACACTAGAATTGATGTTTGGGAAATTGCTGAATGGCAGCTGTTCACCTCTTATATCAGCTCCTAGGGATTATTGTCTGCTATCTTTGAAAAACAGGGACGCAGGGTCATTGAACAATCATGTTTGCTAATATGTTGATTACA
Organism: Dendrobates tinctorius; assembly: GCF_039654945.1. Taxonomy (NCBI): domain Eukaryota; kingdom Metazoa; phylum Chordata; class Amphibia; order Anura; family Dendrobatidae; genus Dendrobates; species Dendrobates tinctorius. The sequence goes on along the minus strand of NW_027361972.1, from coordinate 444,616 downwards.
CATTGTACCAAGCCATGGAGCTTGTTTACTTGGAAAACAGAGGAAGACAAACTGCAAATTAATTAAATACTCAAACGAGGTATGAGACACTGCAAACATCCCCCAATCCTGTGGAAAAAATACCTGAATAAGAGCTGTGATGTATAAAAGAGGATCTGCTTCTGTATCAGGTAAACTTTACAAATCACAGCCAGAAACACTCTACAAGACAGCTGCCGGTACACCATGGCTCCATCAAGAGGGACTCAGATTTAACATTCTGCAGGATGCCAGCTTAACGACCTCAGCCCCAGCTGGAAGAATACTGATCTGCTACATTGACCATCACTGAACCCATGGTCTGCTCTGAAAACCACCTGAAAAATCACTCAGAAACTGCACCAAAATTTCTATGTATCTCTTCAGTGTCTTTGAAATTCTTCAGGTTTCCAAAAACACCAAGAGGTTGAAAGAAGTGAGCCGACCATTCTTCAGGCATATTCTGTTTCGCAGAGGCTCAACCCCAGAAGATGCCTGGGCGTCAGTTGGAGCATTTAGTGACTTTTTGTCTTAAAAACGCTCTCATTTTATGCATTGCTTAATGGACTTATCAAAACTTCTGACAATAGGTCCAAGAAGCACTAAAAAAAGCTTAAGAAAATGAGACTGCATACGTTTGGGCAGCAAGGTGGCTCAGTGGTTAGCACTGCTGCCTTACAGCACTGAGGACCTATGTTCACATCCCACCATGGACAACATCTGCAATGAGTTTGAATGCTCTCCCATGTTTGTGTGGGTTTCCTCCAGATTCTCTGGTTTTCTCCCACATTTCAAAAACATTCTGATATGGAATTTAGATTGTGAGCCCCAATGGGGACAATTTCAATAATGTTTGTAAAGTGCTGTGGAATAAATGGCTCTATATAATGGGTAAAATCAGTAATGTATATGCTGCTTACATAGTCATTCATATATTTAGAAACAGGAATGTTACATTATTATTTTTATCAACTAACAAAATGCAGAGTTAAGTTTATTCATTAATAGATGAAAAAATCTCACTAAAAATATTTATAATTTTTTTTATTGATAAAAGGATAGAAGGAAAAGGGAGGGAGAAGATCGGGAACAGAATCAATAGGCAAAATGATAGTCAGGAGGGCAGCCGGGGTCAGATACCAGTAAGAGTCCAGTCAGACAAACAGTATGAATACAGCGGAGCCTGGTGACAGAGGCGATACATGTCCGGGTAGAGATGTAACAGAAGGCCACAGGTAGATGGTGAAGGTTCTTCTATACAGGTCCAGCAGTGATGGTGGATCTGCTGGACTTCAAGGAGGGAGAAGATCGGGAACAGAATCAGTAGCTGAAATCATAGTCAGGAGGGCAGCCGGGGTCAGATACCAGTAAGAACCCAGTCAGGCGAGCAAGTAGGATTACCGCAGAGCCTGGTGACAGAGGCGATACATGTCCAGGTAGAGTTATAACAGAAGGCCGCAGGTAGATGGTGAAGGTTCTTCTATACAGGTCCAGCAGTGTTGGTGGATCTGCTGGACTTCAAGGAGGGAGAAGAACGGGAACAGAATCAGTAGTCGAAATCACAGTCAGGAGGGCAGCCGGGGTCAGATACCAGTAAGAGTCCAGTCAGGCGAGCAGTAGTATTACCGCAGAGCCTGGTGACAGAGGCGATACATGTCCAGGTAGAGTTATAACAGAAGGCCGCAGGTAGATGATGAAGGTTCTTCTATACAGGTCCAGCAGTGATGGTGGATCTGCTGGACTTCAAGGAGGGAGAAGAACGGGAACAGAATCAGTAGTCGAAATCATAGTCAGGAGGGCAGCTAGGGTGAGATACCAGTAAGAACCCAGTCAGGCGAGCAGTAGGATTACCGCAGAGCCTGGTGACAGAGGCGATACGTGTCCAGGTAGAGTTATAACAGAAGGCTACAGGTAGATGGTGAAGGTTCTTCTATACAGGTCCAGCAGTGATGGTGGATCTGCTGGACTTGTGGGAGCGAGATGTGGAGGTTTCCTGTATTTTAGATGTCTTTAGGGGCACAACTCATAAGTAAAATGTTGGACACAAATGGTAATAAGTGTTTGTAGTATAAGGTTCGGCCACCGGCCAGTATCTGTATATGTACTGAATCTTATCAGATAACAAAATACATAGGTAAGTTTAATAAATGTGGAAAAAAATTAAGCAAACTTAGAATTTTTTTTTATCTTTATAATTTTATTTAATAATAGGATAGAAGGATAAGGGAGGGGTAAAACTAGGAACAGAATCAATACGTGTATGAAAAAGCTCTGTCATTAATACTGTTTGGGTAGAGCTATTCGATAGCGCTATCCATGAAGAAAGTGCACGGGTAGAGCTATCCCATAGCTCTATTCCTAAAGGAAATGAACGGGTAGAGCTATCCGATAGCGCTATCCATGAAGAATGTGCATGGGTAGAGCTATCCCATAGCTCTATTCCTAAAGGAAATGAACGGGTAGAGCTATCCGATAGCGCCATCCCTCAATGTTCCTGAGCGTAAGCTATTTCACATGGTTGAGCGCACTTGGGATCTGCCCCCAAGGCCCTGCCCATGCCCAATGTTTGGTCCGTAGACCGCGGCTAGGAGTTAGTCCCGCTTCAAAACAGGTCCAGCAGTGATGGTGGATCTGCTTGACTTCAGGGCGCTCGATGCTTAGGTTTCCTGTCTTTCAGATGGTTCTAGGGCAACAGTGACAACCTGCAAATACTCGAGCAGCCCTGGATAATCCACGCCGGCAGGATGATAAGATCCGGCGGAAGATGGAACCTATGAGAAGAGAAGTGAATATAATGTAAGTGATGGGACGCCATCGGACATGATACTACTGTGCGGTCACTGTGGCCGGACGGCAGAGGAATATTATCACACAGAGGTCAGGGATCATTGTCAGCCATCATACATGTGATAATCCCATCACTGACAGATGACATCTGCTCCACATGAATGATTCTCACTGATATCACACAACATGGGGCTGATTTTCACACTTACCTCGTCTCTTTTTCCCCTTTTTTCCTTTTTCTGATTTTTCTTCTTCTTTACTCAGATTTATTGTAGATTTTCTTTCCTCCTGAGCAGGAAATTCTGATCATAAAGTAAAAAATAAAACCTCAGTAACGCCATATCCTAATGGGATCTGCTTTGTCTCCTGTATATAGTAGGATTGTTCTAGTCCTGTCTCCTATAGTCCTAATAATCTGGTATTATATCATAATAGGGCAGAATAAGTCCTATATAATGTACATAATCCCATCTGAGGGGCATTAGCTGTGTCACTGATATAGAGCAGTAAGCGTCCTGTGTGCCGCCATGTGGTGCATCACTGATGAGCGATATTCTATTGTAGGAGACGATGTCTCCTTATGATGATGGAGGTTATTGGACGCTGCAACGCATCTCACAGAATCCATGAAAAATCTCCTGTGCAAAATTAGTGAAATAGAGATAGAATATGGGCCCACGGACAACATAATTGTGATCCATGAATCATGAATAACATAGGAGACCTACTATAGGAAAACCATGTGGAAATGTTTGAGACTTGAAGTCAACATTCAGATTGTTGGTGCTGCAGACATGGACATACCTGATAGTGGGGACGAGGATGGTAAGATGCTAATGGCGTCGTCTCTATCAGCTATTGGGGAAGATTCTTTCTGCCTGTTTGGAAGAAGAAAAACACATGAATCACAAGGAAACACAGTATAAAAGGGGTTGTCTCACTATAAGAACACTGACTATAAGGCCTAATAGGACATATGACTGCCATAGTGGGGAAGGTCTAATGCTCAAAACTAACTTTTATAGACTGGAGTGGAAAAAAACTACCAAGAAAGTCTGGCAGGTAATACTACATCTCTCCTACAGTGTGTGTATTACTAAAAATGCATGACTGGCCACAATCATGGGCTGTTATCACCAGCGGTTTCTGAAGCCAAAAGCACAATGACTGCTAACCAGGGGGCGGAGGATGCTGCATGTGATATTATGGTATTTCTGTCCTATATTTGGTGTTGTGCACATATATCAGCCTGAAGTTCCCAGTAATGACCCCATAATCTACTCACATTTTGGAGCTGTCAGTGTTGGATGTTGGGGTACACTCTGGAGGAGACTTGGGATCCTCATCATTCATCATTCCGTTAGTGGTGGTATAGAGCTACGTGCGGAAGCAACAAGATATGAAATCATTTTATGTTTAAGGGTCTTTTTATGCATATTTTGGATTTATTAATCACATACTTACTTTAGAAAGCCTTTCAGATGATGATGTAAAATTTTGAAAGTCATACCACTTATTCTCCTCACTTGTAACCTTCTCCTCCTCTGAGACCAGATGTTTAATCATATTATAATGGTCTATAAGACATAGACAATCAAGTGTTAGTAGAGGTTGTCAGTATAACACAGTCACCATTTATCATTAATATTAATGGGATCCGATTATCACATAATATGGAAGACGAGACACGCAGACACTATGTCTAGATGATGTCTTTTCTACTTACTGACAAAAAATAAACTGGTGTCCACATCTGATGCAAGCTGAGGAACGTACACCGGCTTTTGTCTTAGAAGGTTGTCAAAGTCTAAATCTCTAAGGAATGCATGACCCTTGATCTCAAATGCGCCTCCTGGATAAAGAAAAACAAAAGTGATGGGGACATTGTCAGAGACAGCTCCATACCAACAAATTAAGGGAAGCTCTTAATCAAGTAGGCTGGGACTATCTCATGGTAACTGGGGATTCTGACCATAAATGGGACATGTTTAAGGATATCCTACTAGAATCCGGTAGAAAATGTATACCCTCTGGTAATAAAATGCCCGGGAATAAAAAGAAACCACCAATTTTGCAAAACGATCTGGATAAGACGTCTGAATGAGCAAAAACTTGGCAAATGAGGTTTAATGTAGATAAATGTAGAGCAATGCAGCTAGGACGGAATAATACTATTGCTGCATATACATTAAATGGGAGAATACTTGGGAATACAGAACAGGAGAAGGACTTGGATATTCTGATTACAAGTAAGCTGAGCAGCAGTACTCAATGTCAAGCAGCAGCCGCAAAAGCAAAGATTTTAGGATGTATAAAAAGAGATAAAATCCAGCGATCCCAATGTATTGTTACTCCACTATAAATCACTTGTGAGGCCACATGTAGAATATGGGATCCAGCTTTGGGCTCCACATTTAAAAATGGATATTCAGAAATTAGAGTCAGTTCAAAGGCGGGCTACTAGATTATTACAAAGGTTGGAAGGCCTCTCATATGATGAGAGGTTGGAAAAGTTGGGCTTGTTTTCCTTAGGAAAAAAGACACGTGACTGGCGCATGTCTTATTCCTTCCAAGGGCCATACTAAGGACCAGGGGGCACTCATTACCGGTGGAAGAATGGCAATGCCAGCAGCGAAATAGGAAAGGGTTCTTTACAGTAAGAGCAGTCAGACTGTGGAATGCCGACCAAAAGAAGTAGTAATGGCAGACACTATAACAGCTTCTAAAAAAGAGCTGGAAGATTTCCTCAGTGCACATAAGATTGTAGGTTATAGGTAATTTGGTGACAAAATGAATAATTGGTGGAGAAAGGGAGAACTTGATGGACCGAGGTCTTTTTTCAACCTATGTAACTATGTAACTATATCTGAACAGTTTATCTTAATCTGAATGAATTACGTAACCGAGCAGACATGTAGGAAATAGAGTGAAAATCTCAGCAATGAGAACTATAAATGGAGAAGCTGATGGAGAAGTAATGATCCTCATGGACATGAGTGATATGTCCTCGGTGTAACAAGGGAATAGTGATAGTATTGGATATGTTACCTGTCCCAAGTCTATCCACAGGATCTTTTCTGAGCAGCTGAGTGATGAGGTCCTGAGCATCGGGTGGAATAGTTTCATTACTGTCCCAAATTATATCTCCTGTTATATAGAAAATTACAGAACATAAAACCTCTTTACTGGACTGTAAGATAAAGCAAAGGAAGTAACTAAACCAAGATGACCAGTGAAAGCCATGATCAGATTATTCTACTTACCATTGAGCACATTTTCATTAATCTCAGTCCAGGAATTTCCATCGAATGGTCTATATCCCATGAGAAGCTCATATAATATGATGCCCATTGCCCACCAGTCCACAGGTCTTCCATAGCCTTTCATCAGGATGACCTCAGGGGCCATGTAACCCGGGGTGCCACAGAACTAGAAACCAACAGAAGAGCGAGATGAGAAATCGATGAAACAATTATTATGACAAGTTCTTGACATAAAAACAGAAATACAGAAGATAAAATATCAGTGAAAAAGATCTCTAGAAATGAAGAACGTAGGGAAGAGACAATAGGGTGATGAGATTTATGCAGAACAAGCTAAGTTCCTGTAGGTAATGCCAACCTCATGGTCCTGGAACTCTCTGGAGATGTCCTCTGCTGATTGCTTGTAGATGTTGGTGTTTGGCATCATGACACCAAGTTTTGAAATTCCAAAGTCGGTAACTTTAATATGTCCAGCAGATGTTACCAGGAGGCTGTGAAAGAGAAGATGGTTTTAGCTTCATAGACTGTGAGATAATAAAGGATAACTTTCCTCTTTTTCTCATACTACAGGTATTCACTTACTTTTCTGGCTTCAGGTCTCTGTGCACCACACCGTAACTATGCAGGTATTCCACAGCAAGGACCGCCTCTGCATAGTACAAGCGGGCCAACGGGACAGGGAAAGGACCCCTGGTGTTTAGAAGGGTCCTACAGTCTCCACCTATAGAAGAAAGGAAATATGGCCGGTGAGGGGTTTATACAGCCGATCACCATGATGTGTGATGAGAAGTGAGCGGAGACATTGGGGCAGGAGACAATATATAAAGATATAATATACTGTATACTGCACAATGAATTAGTCTGACGTCATGATGAAATGTCATCTATGTAACTAATAACATAAAGTGATGTCACATCTCGCCTACAGCTGGAGATACTGACGCTCTCAGTGCGGACATACCGGGAGATCACACAGATCAATGACTTTCTGGCCATCTTGGTAATAACCTATAGTAAATGCTCTGTGGGATGTAACCGTCCACGGGGACAATCCTAATGATATGGGAGGTGATAAGATGTCAGCAGGCATGGGAAGAATATACAATGTACGTGTCCTACCTCCTACATACTCCATGACCATACACAGGTAAGATGTAGTAGGGAAGGAGCAGAGCATGGAGACCACAAATGGACAATCTGCGAATGTTAGGATGTCTCTCTCGATAAAGGCGCTTTCCACTTTCTGTGGAGTATCCAGGTTCTGCTTGGCCATTTCCTTCATAGCGAAGATCTGTTGTGATTCTTTATGGCGCACTAAGAAGACGGACCTGGAGAGAAGGAGAAGCCATGGTTTATAATGATGCCTTATTAACAGTCTGTATATACAAGTCATTATATCATCTTTTAGTAATGTTTGATGCCAGCAGTCCGGCCATCACTAGAAATCCACATCTAGAAATACATAAAAGAGCTCTGCATAGATCACCTATGGGAGGTCTGCACCACGCCACGTCTGCCGGACCCTCACCCAGGTCACATTATAGATGAGAGAATCTACTGAAATTCATCTTGGGCAGATTCGCTATAACCGACCAGTACATACGATTCCGTCCAAATATAAATTGGTGTAAATTCCAATTGCCGTAGCAGGATGGTTTTTAGGCTTTCTCCACAGCCCAAGGCAGAATAAATGGAGGGGAGGGAAGAGGTTAAAATATAATTAAACACATTACACCCCCTTGTCCTCGTCCATCACTGCAGTCCTCCGTCCTCTGTGCCAGTCTTTGGTTGTCCTCCCTTCTGCTGCTGGGGCCGGTGATCGGACTCACATGGTCATGGTGGAGGGTGGGGGTGCAGATGTCATTGGCGTCAGTATCGTGTCACCCCTCACGTGACCGTGTGCAGCCAATCACTATTATCAGCTCCATAATGGGGCCCCGAAAAATCCGAAGATGGGTGCGGAGGACGGGGAAGCGGGGGTGGAGGCGGCAGCATAAGAACAGATGAGGTCTCGGACCGGTGGGTGTAATGTATTCTATCCGCCCTTTCCTTACAGACTGGTTACAGATCTGGTCGCTCAGCGGTATATAACTGAGCTGAAGAGTGACATTGAGATGTGGACAGTGATGTGGACTCTGATCGTTTCCCTATGATAACACTGACTGGCAGAGCACAGGGGCAGAAGCAATGTCATGGGGAACCCTGAGAAATGGGGATTATGGGAACAGAAATCTCACCCAAAAGCTCCGCTGCCGATCCGTTTAGATGTCTCATAGTCGCTGATCCGCGGCTCTCCTGCCGGGATCAATGATCTGATCAAGTCCTAAAAAAGAATAAGAAATAATACTAAGATCTAGAAGCTGCAGGAAAACATCTCAGGGTGTAAAAAATACAGATGCACCAATCAGGAAGGACTAAACCAACATTTACAGATGCACCAATTGTAACGCTACAAATCATGCGCCATCAGGGGAACTTTTCTCAGAAACTTCTCTCCCTTATGTGGATTACAATGAGTTAACATTGAAAAATCTCCCGTTCGGTGTCAGATTTTATGTTATGCACCGTGATATCCCAGAGCTGCATTATCCCCGCTCTTTCCACCGTGGATACGTCTTGCACTTTATTCATTATATCATTGGGTAGAATTGCTTGACACTGCAGCTCCTCTCCACAAGCCCACATTAATATACTGCATAAGGGACTTGTATGCACAACATTTCTGTAATGACGCCTGTTATCTCAGCGGCAGCATTTACAAGTAGGAAGACTGATAGGGCGAGAAAGAAGGGAAAATACAGACTTCCCCCCACTGAGCTGTGACTACATCAGCAGAATACAGACTGTACTCACCGAGGAGGGAGCAGCACAGACAGGCGGCCATAAAACCTCCTGTGCCTGCCGGGGACTGACAGGGAGGCCTGGAAGATCTAACACCAGATCTTCTGATCTCTGACTGGTGATCTGGAGAAGATCAGAAAACAAGGACGTGTGATAGAGAAGATGATGGCTCCTTACCGGGCGTTCCGACGAGCAGGCCGGACCTTCTAGGACACACAGGACTTTTTCGGCCAGATCTTTAATAAAAGCCAAATCTTCAATTTGAGATCTTTTTTCAGCCTATAAAGAAGAAAAGAAACAAAAAGGAAAAATGTGAGAAGAGAAAAGACACAATGGAGGCGGCCATTGTCAGTGACATCGTCTCCTCTCTGCAGATACAGCGGCTCCATATCTGGGGACTCGTCGTGTTTTATATTGGAGGAAAGAAGAAGCTTCTCTCCCACCATTATTATCTAGGATTACGGAGAAGTTCTGTGCGGAGCATCCGCCACTTACCTGGTGTAGTAATGTCCTGATGTTGTGATGTAAATCCGTCAGATAGTCTGACGTTAGTTGGTCTAGTTGGTGTTTGGTCAGGCAATCCATTACTAGCTGCACCACCAGCCGGTGAGTGAAGCTGAGGACGCCATCGGGTGGTGGAAGCACAATGTCAGGGTGATGGGTGGTAAGAATCTCCCACAGTGCTTGTACCTGAAAATTCTGTAATTCAGCCATAGTGAGAAATTGCAAATGCTCTCAGTCACTATAGAACCATAAATGGCGCCGGTGACCCTGCGTACATTCTAGAAGTAGTGACCGAGCTGTGAGGTCATAATGGCCGAGAATCACCAGTGATCTCACAATAGCCGAGCATCAGCAGTGATGTCATCACGGAATCCTGTGATAGAATCTTCAAGGATCGGCACAAATACATGGGGAAAATAAGTGTTTGATACACTGACAACTTTGCAAGTTTTCCCACCCACAAAGAATGGAGCGATCTGTACTTTTATCATAGGTACAGTTCTACTCTGATAGAATCTAAAAATAAAAAAAATCACATTATATGATTTTTAAATTATTAAATTGCATTTTATTGCCTAAGTATTTGGTCACCTACCGACCAGCAGGAATTCTGCCTCTCCCAGACCTGTGTTTTTTAACCCTTTAGTGACAGAGCCGATTTGGTACTTAATGATCAAGCCAATTTTTACACTTCTGACCACTGTCACTTTATGAGGTTACAGCTTTGGAGCGCTTTACCGTATCCCACTTATTCTGATATTGTGTTTTCGTGACACATTGTACTTCATGTCAGGGGTAACATTTGTTTGATATACTGTAACTTTGCAATTTTCAAACTTTTAACTTTTGTACACCTAAATCAGAGAGGTATATCACACAAAATAGTTACTATATAACATTTCCCACATTTCTACTTTACATCAGCACAATTTTTGAAGCAATTTGTTTGTTAGGACATTATAAGGGTTAAAATTGACCAGCAATTTCTTATTTTTCCAACAAAACGTACAAAAACTTTTTTTAGGGACCACCTCACATTTGAAATGAGTTTGGGGAACAAAATAACAGAAAATACCCAAAAGTGACCCCAATCTAAAAACTGCACCCCTCAAGATGCGCAAAACCACATTCAAGAAGTTTATTAACCCTTCAGGTGCTTCACAAGAACTAAAGCAACGTGGAAGGAAAAAATGAACATTTTACTTTTATCACAAAAAATTACTTTAGAACCAATTTTTTTATTTTTACAAGGGTAACAGGAGAAAATGGACCACAAAATTTGTTGTGCAATTTCTCCTGAGTACACAAATACCCCATATGTGGGGAAAAGCCACTGTTTGGGTGCAGGGCAGGGCTCAGAAGGGAGGGAGCACCGCTTGACTTTTTGAACACAAAATTGGCTGAATCAATGGTGGCGCCATGTCGCGTTTGGAGACCCCCCTGATGTACCTAAACAGTGGAAACCCCACAAATCTAATCCCAACCCTAAACCCAACACACCCCTATCCGTAATCCTAACCCAAACACAACCCTAACCCTAATCACAACCCTAATCCCAACCCTAACCATCCCCCCAACCCTAGCCCCAACCCTAATCCTAGCCCCAACCTTAACTTTAGCCCCAACCCTAACCCTAACTTTAGCCTCAACCCTATCCCTAACTTTAGTCCCAAACCTAACCCTAACTTTAGTCCCAATCCTAAGCCTAACTTCAGCACCAACCCTAACCCTAACTTTAGCCCAACTCACTAGCCCAACTCTAACTCAAGTGGGAAAATGGGGGGATGCAGGAGGGTCCAGGGACACCGGGAAGTTCCTGGTGGGGGAATCAAGGACCCTATTTCTCTCTCCTCTGATGTGCGATTACATCAGATGAGAGAGAAATTAAATGGAAAATCTGACTTTTTTTCTACAGTCACCATTATACCGTTAATAACGGCGATTGCAACACCAGAGTTGGTAAAATCCGACCCAAATCATGTTCTCGGGGGTCTTGGCTACCCCAGGTAGCTGAAACCATGGATAAATTCTGACTTTGGGGGGCGCTATACACTTATTCCTCAGCAACGGCGCTGTGGTTTAAGTACCCTTAACTGCCACAGTTAAAAGGCATGTCAGCGGTCATTAAGGGGTTAAGAAGCCCTCCTACTCTGCACTCATTACCTGTATTAATTGCTCTTGTTTGAATTTAACTGTATAAAAGACACCTGTCTACACAATCAATCACATTCCAACCTCTCCACCATGGCAAAGACCAAAGAGCTGTGTAGGGACACCAGGGACAAAATTGTAGACCTGCACAAGGCTGGGATGGGCTACAGGACAATAGGAAGCCATAATGATCATGCCACATGTATGCAACATACAAATCAAGAAGTGCTTACATTCAGCGCAAAATAAAATGGAGCACTTTATTTTTGAATATTTAAAGCAATACATAAAAGAGAAAACATTAATGACATAAAAAGGTGCCTCAAACCAACAAACACACGGAGGGCAGTTGCAGCAAATTCCTAGTAGTTGTAAAACAAATGACTATATATAAATCCTAATTGTTCCCGTGTTCAGCCGTCGTGCATAAAGAGAGATGTTATATATAATCGGGTAAACATGCCGCACTATAATATCCCGCTATCTGCATGGAAGCCAACTGTCGCCAATGGAATCAGGGGAGGGTGAACAATCGCACCCCTCACGGGAGTAAATAATGTGGCCAGAGTGCCTGGACAGCAGTGTGTCCCCAATCACCAATCCTTGAGGCCTGGGAATGATAAACTCTGTAGACACAGTGTTTGCCGGTGTGATATGAGATATAACTAATGTATAAGGTACGCCGCCTATGCCGGGAGACACTGCTGTGGGAAAGTTCCCATCAGAGGATAACTACTCATAGAGGTGACATCACAAAATGACAGCAAGGCAATGTAGAAGTAATCGGGAGTGCACTGGTATATATATATAAAGACTGGTAAAGCTAGGAGATGTACATATTACCTGTATGGGTCAAAGCTGACACATGGGTAATGGCTGCATGCTGCCTCCCATAACCCCGATGCACGTTTCACTAGTGCTTCTTCCTGGGGGCATGCCTGAGTGGGAAGCAATATCGCTATAAAAGCAGCCTCCAGCCAATGGAGACAGTTGAGGTGGTCTATCGGGGACCCGCCCACTGACATACAACACATGTCCATTTCATTGTGTGCACATTCTATACTGTCAGTGTCGCTGACAAACCGCCCACATGATTGCACCACTGGAATATAGGAGTGAACACAGGGTAACCGCACATTCTACCTATAAGGGTAACCCGCTGTCAATGTGCCGTATGTGGTGATCACATGATCCCACGAGGAGGGACGTTATCCGATTAAGGATAATTCGAACGTTTTGCGCTAGTTTACGCTTCTACTGGTCAATGTTACTATGTGAAAACACCTCATTCCCTTTACACCAGCGTGAGGGAAGTGAAAGACTAGGTGAATACAACAACACTGATGAAACATCACACGTGTGCACAAAGAAAAACATGTCACACAAAACAGACAGCTCTGACTTGTTATGGAAGCCTAGAGGGCACTTGGCTTCAGTGTCTAAAATCCATTTGGATTCTCTTGACAGAAGCAATTTATTGCTATTGCCTCCTCTTAGTGGATTTTCTACATGCTCAATATTTGCAAATTTTAACCCATTAGGATCTGCATTGTGCAATCATGTATGTGTTTGATGAATCTCACTGACCCTTTCATTGTAGTGATAGAATGGAAATGTTCCCTGAAGCGTGTGCATAGTGGCCTAATTCCGATATAGTAGAAGTGACAAGGGCATAAAATTGCATATACCACGTAATTCGTACGAAACGTGATGAAATCTTTTATTATAGGCGTAATTTTACCTAATTTTAAAACCTTCCCTGTAATCTGCAGCCGACAGAATGAACAATGTCCACAACAAAAATTCCCTATTGGTTTACTATCTGTTCGCCATGTAGATGTTTCTATATCAGCTGTAAGTCTTTTTCTCACTGGTAGGTCGCCAATATTTTTGTTTCTTCTATAAGTAACTCACGGTTTATTCTGAGCTACAGTACTAAGGTCTCGGTCACTTTCCAATAAATGACAGTTTTTTCTGATCGCATTCTTTATCAAACTCATATTTGGCTTATTTCTAAAAATAAAAATAAATCTCTGTTTTCTTTTAATCCTATGTAATATAGCTAAAGGAACAAAAAAAGCGCAATAGGGTCTTATCCGGGTTATTGCAGAAAAAATAAATTAGAATTTACTCACCCTTTTTAGGAGAGATTAAAGCATGTAGGATCAGTAATCTGCTTGCTGCACGTCCAAAGGTCAACTCTGCGACCGCTTCAAACATCAGATTTCGGAATAAATTCTTGGACTTTTGTGCGCTACCAGATAAAATCACTAATCCAGTGTTTAGGAGAAAGATTAATCCATTTATTTCCCAAAGCGTTTCGAAATGTATACCATTTCTTCTTCATCCCCTGAAGAAGAAATGGTATACATTTCGAAAAGCGTTGGGAAATAAATGGATTAATCTTTCTCCTAAACACTGGATTAGTGATTTTATCTGGTAGCGCACAAAAGTCCAAGAATTTATTCCGAAATCTGATGTTCTTTTAATCCTATCAGTCCTTGGCTTTTTTATTAATTCTGCGTGCGTTTTTTCTTTAGCTCTATTATGTGCCTCTTTCAGTAATGTTGAAGGGTAACCCCGAGCTCTAAAGTTTTTTGTGAGCTCTATTGCTTGAGTTTCACAACCTGCATCACTGCTGTTGAGTCGTCTTAGGCCGGGGTCACACTTGTGAGTGTGACGCATGAAACTCGCACGAGTCTGTCGCATCAATACCCGGCACTGCCGCCGGCACTACCACCCCCGGGTTAGCCCCCCCTTAGTGAGAATTTGGGTAAAAAATGATTACATTCATTAGATCTTTGTTAGATCCGGTTTGATCAACCAAAACTAACGTTAGATCACCCCTACAAAATGAGATATTTACGATCTTTTCCAGGGGGGGCTAACCCGTAGCTAGCCCCCCAACCATGAAATTTGCCGTTTTTTGGATGGATTATGATAGATATTCGTTAGATCCGGTTTGATCAGCAAAAATTAACGTTAGATCTCCTTTCGTTCCCGAGATATTGGGGGTGTCAGGTGGGGGGTTAGGTACGGGTTAGCCCCCCCTAATTTGAAATTTGCTGTTTTTTGGATGGATTCTGATAGATATTCGTTAGATCCGGTTTGATCAGCAAAAATTAACGTTAGATCTCCTGTTGTTCCCGAGATAGTTCCGATCTTTATCTGGGGGGGGGGGGGCTAACCCGTAGCTGTCTGAATGCAAAATCCTACAGAGACAAGTAGCGGCTTGGAAAATTCATTGTGGCGGTCTGGACTAGAAATAGGAAAAGCAAATGACCCCAGTAACAGCAAACGTCGCATGTGACCACTGGATATAAGGCCTCTTTCACATGATCTTAGTTTTGTCGTGTAATACGCTGTTTTTCACGCATGTGTATTTCACGATGAAATGTACCCATTGAAACCGATGCGTTTATTCTCATATGCGTTATTTTGATGCATACGCAAATGCATGTAAAAAAAATAATTACAGGATGTTCTATTTTGTAGCATATTACACGATTAGCCATTAATACAAATCACTGGGATGTGTGAAATATGACGGGAAATGCGCAGTGACAACGCTGCATTTTTAACGCGCGCAATACGCATATGATCATGTGAAAGAGGCCTAAAGGTAACATAACCACTAGTGCGGTCTGCGGAGCGCCCGTGTAGCTAGTTTCTGCCTATCTATGGTCACTGTATAGGAGTAATATTGGTCTTTGCATGGTGTTTTATTCAGTCACAGTATGGCGGTATTATTTCATTACTACGTTGGTGTAACTCTCATCAGAGTGGGGGCAAGTAGGAAATCTTGGGTGAGTTCCCACATTTTTTTCCCAGAACTTGACCCCTGGTAGTGGCTGATCTGTAATCCAATGTGAGCATGTGATGTATGGTGCTGAAGGGGTTCCCCGGGATTTTCCCAGGCTGCAGAACGCTGGTGGGGTGACGTCACCCTGCCAGCGGGAAAGCTCAGGGAATCCTTACAGTGCCACAACAGAGGGATGCCGGTGAGCAGTGCTCCCCTGCACATCGTCCTCCCGCTTCGCTGCAGCGGCACCGGTACTCATGGCCTCCCTTGCTGTCCTGTGGGTCTTGTACTGCAGGGCTCGTCTGTGGTTCCCTGGCGTTTCCCCGGCATAGGACACTGGAGGGGCGATGTCACCCCGCCAGCAGGAGACACCAAGGAACCCCTGCAGTACCACATTCAGAGTTTAATTTTGGCTCAGACAAAACAGGTGTCATATTTAAGCAGTGTGAACTTAGCCTACGTCAGCAGATAAACGTTGATATGCCTCTATGACATATCAAAAGTTACCTGAAAGCTAAATACAGGGCAGGAAATGCAACAGGTGGCATAGCGGCGGAACAGAGGAGCGCAGCATGATGGAGCCGATCACATGCTCATCCGCTCCCTAAGCACTGCATGATGCCACTGAAAACCACATGTGGAAAAACCCGGTGGGGCAATGGCTTGAAAACCCACTTCGCTCCTTTTACATTTGCATGTAGTTTTATCAACACCATGTCTCCACTTTTGGGTGATTTTGATCCCGCCCTCTGTTTGACCCTGTGTGTGACCCTTTTCTTTGGATGTTCAGCTTCACTTCAGTCATAAGAGCAGAGAAACACATCCTCGTACAAGTGTGATCACTAAATGTGAAGGTCGGGATTGATTTCCTATGTATGGCATATTTCTATGCAGGAAGGTCTGATCTGCTGTGTGTATGGATCTGCAGGTCAGTGTGTGCAGATATGGATGGCAGCAGGAGAATGGATGTACAGAGCTGTGTGTTAGGAAATTAAATCCCACTTTAAGCACATAAGTGCACAATAGGAAAATGTGCCAAGTAGCTGCCACCAGTCCTTTACTTCAAGCCTCCCCATTACGTTATTTGTGTTGGCCAATTTATTCATATATAGGATATTAGTCATTCACACGAGTGTAGAATGCTTCACTGAAATGCTGAGAACTGGCAGCAGAGCTGGGCTAGTGACCACATGACCGGCCTAGTCGTGCTATTAGATAGCTGGCATGCGCCCAGTTCCGGGCGCCGCAGCACCCAGACGGCACCTCGGAGTGGAGCGCCACTGGTGTCATTATTCTGTGTGTCTGCAGGACAATACAGGCCTGCTGACAGCTGCATAGGGCAGCATTAGGTGGAAGATTCCCTTTAAGCACACCAACATATATAAATCCAAAAGAGAAAGAAGCATGATGCCCACTAAAGAGGCATTCCCAGCCTGATGGGTGTGCAGAGGCATGCCGTCTGAGGCAGCTAATTATCTGTCTCCTCCTCCAGCTTCTGTGTTCAGATGGCGGACATCATCCAGGATACTTGATGATCTCCCCTGCTGTTCACTTCCATGCAGGCTCATGTGCAGATTGCAAGTACACGAGAGTGTGCCAGACGTCAGCGATCCGACCACCTCCAGCTCATGAACCAGAGGAGGTGCCAGAGAAATGAGAGTCGGCGGCCTGAAACTGCATTGAAAATTATTAATTCTCTGAGGGGCAGACGACAGGCCGTGCTCTGACCGTCAGTGAGTGACGGCAAGAATAAGGCTGCTAGCAGCATAATCTCCCCACTACTTTCCCACCCAGTCTTACAATGACATGACGGGACGGTGAAGTAGTGGGGAGACAAAAAATTGTAATGATGGTCCCATTCACTCTGAATCGGACTATCACCTCACCTTTTTTTCTTTCCTGCCATGATGGCAGTCATTGATGGGGAAAAATTGTGAGCATGGACACAGCGTTAAAGAGTATCTGAACCTTTACTCTATATTCTGTCATGCTGTGTCTGATGCCCACAGCATGACAGAAAACTGTGTGCAGCTGTGCTCCAGGCCTCCTGCAGCCCGCAGTGCTGCTGCAAACGCAACGTCCCCGCTCCTCCCACCGCCAGAGCCAGGAATCGCTTGACTGATCTGGCAAAATGCTAAATGAGTCAAGGTCCTCGCGCCGGGGGCAGGCAAGGCCACTTCCTGGAATGAAGGCCACACCCCCTGCAACATCACATGATGCAGCAGACTGCTGCGTCACGTGACGTCGGCTCTTGGCCCGTTCAATGGCTGTGGGTGGGCGGGCTTCAGCGGCGGTGGCGTTATGCCTAATGACCTGGTTCATCACCAGGTCATTGAAGGTTTCCACTCACCAGATTCGGCGGGGGTAGGGGGTCCCCCGACCGGTGCAGCGGCATTGGTGGACAGATGTCCCGCCGCACTGCCGCACATAACTTACTGTCATGCTGTGGCCAGCAGCCACAGCATGACAGAATTAAAAATAAATAAATAAAAAAAAAAAACGTTGCGGTACCCTTTAAACAAAATCTATTTTTTGATGACAGTTCAACTTTACAAATGAAATTCCAACCAAAACACTGAGATGTCCATGGTGTATTGGCGATTAAGTAGGATCACTTTCCATGTTACATGCATGAAAGATGTATATCTTCGTACCGTGTTAGCCAGTAGATAGAAAAATATTCAGGATTGAGAGTCCTCAGTAGTTGATACCTTTAGCCATTAAAAGGTATCAACTACTGAGGACTCTCAATCCTGAATATTTTTCATGTTACATGCAATAATGTTTACAGACAATACATGTAATACAAGTAACAACCCTCACATACCCCCATCTTAAGCAATAATGCCCCCAAAGTCAGTAATGTCGCCTTCGCTTTGCTCTCCTGTGTGTCCTGAGTCCCACTCCTCACCACCTGCTGCACAGCAATATGACTGACATGGCAGCAGGAGCGAGTGGCTGCATGGAGCTCATCATCCCGCCACCTGCAGGAGGGCTGCGGCTGTCTGATCCGACATCTGCAGTCTGGGTCCGGACGCTTAGGAGGCAGTGACACACCGCAGCGCTTGCCAAGCTCCTCACAGGCTGAGCACACTACAGCCTCTACTAGGAGCTAAGCCGGCCTCGGAGGAGCGCTCTGACCACCACACACTTCTTTCTATCCAAAGACGGTTCCTCCATTCCGAAGTAGGGTTTTTGTATGAGTGAAGAAAAACTAAAAGGGAAATGGAGATAAATTTATTGAAATGTTTAATCTCCTAGAATGCCAATAATAATTTACAATAAATATTCACGAAAGATGTAGGCTGTATCCAAAGAAGAGAAGGACTGAAAATTCCCATGAGTGCAAAGTAACTCAAACAAAGGAAAGAAGAATAAGAACAGTAACACCCCGGTGTTGGGGTGAAGGAGAACAGTAACACCCTGGTGTTGGGGTGAAGGAGAACAGGAACGCCCCGGTGTTGGGGTGAAGGAGAACAGGAACGCCCCGGTGTTGGGGTGAAGGAGAACAGGAACGCCCCGGTGTTGGGGTGTTAGTGTTCTTCTTTGTTTTGTTTGAGTTACTTTGCACTCATGGGAATTTTCAGTCCTTCTCTTCTTCAGATACAGCCTACATCTTTTGTGAATATGTATTGTAAATTATTATTGGTATTCTATGAGATTAAACATTTGAATAAATTTATATTGAGTCACATTAGTAATTCTCTTTGTTTTTTGTGTAAGTCAAACCCCGATAACTCAGGAACTCCGTCTAGATGTTAAAATGTAGGTGTTCTATTTATATTACAGGGATTTTCAGTCCTAAACTTTCAGGTTTTCACTGTTAAATATCTATTTCTGTAAGGTATTACTTTTACTTGTGTTTTTGTACTAATAAGATTTATTTGTTTGATAATTAAATTGATTAAAAATGAGACCACATGAGGAGTTTTTGTTTAGTCTATGTACAGGCTTTTTTAACCCCTTGACGACCGCCCATTGACTTTTGCCGACGGGGCTAGCCGGGCCTTATTCATCCGCCATAGAGTTTTCATGTCGGGCGGGGAATGGCAGCCCCAGCTTGCCCCGTCAGCAATCGCAGGATCCCAGCTGTCCTACCGTCAGCTGGGATCCCAACCCCCAAAAATTAAATATTTTAATATTTATTCCACACGGTAAACGCCATAAAAAATAAAAAAAGCCATAATTTCTATTTTTTTCACTGTTTGAGTCACAAAAAAAGGCATAAAACGCGATTAAAAAAATCGGATATACCCCAAAATGGTCCGAATAAAAGCTACAACTCTTCCCACAAAAAATGAGGCATCCCACAGCTCCGTAGTCAGACAAATAAAAGCGCTACGGGGCTGCGCATGCGGCGAGACCAAATCCTCTCCAATTATTTAAAAAAAAAACATTTTACTTTTTAAAAGTAGTAAAAAAAAAAAAAAATTACATAAATTTGGTTTCGGTGTGTCTGACCTGACACGGAGAATAAAGTTATTCTGCTATTTTTACCGCACGGGAAACTAACTAAAAATAAAACTCAAAAAACATTAGCGCAATTAATTTTTTTAAAATTTTCTCTCTCCTAAAAAATAAATAAAAGTTATACAAAACATTATTTGCACTCCAAAGTGGTGCCAAGGAAAAATACAACTTGCTAGCTATGCAAAAAACAAGCCACCTGTACTTTGAAATTTGCCGGTTTTTAAATGGATTCTGATAGATATTCGTTAGATCCGTTTGAGCAGCGGCGACTTCGGCGGAGGCCAGTTGTGGGCAGCATCAGGACTTCACTGGCGATGTGTCGCAGCGAGGAAATTTTTGCTGATCAAACCGGATCTAACGAATATCTATCAGAATCCATCCAAAAAACAGCAAATTTCAAAGTTGGGGGGGCTAACCTGTACCTAACCCCCCACCTGACACCCCCAATATCTCGAGAACAAAAGGAGATCTAACGTTAATTTTTGCTGATCAAACCGGATCTAACGAATATCTATCAGAATCCATCCAAAAAATGGCAAATTTCAAATTAGGGGGGGCTAACCCGTACCTAACCCCCCACCTGACACCCCCAATATCTCGGGAACGAAAGGAGATCTAACGTTAATATTTGCTGATCAAACCGGATCTAACGAATATCTATCAGAATCCATCCAAAAAACGGCAAATTTCAAATTAGGGGGGCTAACCCGTACCTAACCCCCCACCTGACACCCCCAATATCTCGGGAACGAAAGGAGATCTAATGTTAATTTTTGCTGATCAAACCGGATCTAACGAATATCTATCAGAATCCATCCAAAAAACAGCAAATTTCAAATTAGGGGGGCTAACCCGTACCTAACCCCCCACCTGACACCCCCAATATCTCGGGAACGAAAGGAGATCTAACGTTAATTTTTGCTGATCAAACCGGATCTAACGAATATCTATCAGAATCCATCCAAAAACAGCAAATTTCAAAGTTGGGGGGGCTAACCTGTACCTAACCCCCCACCTGACACCCCCAATATCTCGAGAACAAAAGGAGATCTAACGTTAATTTTTGCTGATCAAACCGGATCTAACGAATATCTATCAGAATCCATCCAAAAAATGGCAAATTTCAAATTAGGGGGGGCTAACCCGTACCTAACCCCCCACCTGACACCCCCAATATCTCGGGAACGAAAGGAGATCTAACGTTAATTTTTGCTGATCAAACCGGATCTAACGAATATCTATCAGAATCCATCCAAAAAATGGCAAATTTCAAATTAGGGGGGGCTAACCCGTACCTAACCCCCCACCTGACACCCCCAATATCTCGGGAACGAAAGGAGATCTAACGTTAATTTTTGCTGATCAAACCGGATCTAACGAATATCTATCAGAATCCATCCAAAAAACGGCAAATTTCAAATTAGGGGGGCTAACCCGTACCTAACCCCCCACCTGACACCCCCAATATCTCGGGAACGAAAGGAGATCAAACGTTAATTTTTGCTGATCAAACCGGATCTAACGAATATCTATCAGAATCCATCCAAAAAACGGCAAATTTTAACCCCCCACCTGACACCCCCCATATCTCGGGAACGAAAGGAGATCAAACGTTAATTTTTGCTGATCAAACCGGATCTAACGAATATCTATCAGAATCCATCCAAAAAATGGCAAATTTCAAATTAGGGGGGGGCTAACCCGTACCTAACCCCCCACCTGACACCCCAAATATCTCGGGAACGAAAGGAGATCAAACGTTAATTTTTGCTGATCAAACCGGATCTAACGAATATCTATCGGAATCCATCCAAAAAACTGCAAATTTCAAATTAGGGGGGCTAACCCCCCACCGGCCCCCCCCCCAATATCTCGGGAACGAAAGGAGATCTAACGTTAATTTTTGCTGATCAAACCGGATCTAACGAATATCTATCTGAATCCATCCAAAAAACGGCAAATTTCATAGTTGGGGGGGCTAGCTACGGGTTAGCCCCCCCTGGAAAAGATCGTAAATATCTCATTTTGTAGGGGTGATCTAACGTTAGTTTTGGTGGATCAAACCGGATCTAACGAATGTAATCATTTTTTACCCAAATTCTAACCCGGGGGTGGTATATACAGTGTACACAGAGGGGTCTGTGACTGAAGATGGTGGTATACAGAGTACACACACGGCTCCGCTCCGTACACCTAGTACACACACGGCTCCGCTCCGTACACCTCGTACACACATGGCTCCACTCCGTACACCTCGTACACACGCAGCTCCTCTCCGTACATCTTGTGCACACGCGGCTCCGCTCTGTACACTTCGTGCACACACGGCTCCGCTCCGTACACCTCCATTTTACTCTGTGAAATTGAAAAATTGGATTCTAAAACATTACACCTCGTACATGCAGCTCTGCTCCGTACACCTCGTACACACAGGGCTCCGCTCCGTACACCTCGTACACACGCGGCTCCGCTCCGTACACCTCGAACACAAGCGACTCCGCTTCGTACACCTCAAACACAAGCGACTCCGCTTCGTACACCTCAAACACACGCGGCTCCGCTACGTACACCTCGTACACACACGGCTCCGCTCCGTACACCTCGTACACGCGGCTCTGCTCCGTACATCTCGCACACACAGGGCTCCGCTCCGTACACCTCAAACACACGCGGCTCCGCTCCGTAAACCTCGTACACACACGGCTCCGCTCCGTACACCTCGTACACACACGGCTCCGCTCCGTACACCTCGTACACACGTGGCTCCGCTCCGTACACCTCGCACACACGGCTCCGCTCCGTACACCTCGTACACACACGGCTCCGCTCCGTACACCTCGTACACACACGGCTCCGCTCCATACACCTCGTACACACGCGGCTCCGCTCCATACACCCCGTACACACACGGCTCCGCTCCGTACACCTCGTACACACACGTGGCTCCGCTCCGTACACCTCGTGCACACAGGGCTCCGCTCCGTACACCTCGTGCACACAGGGCTCCGCTCCGTACACCTCGTACACACACGGCTCCGCTCCGTACACCTCGTACACACACAGCTCCGCTCCGTACACCTCGTACACACGGCTCCGCTCCGTACACCTCTTACACACACGGCTCCGCTCCGTACACCTCTTACACACACGGCTCCGCTCCGTACACCTCGTGCACACAGGGCTCCGCTCCGTACACCTCGTACACACACGGCTCCGCTCCGTACACCTCGTACACACGCGGCTCCGCTCTGTACACCTCGTACACACGCGGCTCCGCTCCGTACACCTCGTACACACACGGCTCCGCTCCATACACCCCGTACACACACGGCTCCGCTCCGTACACCTCGTACACACACGCGGCTCCGCTCCGTACACCTCGTACACACGCGGCTCCGCTCCATACACCCCGTACACACACGGCTCCGCTCCGTACACCTCGTACACACACGTGGCTTCGCTCCGTACACCTCGTGCACACAGGGCTCCGCTCCGTACACCTCGTGCACACAGGGCTCCGCTCCGTACACCTCGTACACACACGGCTCCGCTCCGTACACCTCGTACACACACGGCTCCGCTCCGTACACCTCGTACACACACGGCTCCGCTCCGTACACCTCGTACACACGGCTCCGCTCCGTACACCTCGTACACACACGGCTCTGCTCCGTACACCTCGTACACACATGGATCCGCTCCGTACACCACGTACACACACGGCTCCGCTCCGTACACCTCTTACACACGCGGCTCCGCTCCGTACACCTCATACACACACGGCTCCGCTCCGTACACCTCTTACACACACAGCTCCGCTCCGTACACCTCATACACACACAGCTCCGCTCCGTACACCTCGTACACACACGGCTCCGCTCCATACACCCCGTACACACACGGCTCCGCTCCGTACACCTCGTACACACACGCGGCTCCGCTCCGTACACCTCGTACACACGCGGCTCCGCTCCATACACCCCGTACACACACGGCTCCGCTCCGTACACCTCGTACACACACGTGGCTTCGCTCCGTACACCTCGTGCACACAGGGCTCCGCTCCGTACACCTCGTGCACACAGGGCTCCGCTCCGTACACCTCGTACACACACGGCTCCGCTCCGTACACCTCGTACACACACGGCTCCGCTCCGTACACCTCGTACACACACGGCTCCGCTCCGTACACCTCGTACACACGGCTCCGCTCCGTACACCTTGTACACACACGGCTCTGCTCCGTACACCTCGTACACACACGGATCCGCTCCGTACACCACGTACACACACGGCTCCGCTCCGTACACCTCTTACACACGCGGCTCCGCTCCGTACACCTCATACACACACGGCTCCGCTCCGTACACCTCGTACACACAGGGCTCCGCTCCGTACACCTCGTTCACACACGGCTCCGCTCCGTACACCTCATACACACACAGCTCCGCTCCGTACACCTCGTTCACACACGGCTCCGCTCCGTACACCTCATACACACACAGCTCCGCTCCGTACACCTCGTGCACACAGGGCTCCGCTCCGTACACCTCGTACACACACGGCTCCGCTCCGTACACCTCGTACACACACGGCTCCGATCCGTACACCTCGTACACACACGGCTCCGCTCCGTACACCTCGTACACACGGCTCCGCTCCGTACACCTCGTACACACACGGCTCTGCTCCGTACACCTCGTACACACATGGATCCGCTCCGTACACCACGTACACACACGGCTCCGCTCCGTACACCTCTTACACACGCGGCTCCGCTCCGTACACCTCATACACACACGGCTCCGCTCCGTACACCTCGTACACACAGGGCTCCGCTCCGTACACCTCATACACACGCGGCTCCGCTCCGTACACCTCGTTCACACACGGCTCCGCTCCGTACACCTCATACACACGCGGCTCCGCTCCGTACACCTCGTACACACACGGCTCCGCTCCGTACACCTCATACACACGCGGCTCCGCTCCGTACACCTCGTTCACACACGGCTCCGCTCCGTACACCTCATACACACGCGGCTCCGCTCCGTACACCTCGTTCACACACGGCTCCGCTCCGTACACCTCATACACACACAGCTCCGCTCCGTACACCTCGTACACACACGGCTCCGCTCCGTACACCTCATACACACGCGGCTCCGCTCCGTACACCTCGTACACACACGGCTCCGCTCCGTACACCTCATACACACGCGGCTCCGCTCCGTACACCTCGTTCACACACGGCTCCGCTCCGTACACCTCATACACACACAGCTCCGCTCCGTACACCTCGTACACACACGGCTCCGCTCCGTACACCTCATACACACGCGGCTCCGCTCCGTACACCTCGTTCACACACGGCTCCGCTCCGTACACCTCGTTCACACACGGCTCCGCTCCGTACACCTCATACACACACAGCTCCGCTCCGTACACCTCGTTCACACACGGCTCCGCTCCGTACACCTCATACACACACAGCTCCGCTCCGTACACCTCGTACACACGCGGCTCTGCTCCGTACACCTCGTACACACACAGTTCTGCTCCGTACACCTCATACACACACGGCTCCGCTCCGTACACCTCGTACACACACGGCTCCGCTCCGTACACCTTGTACACACACGGCTCTGCTACATCCACCCTGTAAACCCCTCCTGACCCCACATAAACTTCCCCTCATCCAGCACCACGACAACCAGCACAGCAGAGTCCTGCACACACTGAGGCCCCTGATCATGTGACCCCCTGACTCCTCCCCTCCTGTGACCTCATCACAGGTCCTGTGCGCACAGAGCAGCTGTAGAAATCTCCGGCCTCGGGGGTCTCACCAGACTTCGCTCTTTTCTTGCAGGGGCCGCAGTGGATTTCATCCTGGATCCATAGAGCTGAATAGAGGAGCGATGTTCCTTCACTCTGATGGGAATTGATGGTGACGTTTGTCCAACGTCCACGTTACCGAGTAAATCCCCCCAGGACTGCAGCCGGTAAAGACCCCGATATCCACAGGTGTCCCCTCTAATTGGGGGAAAGGGATAGAAAAGCCTCTTATCCCGAGGGGAAACCCTGTACATGGAGACATCGGCCTCAGATCTCTCCTGTCCTGTTCTTCCAGAAAAGCCTCAAACTTCTGTGTGTGACTCAGAGCTGAGATCTAACGGGAGAGAAGATTCCAGTGCGGGGAAGACGGGAAACCTTCATATAGACGGCCGGTGGGGATGGAGGCAGTGACCGACTCTGGCCACATCTGTCTCTAGAGCCGCAGTAGAAGATGAAGATGTCGTCCTCATCATGAAGGAGTTATTTCTCATGTCGCGTGTAATGAATATCTCCTGCAGTATTGCTAATGCTGATTCCAGTGTCGGTAATGAGACGAGAATTAGCGTTATGGAAGATGAGTCTATGAGGAACGTGTTCAGCTGCCGACTCCGAGGAGGAAACTGCTTGTTGTCTGTGGCCTAAATATATAGGTTTTATTAGTAGATGTCAGGGAAGAAAACTAAACCCTGTAAGATAATAAATCTCCTCATATGTTTCCCTTATTGTCTCCAGTAATTGTATTATTACACCGGATTCTTATGATGTTACATCGGATCATCGTCTTCTCATTCAGGTCTCTACAATATCGGATCCTCTCAGTGAAGATCTTCTACAGAAGAGAATTTTCCTGATTTACCCATCAAGGATGGATATGGACAGAGACAAGATGGCGGAGAGGATGTTACACCTCACCCTAGAGATCCTCTTCCGTCTCACTGGAGAGGTGAGAGATTCTGATGACGTCACATTACATCATTCTTATCTATGGGAATAACAGATGGACAGAACTGGAGAGGTGAGGACTCTGGAAATGTCTGTAGTGAGATTTATTAATGTGTCTCTCCATAACCAGGATTACACAGTGGTGAAGAAGACCTCTAGTGATCGCTGTAAGGACCCTGTGTCTGAGGGATGGGGAAGACCCCTGAGCCCAATCACGGGGCCTCCACCTCACCCCCTGACCCATGAGGACATCAATGACCAGAAGATCCTAGAACTCACCTACAAGATGACTGAGCTGCTGACTGGAGAGGTGACACTGCTGGGAATGCTGGGACATTATACAGTAACACTATGAAGGGATCGGGGGATGACGGTATCATTGTATGTGTCAGGTTCCTATAAGGTGTCAGGATGTCGCTGTCTATTTCTCCATGGAGGAGTGGGAGTATTTAGAAGGACACAGAGATCTGTACAAGAACGTCATAATGGAGGTTCCCCAGCCCCTCACATCTCCAGGTAATAGACAGGACTAAATACACACGGCCTATAATTATCTGTATGTAGAGAATGAATTCAGTCCCTGTGTGTGTTTCCTCCAGATCTATCCAGTAAGAGGACAACACCAGAGAGATGTCCCCGTCCTCTTCTTCCACAGGACTGTAACCAAGAAGATCCCAGTGCTCCTCAGGATCATCAGGTAGATGGAGAGAAGGTGTCAGGAGATCTCCCCTATGATGTGTAGACGGCTGTGAAGGTCTTGTGCTCAGTCTTGTTTTATCCACCAGTATTATATGTTTTATACTTGTGTAATGAGAACGGTGGAGATGGCAGGATTAGAGCTGATCATAGATGGGACTTCTCCATCTGTCTGTGACTTTTACAATATTTGTTTCAGGGTGAAGATATGACCCATATTAATACTACAGAGACATATGTGAGGGGTGATGAGCGGTGTAAAGAGGAGATTCCCACATATGACTACCCAGGTGAGTAGTAACCACTGAATGCAGAGAAGTCACAGATTCCTCTCAGTCACCGGCTGTGGCTGCTTTATCGGTGGTGTAGTCCGGCTGTATTACCATGATCACCATTTTGCCTCTAGACCACAATATTTTCCTCCACCCAAAACTGTTCTAATGACTTTGGGCATTGAAAGCCCTTTTCTATAGAACTTACAACCTGGAGGATCCACCTACCCCCTGGGATTAGTGTGAGGGTGATCCCTTAAAGCAAGATCTCTATGATTGCTTGTACCTGACCCAATAAAGGCCGAGTGCGCACTTAAAGAGTCACACTGAACACAGAGTTAGATGTCTACTCCTTTCTCAGCAAAGACTTGCATACAACTGAAGTTTATTCTCAAGACAAAGAGACAGGAGATGGGTGTCACACAATCTCCTGAGTAGCCAGTGTCAGTCTATGATACGTCCATTTCAGCTTCACTTCCATATATGGTATCCAGTATCTCAGCTTCTGCATTCCAAGGATTCCTTCCAGGGTGTTGTCTGAAGACACAGACGCCATCTTGGTACACCATATATGAACTGACTTATGTAAGGGTTAATAATTTCATCAGCCATTCTCTCCTTCACATTAGGAGACGCTGACCGTTACCTGCCCAGATCTGTAACTATAAAGCCAATTGACAGCGTACGTAGAATGTGCTGACAAGATAGAAAATCACTTGGAGAAAAATCTTATGCTGGGCCTGTAAGAGAAAGCGGAGGGTAATGATGCTGTTGGCTTCCTAGATCCCTGAGATCTTATCGGATGACTCTTCTCTCCCTTCTGTGCTGCTGAATGTCTCATGGTCCCTACAAGACCAGGTCCAGTCTTTCTGGCCAAACTTCCCTTTTATGAGCGACAACAGTAAATGTGCAGTGAGGCCAAGTGTGAATTTCTGTACAATAACAGCAGAGTTTCCCTTTATCCTGACTTTTCAATTTGTATAAAATCTACCTTATTTTTCTGACTATGTGACGCACTGTTTTCCTTCAAAAATGTGGAGTAAAATGGGGGGTGCGTCTTATAGTCCGGATGTACCGGCTCTGGCTGTGGTGGGGAGGTGGGGGAACGGCATCGGCGGAGCAGTGGGTCACACGAGGCTGGAGCCGGTGGCTGCGGCTAACTCCTGTTCTTGCTGCTAAAGAGAAATGAATATTCACTGCATTCCACTCCCATGGGCTTGGAGGGCAATGAATATTCATTTCTCTTTAATAATAGTATCTTGATATGATTAGCCCCCAACCCCGGTCCTGGTATACATGGCCCCATCCTTATAATTGGCCCACACCCCCATCCCCATCCTGGTATGCATGGCCCCATCAGGAAACATTAAAAAACAAACCATTACACTTACCTACCCCGCGCTCCCTCTCAGCGTCCTGCTCCGGTGCCAGCAACTGCTATATGCTTGTAAGCAGCACATGGCAGGGACGTCACGTGCTGCTCACAAGCAGAGCACAGCTGCCAGGACTGTGCACACAAAGGGCAGTGAGTATTCATTGCTCTTCAGTAACACGCATTGTCACTCACCAGCTTCCTGCTGCTACCGGCGGTCACGTGTGCCGCTACTTAAGAGAAATGAATATTCATGAATATTCACTGTTCTCAGCACTGCTTACAAGTATATAGCAGTTGCTGGCACCGGAGCAGGACGCTGCGAGGGAGCGCCGGGTAGGTAAGTGTAATGGTTTGTTTTTTTTAATGTTTTGTGATGGGGCACTGCATACCAGGATGAGAATGGCCCATACATACCAGGATAAGGATGGGGGTCCATGCATACCAGGATAGGGATGGCGGACCATGCATATTAGGATGAGATTGGGACCCTGCATACCAGGATGGGGGTGGGGGCTACTTATAAGGATGGGGCCCTGCATACCAGGACGAGCTGGGGCCCTGCATACCAGGATGAGCTGGGGCCCTGCATACCAGGATAGGGATGGGACCATCCATACTAGGACGAGATGCGGCTATGCATTCCAGGAAGAGATGGGGGCCCTGCATACCAGGATAGGGATGGGACCATGCATACCAAGATAGGGATGGGACCATGCATACTAGGATGAGATGCGGCTATGCATACCTGCTGTTGGGGAGCTATAGAGTGAGGGCTAAATTAACCCTTCACGGTGTACCAAGTGATTTCCAAATTAATCCACGGGGCATTGCTAGCAACTGGGAATGGCCAGACGGAGACATATGCCTCTGTATGGGAGGATCAAGGCAGATCACTAAACCCGTTTATTATGTCACCCTTTTATAGTATTTTGCTTAATTATGCAAAATACTCAGCTACCAATAGCATCGTCGTAATACATTTGCTTTATAAGCCAATAGTTTTGCAAGAAAATCGGAATATGTCCCTAGTTACATGATGTAGAGAATAGAACAATAGCACATTCATCAGGGTCTCATATCTCGTGCAAGCTGGAACAGTCTGGTTTCATTACAGCCGTGAACATTCCCCTAGTTACAAAATTTAACTCGTGAACAACAAAATGGCGTCGCAAACACAAAAATGGAGTCTTTGAGAACAAGATGTCCCATACATCTAAATACTGTACTTCACAATACCAGGATGAGGATGGGGCCCTGCATACCAGGATAGGGATGTGGGTGATCATTCCTGTCAGGATAGGAATGAGGGGGCATGCATACCAGGATAGGGATGAGGCCATGCATACCAGGATAGGAATGAGGGGGCCATGTATACCAGGATGGAGATGAGGGATCCATGTATACCAGGATAGGGATGAGGCCATGCATACCAGGATAGGAATGAGGGGGCCATGTATACCAGGATAGGGATGAGGGGGCCATGTATACCAGGATAGGGATGAGGGGGCCATGTATACCAGGATAGGGATGAGGGTGCCATGTATACCAGGATAGGGATGAGGGGACCATGTATACCAGGATAGGGATGAGGAGGCCATGTATACCAAGATGGAGATGAGGGGGCCATGCATACCAGGATAGGGATGAGGAGGCCATGTATACCAAGATGGAGATGAGGGATCCATGCATACCAGGATAGGGATGAGGCCATGCATACCAGGATAGGGATGAGGGATCCATGTATACCAGGATGGAGATGAGGGGGGCCATGCATACCAGGATAGGGATGAGGGATCCATGTATACCAGGATAGGGGATAAGGGGGCCATATATACCAGGATAGGGGATATTAAGTACAGAATGGACCACATTTTTTGCTTCATTTTTTTTCCCTAATTTCTGCTTGTAAAACCTAGGTGCGTCTTATAGTCCAAAAAATACGGTAATTTCAAGGAGGATTGTGATAATCTCCAGGACAAACATTCCACCTGTGCCATGATATATCTCTAAGCTGTACGTGGCTGAGGGCTGTAATATACATTTATTCCCGCCTGCAGGAGATGTGTTGGCTCCAGCCCTGGTGTCATGGATTCACTCCACGTCATAAATTACATTGTTTCTGATCCTAAGGAATTCAGATTACTGCACAATCTCTCCTGAAATGGGGAGCAATATTATTTCTCTAATCTTCTGCTCAGGATCCATAGTAGCTCCAATGCTCCACCATAAATGAGGGCAACTCGTACATACGTTGTTGTTGGGGATGTAACATATTTTTTTATTCTATGTCTTTTTTAACCTGTTCATTCTGTATGATAGTTTGATTGTGGTGGGATCGGCCTTCCTGCCAAATGTGAGTCTGTAACTCTGATAGTCTTAAAAATCTCTCCATCACCTCTTCCAAATGCCTAAGATCTAAATTTAAAGTGCCCCTGTCAGCAGGATTGTGCACAGTAACCTACAGACACTGTCAGGTCAGCACCGTTATACTGATTACAGTGATACCTGGTGATGAAATCCGTCTTGTGGTTGTTGTTTAATCTGTATTTGTAGTTTTCAGTTAATGAGATTCTCCTGCTTCGGGGCGCGGCTTTATGTGATGAATATGTAATCATCACATCTGTCCAAAAAATAAGGAAAAAAGCAGCACAAAACGGCCATAGTCCTGTTTCTTGCCTGCACTTATCCTGCCCTCACAAACCTTGTCCATGTATGCTTTTCTGAAATAAAGGACTTTAAAGGGTTTTTTATGATACGGTAAACGGAGTGTGCGGCTTTTTTCCATATTTTTTTGGATTGTCTTGTGTGCTTCTAAAAGCAAGCACCTTCACTACCGTGCTTTCACCATGCAAAGTGTTGCTGACTCAGAGTCCACCCACTCCACCAGTAAGTAGACTGTTTCTTAGTGCCATTCTACTTTTTTCTTTTTGATTTACATATTCATCTGTATTGGCTTTTGACAGGTCTCTGATCCCTCACTGACCTGCCCCCCATTATTTCATAATGCATATAATAGTGTTGATATTATTGTTGATAATGCCTATTGTTGTGAGTTCATTCTCTGGTCCACCAGCAGTGAGTTCTCCTTCCAGACTCCCTCTGGTGGTAACAGGAGGTAGTGAGGCTGATTTAATCAGTAGAGATCTGCCACCTGATAATGAGGATGACGATTGGACCTCAGGAATCTTAAACTGGATTTAAGACAGCCGACGCCCTAGTCTGTGCTGGTGATTGCTTCTGCTTTCCA
This sequence comes from Dendrobates tinctorius, assembly GCF_039654945.1. Lineage (NCBI taxonomy): Eukaryota > Metazoa > Chordata > Amphibia > Anura > Dendrobatidae > Dendrobates > Dendrobates tinctorius. The sequence goes on along the minus strand of NW_027361972.1, from coordinate 412,413 downwards.
GGTCTTGGTTTTCAGCTCTGTTCCAGCCTTTTCAAGCTAAGTGTTTTTGCTAATGTTCACACTTGATTTTGTTGGTCTATTCAGTTTTTTGTGTGTTCAGCCAGCCCCGGCTGGGGCTGTGCTGAATTTCTACTCCTATTTATCTGTATTTGCCAACTTGCTTTTTAGTCCCTTATTAGATTGGCATCTTTTTGCTGTCTCAGAATATTTCAGAGTGCTGATATAGTGGGAGAAGTCTAGTGACTTCTGGGTTAATTTTGTTATCAGAAGTGTTGGACATTATTTTTGTAGGGTTTTTGGTAGATTGCAGACAGTGTCTTTCCTTTCCTTTATAGTTAGTTTGGGCCCCATCGTTTGCTCAGCCTATTTTCCTGCCTGTTTGTGTTTTCACCTTGTTTCACCGTCAATACATGTGTGGGGGCTGTCTATTCCTTTGGGGTCTGCTCTGGTTCAGTTAGTTTTCCCCTTTTCTTGCTTTAGGCTTATGTAGTCCTCCGGCGGTGACGAGGCGTCTAGATCATCGAAGGAACGCTCCACTGCTACTGCTAGTTGTGTGGTTAGGATCAGGGATCTGCAATCTGCATAGTTACCAACCTTTCTGGTTTTCTGGGACTTAGCTTTTTGTTGTCCTCCTCGGTGACTCATTCATAACAGAATCACCAGCCATACCGCAGATTCTAAGGTACTCAAAAGCAGGAAAAAATTGTTTAAAAAAAAGAAAGAAAAAAAAGTGTCAGAATTTTTTTTTATATATATTTTTTCCTTTTTTTCTGGGGCCGTAGGAGGATTTTTTTTTTTTCCTAATGGAGATTAAGCAATTGTCTGATCGTGTGGAGCAACTTGCTGCTGAAGTGCAGGGAATTTCCACTTACCTCATTCAGTCACATGCTGCTGAACCTAAGATCCCCACTCCTGATGTGTTTTCTGGGGATCTGTCTAAATTTTTGAATTTTAAGAATAATTGTAAATTATTTCTAGCCTTGAAGCCTAACTCATTGGGGAGCTCTGTGCAGCAGGTTAAAATTGTCATCTCCTTGCTGCGCGGCGATCCCCAGGATTGGGCTTTTTCTCTGAAACCTGAAAATCCTATTTTGACTAATGTGGATGCATTTTTTCAAGCCTTGGGGTTGTTGTATGATGAAGCTAATGCTGTTGATCAAGCTGAGAGAACCCTGTTGGCATTAAACCAGGGTCAGGATTCTGCAGAGTTATACTGTCAAAAATTAAGAAAGTGGGTGGTCCCCACTGCATGGAATGATAGTGCATTGGCAGCTCTATTTCGGAAGGGTTTATCAGAGACCGTAAAAGATGTTATGGTGGGATTTCCTGTTCCCTCTGGTCTGGATAATTCTATGTCATTAGCCATTCAAGTTGATCGGCGTTTACGTGAACGTAAAACTAAACGGGAGGCGCTGCCACCTTTTGAACAAATGTCTGAACCTATGCAATGTGATGGGGTTTTGTCTAGGGCACAACATCGGGAGTTTAGAAGGCGTAATAAGCTGTGTTTTTTTCTGTGGAGACGCCTCTCATACTATTTCTGTCTGCCCTAAATGAGAGAAACGTTTTGCACACACATTTGATGTGGGTGGTGTACAACCTAAGTTCCTTTTGGCAATTACTCTGATCTGCTCCTTATCCACGTTTTCCACTAAGGCTTTTGTGGATTCTGGAGCAGCGTTGAATCTGATGGATTTGGACTTTGCTAAACATTGTGGTTTGTCCATGACGCCTCTGCGGACGCCTATTCCTTTGAGGGGTATTGATGCTACTCCTTTGGCGGAGAATAAACCTCAGTTTGGGACCCAGGTGATAATGCGGGTCGCCCCAGACCACCAAGAAAATTGTAAATTTCTGGTGCTGCATAATTTGCATGATACTATTGTTCTGGGTTTTCCCTGGTTGCAAACTCATGATCCTGTTTTGGATTGGAAATCTGGGTCTGTGGTAAGTTGGGGCTGTCAATGTGTCCTTAGGGACGCTCCTGTTTTCTCCACCTCTCCTCAGTCTCATGATATTCCTGATTATCTGGCCGATTTTTCTGATGTATTTAGTGAGAGTAAGTCTGCGTCTTTGCCTCCTCATAGGAGTTATGACTGTGCAATTGAGTTGATGCCTGGGTGTAAATTTCCCAAGGGTCGGCTTTTCAACTTATCAGTACCCAAACATGATGCTATGCGATCCTATATTAAGGAGTCGTTGGAGAAAGGTCATATTAGACCATCCTCATCACCTTTAAGTACTGGGTTTTTTTTGTGGCCAAGAAAGATGGTTCATTAAGACCGTGTATTGATTATCGTTCCCTTAACAAGATGACGGTTAAATATCAGTACCCGTTACCTCTGATGTCTAATTTATTCCCCAGAGTTAAGAGTGCCTGTTGGTTTACTAAGCTTGACCTCAGGGGGGCGTATAATCTTATTCGCATCAAGCACAGGAATGAATGGAAGATGGCGTTTAATACTCCGGAGGGACATTTTGAGTACCTGGTGATGCCTTTTGGGCTCACTAATGCCCCTTCTGTCTTCCAGTCCTTTATGATTGATATTTTCCGAGACCTTGTGGATAAGTTTTTGATCATCTATCTGGATCATATATTGATCTTTTCTAGTGATTGGCATTCTCATGTGGAACATGTCTGGACTGTGTTCCGGATTTTGAGGGAGAATTCCCTGTTTGTTAAGGGCTCGAAATGCCTCTTTGGTGTACAGAGGATTTCATTTTTGGGATTTATCTTGTCTCCGTTGACTATTGAAATGGACCCGGCCAAGGTACAGGCCATTTATGATTGGGTTCAGCCTACTTCTTTGAAGGCTCTCCAGAAGTTTTTGGGTTTTGCTAATTTCTATCATAAATTTTTAGGTAATTTTTCTGGTATTGTCAAACCACTGACTGATCTGACCAAGAAGGGCGCTGATGTGCTGAATTGGTCTCCTGAGGCTGTCTCAGCATTTCAGGAGCTTAAGCGGAGATTTACTTCAGCTCCAGTTTTACGGCAACCTCATGTCTCACTTCCATTTCAGGTAGAGGTAGATGCTTCTGAGATTGGTGCAGGAGCTGTGTTGTCCCAAAAAGACCCTGTGACTTCTAAGATGAATCCTTGTGCCTTCTTTTCTCCTAAGTTTTCCCCATCTGAACGCAACTATGACGTGGGGAATCGGGAATTCTTGGCCATGAAGTGGGCATTTGAGGAGTGGAGACATTGGTTGGAGGGAGCTAGACATCAAGTTGTGGTCCTCACCGATCACAAGAATTTGATTTATCTGGAGTCGGCCAAACGCTTGAATCCTAGACAGGCTAGATGGGCCTTGTTTTTCACGCGTTTTAATTTTGTGGTCTCTTTTCTTCCGGGCACTAAGAATGTTAAGGCAGACGCTCTTTCTAGGAGTTTCTTTGCTGATTCTCTTAATGTGACTGAGCCTACTACCATCCTAGGTGAGGGGGTAGTTCTTTCTGCCATTTCGCCCGATTTGAGACGCACCCTGGAGGAATTTCAGGAGGATAAACCTGAGCGTTGCCCTATGGGAAAATTTGTATGTTCCTGACCAGTGGAGAAAGAGAGTGATGTCTGAAGTTCATTGCTCCGCATTAGCTGGTCATCCAGGTATTTTTGGTACCAGAGATTTGGTGAGTCGGTCTTTTTGGTGGCCCGCCTTATCTCGTGATGTCAGGAATTTTGTGCAGTCCTGTGGGACTTGTTCTCGGTCTAAACCCTGTTCTCGTTCTAGTGGGTTGCTGATGCCCCTGCCATTGCCCAAGAGGCCATGGACCCTTATCTCAATGGATTTTATTTCTGATCTTCCTGTTTCTCAGAGAATGACTGTTATCTGGGTGATTTGTGATAGATTTTCGAAGATGGTCCATCTTGTACCATTCCCAAAGTTGCCATCTTCTGCTGAGTTGGTGCCCTTGTTTTTACAACAGGTGGTTCGGTTACATGGGATTCCTGAGAACATTGTGTCGGACAGAGGAGCCCAGTTTGTTTCCAGATTCTGGAAAGCATTTTGTTCCAATCTGGGAATTCAGTTATCCTTCTCCTCAGCGTTTCATCCCCAGACTAATGGGCAGACTGAGAGAATAAACCAGACCTTGGAGTCTTATTTAAGATGTTTTATATCTGCTGATCAGGATGATTGGGTTTCATTTTTGCCCTTGGCCGAATTCGCGCTTAACAATAGAGCTAGTTCTGCCACTTTTATGTCACCCTTTTTCTGTAGTTTTGGGTTTCATCCTCGATTCTCTTCAGGGCAAGTGGACGCTTCGTCCTGCCCAGGTGTGGACACTGTGGTTGAGAGAATGCAGCAGATATGGGACCAAGTAGTGGATAAGTTGTCACTCTCTCAGGAAAAGGCCCAGCGATTTTCCAACCGACGTAGGACCATTGGTCCCCGGTTTAAAGTGGGTGATATGGTTTGGTTGTCATCTAAGAATATTCCTATGAAGGTTGCATCTCCAAAATTTAAGCCAAGATTTATTGGACCTTATAAAATTTTGGAGATTCTTAATCCTGTTTCTTTTCGATTGGCTCTTCCAGTTACGTTCAAGATCCATAACGTATTTCATAAATCACTGTTGAAGAGGTTTGTTGAGCCTGTGGTTCCTATGGCAGCACCTCCTGACCCTGTATTGGTTAAAGGCAATATGGAATATGAAGTAGAGAAAATATTGGATTCTCGTTTGGTTAGATGGAGACTCCAGTATTTGGTCAAATGGAAGGGTTATGGCCAGGAGGATAATTCTTGGGTCTCTGCCTCTGATATTCATGCCAATAGATTGGTTCGTGCTTTTCACCGGGCCCATCCTGATCGGCCTGGTGGCGTGGATGAGGGTTCGGTGACCCCTCCTCAAGGGGGGTACTGTTGTGAGTTCATTCTCTGGTCCACCAGCAGTGAGTTCTCCTTCCAGACTCCCTCTGGTGGTAACAGGAGGTAGTGAGGCTGATTTTATCAGTAGAGATCTGCCACCTGATAATGAGGATGACAATTGGAGCTAAGGAATCAGACTGGATTTAAGACAGCCGATGCCCTAGTCTGTGCTGGTGATGGCTTCTGCTTTCCAGGTTTTGGTTTTCAGCTCTGTTCCAGCCTTTTCAAGCTAAGTGTTTTTGCTAATGTTCACACTTGATTTTGTTGGTCTATTCAGTTTTTTGTGTGTTCAGCCAGCCCCGGCTGGGGCTGTGCTGAATTTCTACTCCTATTTATCTGTATTTGCCAACTTGCTTTTTAGTCCCTTATTAGATTGGCATCTTTTTGCTCTGTCTCAGAATATTTCAGAGTGCTGATATAGTGGGAGAAGTCTAGTGACTTCTGGGTTAATTTTGTTATCAGAAGTGTTGGACATTATTTTTGTAGGGTTTTTGGCAGATTGCATACAGTGTCTTTCCTTTCATATCCTTTATAGTTAGTTTGGGCCCCATCGTTTGCTCAGCCTATTTTCCTGCCTGTGTTTGTGTTTTCATCTTGTTTCACCGTCAATACATGTGTGGGGGCTGTCTATTCCTTTGGTGTCTGCTCTGGGGCAGTTATTTTTTCCCTTTTCTTGCTTTAGGCTTATGTAGTCCTCCGGCGGTGACGAGGCATCTAGATCATCGTAGGAACGCTCCACTGCTACTGCTAGTTGTGTGGTTAGGAGCAGGGATCTGCAATCTGAAGAGTTACCAACCTCTCTGGTTTTCTGGGACTTAGCTTTTTGTTGTCCTCCTCGGTCACGCATTCATAACAGCCTATAATACTATGGCTATTGTGAGGCTTAGAAAAAATTTGCATATGACACTGGCGGTGCCTGTCCAGTAACATCTATCTCTTACTTATAGATGCTACTGTGCAGGTGCCGCCATCGCCAGTGACATTTTTCTGGATGTAATTTTTTATGTAAAATAGGGGGCAGGTCACTGAAGGATCAGTGTCATGAGCCAATACAGATGATTATTTACACAGAGCAACACATAAGGCCCCGCCCACAGCCACTCCCACACCCCACCCCGAAGCATGAGAATCTCATTAACTGAAAACTACAAATACAGATTAAACAACCAGCCCTCACCTGCCCAGAAAAGGCACATCTATTAGATGCGCCAATTCCGATGGTTTTCCCAGGTCTTCCCACTTGCCCTGTAGCGGTGGCAAGTGGGGTTCATATTTGAGGGGTTGATGTCACATTTGTATTGTCAGGTGACATCAAGCCCACAGCTTAGTAATGGAGAGGTGTCTATCCATTACTAACCTCATAGTTACATGGTAAATAAAGACACAGCCAGAATAATGTCTTTTATTAGAAATAAAACGGTTTTTCTTTTTTAATTAAAAATAACAAACACAGTTATACTCACCTAACGCCTACTTCCACCGAAGACCTCGTTCTCCTGTATTAAAAATAATAAAAAAAACAATATACCATTCCTGTCTGTCGTTCTGTCCCACGCCGTAATCCATGTCTGGGGGATAATTAGTTTCCAACCTGGACGGTGCCAAGATGCAACTGTCCAGGCTGAGAGCCACTGGTGAATGAGCAAGCGCAGCATCATTGACCAGCAGTGACATCATCGAGGTTTCCAGCCAGGCTGAACCGCAGTGACCTCAGGACCGTGGTAAAAAGTCAGTGATGAGGTCACCACAGTTCAAGCTAAGTGACTTCACAGCAGATCACTGTGAGAATTCTCTGTTATCTTTAAATAAAAAACGAAAACTGTGTTTTGTTTTATTTCTAATAAAAGACTTTATTCTGGCTGTGTCTTTATTTACCATATAACTATAATATTAGTAATGGATAGGTGTCTTATAGACACCTCTCCATTACTAAGCCGTGGGCTTGATGTCACCTGACAATACAAGGGTGACATCAACCCCACAAATATGAACCCCACTTGCCACCACTACAGGGCAAGTGGGAAGAGCCGGGAAAAGGGCAAGAATTGGCGCATCTAATAGATGTGCCTTTTCTGGGCAGCTGTGGGCTGCTTTTTTTAGGCTGGGGGGTCAATATCCATGGCCCCTTACAAGTCTGAGAATACAAGCCCCCAGTTTTCAGCTTTAGCAAGGCTGGTTGTCAAAAATGGGGGGCACACACGCCGTTGTTTTAAATTATTTATTTAAATAATTAAAAAAACAGTGTGGGGACCCCTCTATTCTTGATAACCAGTCTTGCTGAAGCTGACAGCTGAGGGTTGCAGCCCCCAGTTGTGAGTTTTGTCAGACTGGTTATTGAAAATACAGCGGGACCCACGCCGTTTTTTCATTTATTTTTTTAGTTATAGCACAAGTTGCGGGTGAGGAATACTCCCATCATCCGCTCCTGCTGTCACTGTTCTTAGCAGCAGGTGTAGGATGATGAGAGTAATACTCCCAAAAGCCTCCACCTGCGGTCATCATTCTGACCTTAATATAACTCTCATCATTCCCCCCGCCGGTAGAGCAGGGGAGAATGATGAGAGCATCTTCAGCACCTGCCACCGGGGAACAGCACTTACTGTATGGCTTATTCCTTTTAGGTTGTACATGTGGTACTGATGCTGCACACTGTTGTCAGACATGTGCCCAAGTATTATGCACATGGACCAGAAAAATCGGTACTGGAAGTATCAGGACGTGTGACCCGGCCTTATACACAGTTCTCTTTAAATTCCTAATATTTCTTCTTGAAACTCATCTGACAGAAAATATTGGAGCTTAGGATAGTATAGATTGTGAAGTCTCCGAGCCCCATACTCTAATTACACCAGAGAGGTTTCACCACTAGTTACTCATTTATTACTGATGGAGACTGTTGAGGTTGATCATTTCAGTAGTTCCTAATCAGGCCCCATTTTTAATATCTGACGTGTGTCACTTTATGTGGTGGTAACTTTGGAATTCTTCACAAAGGATAATAGAAAACAAATGGATGTTACAAATTATTTTCCAGCTTCGCACTGTACCCTATATACGGTTGTACACTACTGTCTGGGCACATGGCAGTGTTCAGAAGGGAAGGAGCGCCATTTAGCTATTTGAATGCAGATCTAGCTGGAATAATTTGCAGACACAATATATTGGGAGCACTGTTCATGGTCACCTGGCAGCTCAAAAGATGTCCTCCATGAACATGCTTGGCACTATCTTCTCTGCTTTCCATATCCCAAGGATTGCCTTGCTCATCGCCCTTTAACGCCATTACATGAATCTGGACTTACACAGGGACCCCTAGGCTTGGACCATGGTGTTACCTGCTATTCTGTGGTGTTAGATGGCAAGAAGAATAGTCACGTAGCTGGGTCAGAACCAGAAGGACAGAATACAGAATCAGAAGACGCAAGAGTAGTCAGTAAACGGGCCACGGTCACAACAGGAAACAAATACACAAGCCACAAGCTGAGCACAGAGGACTGAACCTGAGGAGAACAGCGCTGTATTTGGCAGATTCTGGCCATGTGCTTTGAGCTTTAGTAGAGTGTGGTTGTGATGTACAATGTCTGTGAGGTATGGGGTTTTGTCCACAAAATATGATGTTTTCTTCCAGAAAGATCCGGCAGATATGACAATCCAGGCTGCTAGCTCTGCAGCTTCATCCCTCCTCCCTTCACACACACACAGAGCAGTGCCACCCCCCCTCCTCTACAGCCTGTGTTCGCACTAGTAATAGGAGACCCCCCCTGCTGCTACAACCATTTGTTTCCTTCTCTCCTCTTCAGAGCGGGAAAAACTTCTTTGTTTGAAACGAATAAAACTATGAGAGACTATACCATAAGAACCAAATACCCTAGAGATATGAAAATCACATTTTTGTAATCCGGGCGGTCACAGCGTCGCTGCCGTGGTTCTGGCGAAGCGTAATCCTTTCAGAACCTGAGATATGTGTTCCAGCTAAACGGTGTATCAGAACTACTGCATATTTGGTCTTGAATTATTGTACTCAACAAATCACAACCAATGATGCCCTATATGTGTCTGTGCGGGCTGCCCCCACGGAGTTATGATTAGTATAAGTTTTCTAGTGTAATTCTAAATCCAAAAGGGAGAGGTGGGATTAACCCAGCATGCATCTCTCCGTGATGTCACATAGCAAGTCTATAAAGCATTTCCTGGACAAAACCAGGGCAGAACAGCTCAAGTCGTCGTGCTAGAAAGACCCAGATGAGCGGAGAAGTGCAGCTCCACCTCCACCCACCTTAGCCGCATGGTCTGCCTAAGGAACAATATGGAACTGTGAGTGTAATCTCTTTGTTTTCTCCACTTTTATTTTATACCTGTACTGTACATATTTTATGTCTCAATTTTATAGCAACTTTTATCTGTAATCACTGTCCTCTTTCGGAAAATAAATGAAATAATTATTTAGATCTGTCTCTATGCTCTAAGACTCGAACTATACGCCTTTGATAGATAATCGCTACTAATTCAAGGGGTTTGCCACGGACCCTCTTAATTTAACACTGTGAATTAAGTAACCGTGACTGGTGGCAGCGCGTTGTGTACTGCTATTGCGGCTTGCTGGCAGTCTAGAAGGGTCTTATATAGCTGAATAAGGGTCTGCGGCACCAGCATTCATAATTCCTTTACTGCAGAAGCCTAATTGCCGGTTCACAACAGGCAGCCCGTCCGGCGACCAATTATCCTAGGTGCAGTTCCCTGACTGACCTGAGGGTAAGGGGGGCGCCGGAGAGCTGCAAGTTCCAAAGTGGAACTGAGAAAGTGGGATATACATAAATCCCCGCAGTACTTGGAAGATTGATAGCAGTGGTGGGGCATCCAAATTAAACTCCCCCTGCGGCAAATTGTAGAGCGAGATTAGCTTGCTGGATATTTTTGTCACATGGTGCCAGTGGTGGGATAACTAAGATAAGCCCCACTGCGCCTGTGATAGCCGTGTGCCGGCATTGTGTCTCGTCCCTTCGTCCGCTGATACACCCGTGTCAGTGGTGGGACTGTGACATAGTGGTGACACAGGGTCCGCTGTCCGTCGCGTTTTGGTGGCAGTGGGACCCCCGTTAGTGTCGCCCGTAAGTAGACGAACGGCGGTGGGCTGTTCGTCACATATTGGTGGCAGAGCGGTGGGATAATCCTAGAGCATTAGTGATTTGGTTTGAGCAATCATTCCTCTCACTAAAAACCTGCACGGTTCCTGCGGGAATCCTGCATCATAGGTTTTGGAGAACAGACTCAGTGGTTACTAGTTCTGAGACATTTGTGTGTACGTACAAGTATTCCCTCCCATTTCTTCGTTTTTCTTTTCTATCTTTGATTTGGCAACCATGGCTACGTGGGGAGAATCTTATTATAAGCAGCTTAATAAGGACATCCTGAGGTCCCTGTGCACGTCAAAGCAGATTGATGTCGCCGACAAGACCAAAGCCCAGTTGGTCGCGGCTCTAGTGCAATGGGAAGAGAGCCAGGGCGCAGAAGGCAGCACCCGTGCCGATGGTGCAGCCGCAGGGGTCCAGATGGTGCAGACCACCAGCCGGGAAGTCCTGGACCCCTATCTGCAATTGGCTCTACAGCAACTCCCTGCCGAAGACCATGTTGGACGTCTGCAGCTGATCCAGCAAGCTCAGGAGAGAGCTGAGCGCCAAAGAGAGGCTGAGAGAGCCGAGCGCCAGGCGCAGAGGGCCCATGAACTGGAGGTACTCCAGCGGGGTGGGAATGCCCCCACAGCCCGAAGCCGTGAGCCCAGCAGCGTCCAGACTCCTAAACCCCGGCCAGAGCATTTTCCCGTGATGGAAAAGGATGGGGACTTGGACACGTTTCTGCGAGCCTTTGAGAAAGCCTGCAGACAGTACCGACTGCCCGAAGACCAATGGGCAAGGTACTTGACCCCAGGGCTAAAAGGCAAAGCCCTGGAGGCATTTGCTTCTCTTCCGCCAGAAGCCGATGACGACTATGTCGCCATAAAGCAGGCGCCGATCGCCAAATACCGGCTGACACCTGAGGTATACCGAAAGAAGTTCCGGCACCTCCAACGTGGCCCACACGATAGCTACAGTGATGTGGTGCAAGGACTCAGGACCCACCTTGACCAGTGGATCCATGGACTGTCCGTTGAAACCTTTGAGCAGCTACGGGACCTGATGATCAAAGACCAGTTCCTGCATCTCTGCCCAGCTGAGGTCCGACAGTTCATCCTGGACCGCGAACCAACGAACGCGGACAAAGCGGCGCAGATCGCTGACAACTACGAGGTCAACCGGAAGCCAGAGACACGGAGGCCAGTCACCACCAGCTGGAGAGGGGGTAAGCCTGCACCCAACCCCAATGCCCCAGCTAGCCGTCCCTCCGGAGGCCCTGTCCCTGTTGCCAACAACAGGCCGGCTACTGACAGTCGCCTGTGTCACCACTGCAAGTGGCCTGGTCACTTCTCTTACACCTGTCCGGATAGGCCGAAGAACCCCCCAGCCAAGGCCCCCGGGCCCAACGCCTCTGTTCTTTTGGTGGGAGGTGTGGTTGGGAGGGCTGACGACAACGTTCAACCTGTTCAGGTGGGGGCCCGTCTTGCTACAGGCCTCAAGGAGTTTTTCTTGATTGGGGTGCCGGGAGCGGGTTGAGGGAGGTGGGAGTGTCTGAAAACCTGCCCACTGATGTTTTATTGGGGACTGACTTGGGGCAGATGGTTGCATACTACGTCCCTGACACCCTTCCCCAAACTGATAAGGGTAACGTTAACCCTGATGATGTTGATGATGGGAAACTGAATGTGTTACCTGCTAGTGCCTTGATGAGTAATGATGTAACTAACAACCATTCTTTCCCCAGGTATGATGCTGATGCTGATGTGAATGTACCAAAGCAAACAACCATTCTTCACCTAGGAAGGATGATGATGATGTTGATGTATCTGTGCCGACTGAACCCGTTAACCCTTTCTTTGAAGCGGTAGATGTGTCCACAGGTACCGAAGTGCTCAGTCCCGTCACTCCGCGGAGTGAGACGGCTGAGGAACCCCTGGCAGGAGTAAGCAACGGTGCTCAAGGAAATGGGGAGGTGCATGGGGACCATGAGGAAGGTAATGCCATGCAGCTGACCAGTGCCACCGAGGAAGGTAACTGGCCCATAAGTAGCCCTGCTCCTGAAGTGTTGGGGGTGGATGGGGAGGTAGAGCCCAGGGCAGCACCGGCTGGTGGGTCTGTAGAAATCCCCAGGGAGGCAGCATACATAGCAGCTGTCACACGCAGTCAGAGTGCCCAGATCGCAGGTAACGCACTGTCTTCTGGACCCTCTGCTGCTACAGGAGAGACTGAACCAGAGGTGAACCCAGAGCCGGTTCCAGAGGGTCCCAGTAAAGAGGGGACCCTGACGTCACTTTTGGCAGCCTCCAGCATGGAGTTCCAGGCTGCTCTGCACTCAGATGCCAGCCTGGATAAATTGAGAGGTCTCGCCAAGACGCCCACCTCCGAGTCTGATAAGGAGAAGGTGTTCTGGGAACGAGGAAGGTTGTACCGGGAGACAGTACCCGGAGATCCTAAAAAGGAGTGGTTGAGGGAAAGACAGCTGGTCGTCCCCTATCAGTTCAGAACTGAGTTGTTGCGGATTGCCCATGAGATTCCACTCGCTGGACACTTGGGGATCAGCAAAACAAAGGCACGGCTGTCTCAACACTTCTATTGGCCCAAGATGGGGACAGATGTAACACACTACTGCCGCTCCTGTGCCACCTGTCAAAAAGTGGGTAAGGCGGGGCCTGCTCTTAAGGCTCCCCTTATTCCTTTGCCGGTGATAGAGGAGCCTTTCCAGAGAATAGCGGTGGACATCGTAGGCCCGCTGGCCGTCCCCAGCAGCTCCGGAAAGCGCTACATTCTCACCGTGGTAGACTACGCTACCCGGTACCCAGAGGCAGTAGCTCTGTCTTCAACCAGGGCAGATAAGGTGGCTGACGCACTGGTGACCATCTTTTCAAGAGTAGGATTTCCCAGGGAGATGCTTACCGATCAAGGGCCCCAATTCATGTCTCACCTAATGGAGGCTCTCTGTGAGAAAATGCAGGTGACGCAGCTGGTATCGAGTCCGTATCACCCACAGACTAATGGTTTGTGTGAACGTTTCAACGGTACCCTCAAACAGATGCTCCGCATACTGGTTGAGACCCAAGGGCGCGACTGGGAGCGGTACCTCCCACACCTGCTGTTCGCTTACAGAGAAGTTCCGCAGGCCTCGACCAGGTTCTCCCCCTTCGAGCTCCTGTATGGCAGGCGAGTCCGGGGACCCCTTGGGTTGATAAGAGAATCCTGGGAAGATGAGCCAAACCCCACAGAAGTGTCCATCGTGGATTATGTCATGCGCTTCCGTGACAAGATGCAGACCTTGACGCAGTTGGTGCATGACAACATGACGCAGGCTCAGGCTGACCAGAAGCGCTGGTACGACCAGAACGCCCGGGAGCGGACCTACCAGGTGGGTCAAAAGGTGTGGGTGCTGGTCCCTGTACCAACGGATAAGCTTCAGGCAGCCTGGGAAGGCCCGTACGTCGTCCACCAACAGCTCAACCCGGTCACCTACGTGGTCACGCTTGACCATGCTCGGGGTAGGCGCAAGGCCTTTCACGTCAACATGCTGAAGGCGCACTACGAACGTGAAGCTTGCGTCCTACCGGTCTGCAATCTGCCAGAGGATGGGGAGGAAGATCCCCTCCTGGACATGCTGGCCCAGGCCAAGGCCAATGGGTCCATTGGGGACATGGAGATAAGTGGTTCGCTCACCGTGTCCCAGCGTTTGCAGTTGATGGCCACCCTGGAACTCTTCCGGCCCGTGTTCACCAACCGTCCTGGGAGGACGGAGTTAGCGGTTCATGAGGTGGACACCGGGAATCACGCCCCATTATGGCGAACACCTTATCGGATCTCTGAAACGGTGCAATAAGTCATGCGCCAAGAGATCGATGAGATGTTAAGGCTGGGGGTGATTCGACGGTCAAAAAGCGCGTGGGCTTCACCTGTAGTCCTCGTGCCTAAAAAGGATCGAACCACCAGGTTCTGCGTGGACTACAGGGGGCTCAACGCCATCGCAACCTCTGATGCCCACCCGATGCCGCGCATCGAGGATCTGCTCGAGCGGTTGACAAACACCAACTACATATCCATCATGGATTTGAGTCGGGGATACTGGCAGATTCCCCTGAGCCCTGAGGCGCAGGAGAAATCCGCCTTTATCACCCCCTTTGGACTGTACGAGTCCACGGTCATGCCCCTGCCACTTTCCAGCGGATGGTCAACCACCTGCTTCGGGGACTGGAGGAGTATGCAGTGGCGTACTTAGACGATATTGCCGTCTTCAGTTCCACCTGGGAGGAACACCTTCAGCACCTCCAGGAGGTGCTCAAGCGTCTTCACAAGGCAGGCCTGACCATCAAACCGGTGAAGTGCCAGATAGGCATGCACAAGGTCCACTACCTGGGGCACCGGGTAGGCGGGGGTTCCATGAGTCCGGAGCCAGAAAAAGTGGACGCAATCGTGTCCTGGCCCACCCCCAGGACCAAGAAACAGGTGAAGTCCTTCTTGGGCACTGCAGGGTACTATAGGCGGTTCGTACAGGACTATAGCGCCCTTGCCAAACCCTTGACTGACCTCACCAAGCAGAGGCTACCCCAAACAGTCAACTGGACAGATGACTGTGAGGCGGCTTTCCAAGCTTTGAAAGCAGCCCTGTGCAACTCTCCAGTGTTGAGAGCAGTCGACAGCAGTCGCCCGTTTCTGGTACAGACCGACGCCAGCGAGTTTGGCCTCGGTGCTGTGCTTAGCCAGGTCGACTCGGGAGACCAAGAACACCCCGTGTTGTACCTGAGCCGGAAACTTTTGCCGAGGGAAGTGGCATACTCGACCATCGAGGAGTGTCTGGCCATGGTGTGGGCACTGCAACGTTTGCAGCCCTACCTGTACGGGCGCGCCTTCAAGGTGGTAACTGACCACAACCCTCTGAGCTGGTTGCACACAGTGTCCGGAACCAATGGAAGGTTGCTCCGCTGGAGCCTTGCCCTTCAACAGTACGACTTCACTGTAAAACACAGGAAGGGCAGTGAAAACGGCAATGCCGATGGGTTGTCCCGCCGGGGCGAACCCGCTGAGGTGCGCATGGCCAATTACCGAGAGGTAATGCCTCCTTAGCGCCCTCTTAAGGGGGAGGTGTGATGTACAATGTCTGTGAGGTATGGGGTTTTGTCCACAAAATATGATGTTTTCTGTTGTAACTTTCCAGAAAGATCCGGCAGATATGACAATCCAGGCTGCTAGCTCTGCAGCTTCATCCCTCCTCCCTTCACACACACACAGAGCAGTGCCACCCCCCCTCCTCTACAGCCTGTGTTCGCACTAGTAATAGGAGACCCCCCTGCTGCTACAACCATTTGTTTCCTTCTCTCCTCTTCAGAGCGGGAAAAACTTCTTTGTTTGAAACGAATAAAACTATGAGAGACTATACCATAAGAACCAAATACCCTAGAGATATGAAAATCACATTTTTGTAATCCGGGCGGTCACAGCATCGCTGCCGTGGTTCTGGCGAAGCGTAATCCTTTCAGAACCTGAGATATGTGTTCCAGCTAAACGGTGTATAAGAACTACTGCATATTTGGTCTTGAATTATTGTACTCAGCAAATCACAACCAATGATGCCCTATATGTGTCTGTGCGGGCTGCCCCCACGGAGTTATGATTAGTATAAGTTTTCTAGTGTAATTCTAAATCCAAAAGGGAGAGGTGGGATTAACCCAGCATGCATCTCTCCGTGATGTCACATAGCAAGTCTATAAAGCATTTCCTGGACAAAACCAGGGCAGAACAGCTCAAGTCGTCGTGCTAGAAAGACCCAGATGAGCGGAGAAGTGCAGCTCCGCCTCCACCCACCTTAGCCGCATGGTCTGCCTAAGGAACAATATGGAACTGTGAGTGTAATCTCTTTGTTTTCTCCACTTTTATTTTATACCTGTACTGTACATATTTTATGTCTCAATTTTATAGCAACTTTTATCTGTAATCACTGTCCTCTTTCGGAAAATAAAAGAAATAATTATTTAGATCTGTCTCTATGCTCTAAGACTCGAACTATACACCTTTGATAGATAATCGCTACTAATTCAAGGGGTTTGCCACGGACCCTCTTAATTTAACACTGTGAATTAAGTAACCGTGACTGGTGGCAGCGCGTTGTGTACGGCTATTGCGGCTTGCTGGCAGTCTAGAAGGGTCTTATATAGCTGAATAAGGGTCTGCGGCACCAGCATTCATAATTCCCTTACTGCAGAAGCCTAATTGCCGGTTCACAACAGGCAGCCCGTCCGGCGACCAATTATCCTAGGTGCAGTTCCCTGACTGACCTGAGGGTAAGGGGGGCGCCGGAGAGCTGCAAGTTCCAAAGTGGAACTGAGAAAGTGGGATATACATAAATCCCCGCAGTACTTGGAAGATTGATAGCAGTGGTGGGGCATCCAAATTAAACTCCCCCTGCGGCAAATTGTAGAGCGAGATTAGCTTGCTGGATATTTTTGTCACATGGTGCCAGTGGTGGGATAACTAAGATAAGCCCCACTGCACCTGTGATAGCCGTGTGCCGGCATTGTGTCTCGTCCCTCCGTCCGCTGATACACCCGTGTCAGTGGTGGGACTGTGACATAGTGGTGACACAGGGTCCGCTGTCCGTCGCGTTTTGGTGGCAGCGGGACCCCCGTTAGTGTCGCCCGTAAGTAGACGAACGGCGGTGGGCTGTTCGTCACAGTGGTACTTTCCAATTGGCTGAAGTAGGGAGCAGATTACTCCAGCTGGACAGCAGGAACAGATCCCAGATGAGATTGGACACATCATATGCAGAAGCTCTAATATAACTAAATGACCAAAAACCAGAATAGTAGAAATCCCCATAAAGTGATTCCATTTTATAAATTAATTTACTGAGGGTTATTGTCATGATCCAGGACAGGATTTCGCTTTGGCCCGTCCTGGTCAGACGGGGTTAATTGTTTCTGCCTCTCTCTGGCAGAGGGCGGCTATTTAATGCTCACTTGACCTAGGTCCAGTGTCAGTTATACTCCTGCCCTCGGCTGAGTTAGTTGACCCCTTGTGTACGTGTGCCTTGTGCCTGATAACTTGTTGCTTGTTTGGTTTTGATCCAGTTCTGTCCCTTTTGTACCGCACCTCTCTCTCATGTGTGACTCTCGGCTTGTGACTTGACTATTCTCTGCTCGTCCCTTTGGTACCGCACCACCCTCTCGTGTAAGACTTCTGCTTATCTGACCTGCATTTTTCTTTCCTCTTCTAAAGTATTCCTGCAGTAGGTACAGCACATCATCTGCAGTATTAGGACGCTAAGCCCCGACCTTACCGTCACATGATCGTAGGTCCTGGTACTCCTTACTATTTTCCGTGCCTCAGGTCCTGTCTGTTTAAACCTTCATTCCCGTGTTGGTCCCCGTGCTCTCCCACAGTGTGGGTAAGTCAGCCTGCTCAGTCGTGGCAGTTGCCGACGCTGACAGGATCCTGACATTATAACTGACCGTTACCATTTTTGTTCTCTGCTCCCTTTCTCCTATGTGTGTGATGGATCCTATGCACGCTCTTTTTGAGCAGTTAAAGCACCTGACTCAGATGTCTCAGAGACTCCTGGGGTAACAACTAGCCCTGGCTCAGTCTCAGCAGCTGATCGCTGACACTGTGCAGGGGGTTTTGTCATCAGGGGCTCGGGAGGTTACAGTAATTTCCCCTGAATCTCCGATTAAGTTACCGGATTCTTTTTCTGGAGATAAAAGGGAATTCAAAGTGTTCAAGGAGGGCTGTAAGTTTTTTTTTTCATTGAGACCATACTCTTCTGGGGATGAAAGTCAGAGAGTGGGGGTCATTATGTCTCTGTTAAGGGGAGCTCCCCAGGTTTGGGCTTTCTCCCTTCCTACCACTGCCCCTGAGTGTATGACTGTGGATGAATTTTTTGAGGCCTTGGGGCATATTTATGATGAGCCTGATCGGATGCGTATGGCTGAGGACAGGGTGATGAGCGTGTGTCAGGGGAAGCACTCAGCCGAGTGGTTCTGCTCAGAGTTCAGACGCTGGGCTGCTGAGGTCTGCTGGAATGATGCCGCCCTCCAGGGTTTGTTCCATAGAGGCCTGTCTGAACATCTGAAAGATGCCTTGGCTCTCCACCCTCCGCCTGATTCCCTGGAGGAGGCTATGACACAAGCCGCCTGAATGGATCGCAGGCTACGGGCCAGGGGAATGATGCAGGTTCAAACCCCATTATTTTCTCAAGGAAGGGGAGCCAGTCTTACATTGGAAACCATGGAGATGGGAACCATCGACTTCAAGGAGAAAGGAAAGAGACAACGGCACTTGGGAAAGTGCTTTTTTTTCTGTGGGATTCCGGACATTGGAAAAAGGATTGCCCTTTTTGTCCACCAACCTGCAAGCGACTGAGCCCAGGTGATTGTCGTGGAGGTCACTCAGGCTCTCAGGTATCTTTTTCTCCATTTTCAAAAATGTTATTGCAAGTGGAACTTTGTTGTGGGAGTGTCTCCACACCCACTTCTGCTTTCGTGGATTGCGGATCGTCGTCGAACTTTATTGACTCTGACTTGATGTCCAGGTGTAAGTTAGGGACAGTTAGGCTGGAGACTCCTATCCACGTTGTTGCCATTAACAAAACACCACTGGCTCAAAATGATGTCATATTTCGTACAGAAGAGTTTCTCCTTAAAGTGAGTTCCTTACACCAGGAACATATTTCATGTTTTGTTATGGACAACCTGCCTGCTGGACTGGTGTTGGGGTTCCCCTGGTTACAATTACATAATCCTGATTAATTGGGAATCTCGGGACATTGTTAAATGGGGTCCCTATTGTTCTGAAAAATGTCTGGTTACTGTGTCTTGTGTCGTCCGTGGGTCTGGAAGGTATTCCGGAGTGCCTAAAAGACTATACGGATGTTTTCTCCGAAAAAGAGGCTGAGGTTTTACGACCACACCGCCCTTTTGATTGTGCCATTGACCTGGTTCCAGGTGCTAAATTGCCCAAGGCCCGCTTGTATAACCTTTCGGGTCCAGAATGGGCTGCGATGAAGGAATACATTTCCGAGAGTCTCCGTAAGGGACACATTCGTCTTTCTGTTTCTCCCGTGGCAGCGGGGTTCTTTTTTGTAAAGAAAAAAGACGGTGGTTTACGCCCATGCCTCGATTTCTGTGAGTTAAATAAGATAAATGTGAGAAATACGTATACCTCCCACTTATTCCTAATTTATGCAACCAGTTGTCCGGAGCTAAGTGGTTTTCGAAATTAGATCTACGGGGAGTGTATAACCTTATCCGAGTCCGAGATGGAGATGAGTGTAAAACTGCTTTTCTCACTACTGAAGTGTTGTTTGAAAATTTGGTCATGCCTTTCGGTCTGACCAATGCTCCAGCGGTCTTCCAAAATTTCATAAATCATGTGTTCTCTGATTTTATTGGATGGTTTATGGTGGTGTATTTGGATGACATATTGATCTACTCTCCTGATAAACAGGCTCACATTGGTCATGTTCAGGCAGTTCTCCAAAGACTTCAGGAGAACTGTCTCTTTGCTAAACTGGAGAAATGTTTATTTTTTGTTCAGGAGCTGTCTTTTCTGGGGTTCATTGTGTCTGCTGAAGGGTTTCGCATGGATCCTAATAAGGTGCAGGCCATTGTCGAGTGGGTTCAACCTTGTGATTTGAAGGCTCTGCAGCATTTCCTAGGATTCGCCAATTATTATCACAAGTTTATAAGGGGGTTCTCACAGGTGGTTAAACCCCTCACAGACATGACTCAAAAGGGGGCCGATATCAAGAATTGGTCAGCCGCAGTTTTTGAAAAAATGTTTCATGTCTGCTCCGGTTCTTATTCAACCGGACCCATCTGAACCATTTATTGTTGAGGTAGATGCCTCAGAGGTGGGGGTGGGGGCGGTATTGTCCCAGGGACCCGCCACTTTGACCAATTTGAGAACTTGCACCTTTTTCTTGAAGAAATTCTCCCCCGCGGAGAGGAACTATGATGTTGGGAATCGAGAACTTCTGGTCGTAAAGTTGACCTTTGAAGAATAGAGGCATTTTTTGGAGGGGGCTGTCCATCCTATAACCGTAATTACAGATCACAAAATCCTAGCTTACATTGAGTCAGCTAAAAGGTTGACTCCCAGACCGGCTTGATGGTCACTTTTTTTTCCCGATTCAACTTCTCGATCACTTTTCAGCCAGGATCCAAAAATGTCAGAGCTGATGCCTTGTCACGCAGTCTAGATCCGGTGTCCCCCCCCGAACCTCCATCCTCCATTCTTCAGCCTGGGGTGGTGGTGGCAGGTGTCTCTAATATGTTGGAACAGGAGATTTGGGAAGTCCAGTCTCTTGCACCTCCGGCTAAGCCGGTGGATAAACTTTTTGTGCCAGCTCGGTTTTGTCTCAAGGTCCTCCGGGAGTTCCATGACTCAGTTCTGGGTGGACATCCAGGGATCTCGGCTACCCAGAAGGCCATTGCTAGAGTATTTTGGTGGTCTTCTTTAGCCTCTGATGTTGGGGAATATGTGTCTGCATGTGATGTTTGTGCCCGTGCAAAAACCACCCATAACCGGCCGGCCGGGGAATTGGTACCACTGCCAATTCCTGAGAGACCATGGACGCATTTGTCCATGGATTTCATCACCAACCTTCCCCCCTCCAAGGGTAATGCCGTCGCTTGGGTTGTGGTGGACAGGTTTAGTAAGCAGGCACATTTTGTACCTTTGGCAGCTCTACCTAATGCGGAAACATTGTCCAGATTGTTTGTTGAGCATGTGGTGCGGTTGCATGGTGTACCCTTGAATGTGGTGTCTGATAGAGGAGTGCAATTTGTTTCCTGATTTTGGAGGGCTTTTTGTAAGAGGTTGGGTATTGGTCTGTCCTTTTCATCCGCTTATCATCCAGAGACTAATGGGCAGACCGAGAGGACCAATCAGTCTCTGGAGCAAATTCTGCGTTGCTTGACCTCAGCCTGACAGGATGATTGGTGTTCTGTGTTACCGTTGGCCGAGTTTGCGTTTAACAACCGCATTAACCAGTCTACGGGTACATCTCCCTTTTTCTGCAATTATGGGTTTCATCCACATTTTGGAGAATTTTCCCGTTTGAACTCTGGGTGTCCTGGGGCGGATGAGACTATCCAGCGGTTGGGGGAGGTATGGCGGGAGGTCCAGAGTAACATTGCGAAGGCCCAGGATAAATTTAAATTTTTTGCAGACAAAAAATGATCCGTGGGACCGGTGTTTCAGATTGGGATAAGGTATGGTTATCTACCAATAATATAAGGCTCAAGGTCCCCTCTGCGAAGCTTGGACCTAAATTTATTGGTCCCTATGAAATTATAGAAGCGGTTAACCCGGTGGCTTTTCGGTTGCGTCTCCCGCCATCTCTACGGATCCCCAATGTTTTCCATAGAGCCCTTTTGAAACCTGTGAGGTCCGGTGGGGAGGGATCATCAGCTTCCCCGCCACCGGTTTTGGTAGACGGGCAGTCTGAGTGCGAGGTGGAATGAATTGTCGACTCTAGGTTGGTCCGTCATGCCCTTCAGTATCTGGTACATTGGAAAGGCTATGGTCCTGAAGAACGGTCGTGGGTTCCTGCTCGATCGGTTCATGCGGATCGGTTGGTCCAGGCCTTTCACGCCAAGTATCCTAAGAGACCTGGGGGTCCAGTGGCCCCCCATTGAGAGGAGGGTACTGTCATGATCCATGACGGGGTTTCGCTTTGGCCCGTCCTGGTCAGACAGGGGGTTAATTGTTTCTGCCTCTCTGGCAGAGGGCGGTTATTTAATGCTCACTTGACCTAGGTCCGTTGTCAGTTATACTCCTGCCCTCGGCTGAGTTAGTTGACCCCTTGTGTACGTATGCCTTTTGCCTGATAACTTGTTGCTTGTTTGGTTTTGATCCGGTTCTGTCCCTGTTACGAGTTCTGCCTGTCCCTTTTGTACCGCACCTCTCTCTCGTGTATGACTCTCGGCTTGTGATTTGACTATTCTCTGCTCGTCCCTTTGGTACCGCACCGCCCTCTCGTGTATGACTTCTGCTTGTCTGACCTGCGTTTTTCTTTCCTCTACTAAAGTATTCCTGCAGTAGGTACGTCACATCATCTGCAGTTGTAGGACGCTGACAGGATCCTGACAGTTATAATCCAAAGCCACTTTCTGGAAATTAACACAGTGGATCTTGGAGAGTGAAAAATTACACATTTGCCATTTTATTACCCAGCACATAGTGCCCAGATTGTGCGCCAGGAGACACACACCAAATATTAAGTGGATTCTTCTCACTATAGTACTTTCCAATTGGCTGGAGTAGGGAGCAGATTACTCCAACTGGACAGCAGGAACAAATCCCAGATGAGATTGGACACACCATATGCAGAAGCCCTAATGTAACTAAATGACAGAAAACCAGAATAGTAGAAATCCCCATAAAGTGATTCCATTTTATAAATTAATTCACTGAGGGTTATAATCCTTAAGAGCAGTGAATATTTTGACTCCACAGCCACTTTCTGGAAATTAACATGCAGTGGATGTTGGAGAGTGAAAATTACACATTTGCCATTTTATTACCCAGCACATAGTGCCCAGATTGTGCTCCAGGAGACACACACCAAATATTAAGTGGATTCTTCTCACTATAATATTGCTAAATACAGGGATCCTAAATGTTGTTTGCGCACACTGCAAGACTCCGAAGTGAGAGCGGATTTTGCTGGATTGCTTTATAGAAACCTTGTTGCTTTTCAACAGCCTTTGAGCCACTAATAGTGTGGGAACCTCTTTTTCCATTGACAGATGATGGACCTGAGTGGGGACTTGTTTTTTGTGAGATGAGAATTGGTATTATTTTCGCCTACATAACATTGATTGGTTTCTTTTTATTCGATATTTGGGAGGCAGAATGAACAAACAGTTGAACACCGCACACTACTGGTTCATCCAACAAGGTTTTCTATTAGACTGTGAACTGTCATTGTCTTGGTAAATAATTAAAGTTTTTTACATAGCTTGACATTTTTATGGACAGTTTAAGTAGAAATGTTCAAAAATATAAAACTCAAGGATATTTTATTAAAAAATAATTGTTTTTTTATCTTATCAGATAACTGTACCAAGAGATCAGAGGGACAGATGACATCTTCAATTTTTAAATCTGATGATCTTGAGATCCTACAAGATACAACTGAAGTGAATGCCATTACTCCAGATATATCATCATCCATTTACAGCAAAGATCCGACTACTAAGGAAAATCAAATTCGCCAAAGAGGCAATAAAAAACAAACTGCTCCTAAAGCAAAGAAGCCATTTTCATGTCTAGAATGTGGGAAATGTTTTGCACAGAAATCAAATTTTGTTACCCACCAGAGAACTCACACAGGGGACAAGCCTTTTTCCTGTTCAGAATGTGGGAAATGTTTTAGCAGTAAATCAGATTGTGTTAAGCACCAGAGAACTCACACAGGGGAGAAGCCTTTTTCATGTTCAGAATGTGGGAAATGTTTTGCAGATGAATCAAATTTTGTTACCCACAAGAGAACTCACACAGGGGAGAAGCCTTTTTCATGTTCAGAATGTGGGAAATGTTTTAGCAATAAATCATATTGCGTTAAGCACCAGAGAATTCACACAGGGGAGAAGCCTTTTTCATGTTCAGAATGTGGGAAATGTTTTAACAATAAATCAGATTGTGTTAAGCACCAGAGAATCCACACAGGGGAAAAGCCTTTTTCATGTTTAGAATGTGGGAAATGTTTTGCACAGAAATCAAATTTTGTTACCCACCAGAGAACTCACACAGGGGAGAAGCCTTTTTCATGTTCAGAATGTGGGAAATGTTTTAGCAATAAATCAGATTGTGTTAAGCACCAGAGAACTCACATGGGGGAGAAGCCTTTTTCTTGTTCAGAATGTGGGAAATGTTTTGCAGATGAATCAAATTTTGTTACCCACAAGAGAACTCACACAAGGGAGAAGCCTTTTTCTTGTTCAGAATTTTGGTAATGTTTTATCAATAAATCAGTTTGTGTTAAGCACCAGAGAACTCACACAGGGGAGAAGCCTATTTCCTGTTCAGAATGTGGGAAATGTTTTAATCAGAAAGTGCTTCTTGTTAGACATCAGAGCAGTCACACAGAGGAGAAGCCATTTTCATTTTCTTAATGTGGCAAATATTTTACTTGGAAATCAACTGTTAATAAACATCAGAGACGTCACATAGGGGAGAAGCCTTTTTTATGTTCATGTTTGAATAATTTTAACCAAAATTGAATCTTCTTAAATGGGTTGCCTCTTGTCATTCCTCATGTTTGCTGACAAAAGGATAAAACTAAACCTTATTAATTCCAAATATAAAACTGTACCCATAATTCACCCCCTGAAGGTTAGTCAGAAGGTGACTAATAGAAAAAACATGTACCCCACAGTTCAGTATATAGGGTGAGGTGACGTGTACACACTCACTCTCCAAGCCTCTCATCTCTACGGGTTTAATCATCCACACCAAAGACGACTCATCAAGAGACTATTTAATATTGACCTATTTTCAAACGAGACTAAATTAAAAAGAAAACTAAAATCATGTATCATGTTATCCGAAACAGTCAGAAAACTAGCCCCATATTGTCAGATCCCAGACCTCAAACTATTTACTTCGGAAGTTTATAAGCCCCTCCAGTGTCAGGAATAGATAGTATGAATTTGAATTTACCAAATGGCTGCAATGAAACAAAGAGTGAAAAATTTAAAGGGGTCTGAATACTTTCCATAGCCACTGTATCAGTGTCATGTCGGACGCTATTCACACCACAGCGTCCGGCAGGCAGAGGTAGTTCCACCTCCGTCCACTATAGCCTCAGTGGCGCTGGCTTGAGTTTCTCAGGCTATCGGGGGTTAATCTAGCTGAAGATCAGGTTGGATGTTTGGTCACGCCCACGGTCTTTAAATAGTCGTGCTGGCCTATGGGCGTCGCCGATTATAGCTTGTGTGTCATACCAAGTGGTTCCGGTCTGGAGTGGAGGTGTTGGAGAGAGAGAGAGATTCATATCTGGTGTCGTATGATCCATTGTTACCTTCTCGCCTTCCCATATTTGTGTTTTGTTGTGCCCTGTTCACATTACTGTATAGTCCTGTGTGTATGCGGCGCGGTGCAGTTTAAGTTCTCCCTGTCTGTCTTTATTGTTTGGGGCTTTGGTGGTTTGTCTCCTCACTGGGTGGAGGGTGGAGGGTTAAGCTTAGGGCTGAGCAGGAGATAAGGAAAGGGTGGAGGCTCAGGCATTTGAACCATCAGCAAAAACCCTGGGTTGAGGGTCAGACAGGGTTTCCCCTAGTTAAAGGGACATCACAGGGGCCCCGGGTATTTCTGCCTTAGTTGACCTAAGCCCCGTGTGACAATCAGTAAAAATAACTCCTCTTTATTAGGTAAAGTATAAAAGAATTGCACCATTTTCCGATACCTGTCACGTCTCCATTTTTCATGATCTCGAGTTGGGTGAAGGCTTATTTTTTGTGTGCCGAGCTGACGTTTTTAATGGAGACCATTTTGGTGCAGATACGATCTTTTGGTCATCCTTTATTGCATTTTAATGCAATGTTGTAGCGACCAAAAAAAGTAATTCTGGCGTTTTGACATTTTTTCTCGTTACGCCATTTAGTGATCGGGTTAATTCTTTTTTTATATTGATAGATCGGGCGATTCTGAACGCCGCTATAACAAATATGTGTATGTGTGATTTTTTTATTGTTTTATTTTGAAAGGGGGGTAATTTGAACTTTTATATTTTTTTAATATTTTTTAAAACTTTTTTTATTTTTGGCATTGTGAAGACATACAGCATTCTATGTTAATTAACCAGACAACTATTTTTAGCAAACGAAGAATAATAGAATGTTATCTGTATGTTGGGTTTAAATTTAAGTGTAGATTTCTAGTTGGTCAAGAAAACAGACTTTTGTTTGTGTAAGCCGGTAATATTGACATCTATACATCCAAAGGACAAGAGACAGGACAGCAGCCACAACATCATCACAAGGGACATGGATCTATCATTCTATAGGAAACAACCTAGAGGTTTTCAGCCTTGGTTGGAAGAATACAGATCTGCTCCATTGACCATCGCTGAACCATGGCTACGTTTGGAGAAGCCAGATTGTGGTCTTTGGATCAACTGGCCTTGTATGGACTGTCATCTTCCTACGCTTGTCATTACCTCCTCTCTGTGTGTGTGCCACAGCTGGGATTGTGACCCTGGAAGATCTGTAGTCACAGCTGCTATTATCCCAGCGGGTCAGTGGAGGGTGAGACTCTGTAATGTGCCCCATCTTGGGTCCTGTGCTGGGACTGTTCTATGTGTTATCTGCCTGTTCTGTGGTAGAATAAAGCATCGCCCACACTGTGTTACCATCACCCTGTGTTGCCTGAGTAGCGTTTTGCCCATGTTAAAAGGAGAGCAAGGTTCGGTGGGACGATCACTGGTTCATGTGGTTTTGGCTAGCGGGTGGTGCTTATAGCAATCCGGCAGTGACAAGCATAGAGGTCTGCTGGAGACCTCTGGTTGTGATGCCAACCCATCGGTGACCTATGATCATGTGATGGGGTCACCGATGGGCGGGATTTCCGGTGCTTCCTGGAATTGCGCATTAAATGCCGCTGTCAGAGGCTGTTAGGGGCAAATGGCAGCTGTTCAAAACAGCTGACGTGTGCCGGAAAAGATGTCGGCTCACTGCCAGAGCCCGCATCAAAGGGAGGAAGTACATTTACACCCGAGGTCAGAAAGGGGTTAAAGGGGATTGTTTTTACAGAGACAGAAGTGGTAATCAATCATGTATACATACAAATAATTACAGAAATACACAGATTCTAATGGTAAATAGTATAGAGTTACCACAAGAAAATATAATTTGTGTAAACCAGGTGTAGATATAAAAATTCAGCCAAATGTCAAATGTTAGAAATATCAGAGAAAAGAAGCGATCAAAGAGTCCAAAACCACATATATAGGAAAATATAAAATACAATTTTATTGTGATATATCAGGAAACAAGAAAACAATGGGGAAAGAGTCAAATTGACCACAAAAGCACATGGGCAAAAATGGGACACACCAAGGGTAAGAAAGACCCAAGGGATAGAGGTAGTGTAACATTGCCATAATGGCATAGATCAAAGGTGTATTGCACTTATCCCTAATCCAAGTAGCCGGACAGGATATACAAACATATAATAGTCAATAAGCTTAGCAATAGAATGAAAATTATTGCCTGTCCGGGTATAAGGGAGAGGTCCACCCTGGCTTTATAATCAATTTGTTACAATTGTTTTAATGGGTTTTGTCTCCATGAAATTGTTATGGTAAATGTCAGATGTTGTAGCGCCATCTAGTGGCTATGTGCAGAAGTGCCATCATAGAGTAACGTATCCTAAGAGAGCGTCACTATCAAGGTGGGGATGAGATAAGTGCACCATATTTACTGAGTATAAGATAAATCCATACATAGATATATGTAACCGGATTGTAGATCTATCACTGGATATCAGTGTATAAGGGGAATAGATCCTGTGCACTTATAGATGAATATCTTATATAATGAGAGGACACAGAGCAAAGGGTATAAATAGTGAGAGAATAAAGAGCTGACAGCGCATTACATCCCTGGAGTACAGATAGGAGATATAAAGTGCAGCCAGTGCTATATGGGATATCCCAGGAATACAGCACAGCCCATATAGTGTAAAGGAGGAACCATCCTAACAAGAGATGGAGATTACAGATCCTACAGACGACATGCCGGGAGTGTACAGAGAAAGATGGCAGAGTCACCACTATTCCCTCTTACGGGCGTTTCGCCACGTCAGCTTCCTCAGAGGGTACGGATAAGTGTTTCCAACACACCAAGGTCCTGCACTAATCCAGGCAAGAGGAGTAACTCTGGGGTAAAGTGGGAGTTTTCCTAAAGGAATTGGGGCTGTTCCCCGGTCACATCTTCCCCAGTGAAGCAGGAGGTTCAGGATGAAAACCTGTTGGTAAGATCAAGATGGATAATGCTGCATAGAGCCACCTGGTAGCGATCAGTCAGGTAAAGTGATAGTGAGGGGGGTCCGGAAACAAAACAATGCAGGTGAAAAGAGCCAAATGTGACCCCACCGAGTAACCAGTGAGAGTGCAACTGTGCAACGGGTAAGAAAAGAGAATAAACAGTGATATGGTAAAGATATAAAGAGAAAAGCAGCTTAATAACAGTGATGATAATAAAATCTATGGGAAGTGTTTGTGGTGAAGTGTATACACTCCTAGAAATGTTTCCTCTACAATATAGAGATATAAGTGATCAGTATTAGGACGTGTAACAAAGAGGAATCTGTTATTATATAGAGAGAATGTAACGAGCAATAAATGACGGGAATAATCGGGAATGAAATTGTTATTAATAATATAATGAGATCCCAGCACCTGACACTTCCCGGGATATATGGGCTTATATTAGAATCCCAATTACCAACTGGAAAGATAACAACAAAGGGAAAAGGGCGGAACAAAAAACAAGCCCCAAACACCTCATAACCCACAATGTAAGGGCAGAAAAATACCGGAAATATAAGTTTCTATTCACACTGCAATATTAGTCACCTGTGATCTGTGTCTCTCCCAGAAGAGAAGTCATCACAGCGTCATTCCCCGTAATAACCGTATAGAGGAGGAAATGATGGCGGAGAGAGCGTCCATTGTTAGAATAGTGGGGAGACACAGATGGGATCCAATGCTCCTGACTGTCCGGATGTCTAGAGGATCGTCACCATCGGAGAGTAAAGTGCAGATCGGCGATCTTGTGACCGTTGTATTATGGGGAAATAAGAAACAAATAAGACACATTGAGTCAGAGAAAACTGTTCTATGTAATAAAGAGTGTAGAGAACGAATTCCACCAAACCCCCTATAGGAAAGGGGAGAAGCGGAGAACTTCATCTACACCATTGGGATGTCAGGGATTTAATTGCCGGATCCATTTAGTCTCTAATTGTGACCAGATCTTTTCCCAGTCGCCCCCTATTGGTAACCAGGACCCTATCGGTGCCAGAGACACGGAGGAAGCTGGAATCACAGGTATGTGTTTTATAGTCAACTCCTCTAAATCAGAAGCCATGAACATAACGCTGACCTGACACAACTAATTTCTAACTTTCCCTGTAAGTGGCAGAAAGACGCAATTAACCCCTTCATGCCGCGGCCCATTTTCGTTTTTTTGTTTCTGTTTTTTCCTTCCCTTCTTCCCAGAGCCATAACTCTTTATCTCTCTGGCCACATAGACATATGAGGGCTTGATGTTTGCGGGGCGAGTTGTACTTTTCAATGACTCCCTTAATTTTACCACATAGTGTACTCAAAGACGAGGAAAAAATTCCAAGTGCGGTGAAATCGAGAAAAAAGCAATTCTGACATTGTTTATTGTGAATTGTTTTTGTACATTTTGTGGTATAATTGACCATGTAATATGATTCTCCTCATCACTATGATTACGGCAACACCGAACATGTCCAGTTTTTATTATTCTTTTAGTGGAGAAAAAAAATCTGAGGTTTGGAAAGAAACATTTTTGGAGCAGTTTCTCCATTTCCCGAGCCCCGTAACATTGTTATTTTCCTCCGGTGGAGCTGTATGATGGATTATTTTCTGCAGGACGAGATAACGTTTTTATTAGTACAATTGTGATCGCTCGTTACAGCATTTTTTGTGGAATTGTGCCATCCATAAATACGTAATTTTGTCATTCTCACATTTTTTCTATTTCCGGTGTTTACTGATCGGGTTAATTGTTTTTATGTTTTTTACAGAGGGGTAAAAGACACACAGGCAGTGCTGTACAAAAACAACAGATAATGTAACAAAAAAGAACAGCGAGCACTGAAGGAGATAAAGACTGCCAAGATCCTGTTATTAGAGAAGCCGATAAAGGCAATAATGTAGTGTTAGTAGCAATGGACAATATAGTAAGGAGCAGAAAGACAGCGATCAGAGAGCAGCACAGAGAAAAACAAGCGCTGATCCCACAAATAACGAGAAGGAACAACTAAGATCTTCTCTGAGATTTCACATAGAGAAGGGACGATTGTCTAATATCAGAGAAACTCTTCCCTGAATTTCCACACAAGCCGCATTGGTGTTATATTCCTAAAGTCCACAAAGACGCAGCGCCCCCACCAGGCCGCCCGATAGTGTGCGGGGTCGGATCAGTAACAGAATCTTTCTCTACATTTATAGACCGGTGTGTGAGACCATTACTGAGAATAGCACCTGCTCACATCAAGGACACCGGAGATTTATAGAGAACTGTGTCCGGTATAGATTGGCAGGAGGGTTATAAATTGGCTTTGATCGACGTCGGGAGCTTGTACGCACGAATTCCACAAATCACAGGACTGGAAGCAATAAAAAATCTATGGAAAAAACTGCTGAAACAGATGACTATATTGGATTCATCCTGGAAAGCCTGAATGTTATATTGTCCCATAAGGCCTTCTCTTTTGGGGGCAGCTGGTCCACCCAGATGACGGGGACAGCGATGGGGGCGCTGGATGCTGCAGTTTCACTAATTTGTTCTTGTCAGACTTGGAAAATAAATATATTTATAGTGTAAACCCCACCTGACACCTCCGTGCGGACCACCGGTACGTGGATGATGTGTTTCTGGTGTGGGCTGAGACAGAAAGGGGTTAATGATTTCATTAAATATATGAACGAGGAGAATAAGGTTAATATGAGATT
This sequence comes from Dendrobates tinctorius, assembly GCF_039654945.1. Lineage (NCBI taxonomy): Eukaryota > Metazoa > Chordata > Amphibia > Anura > Dendrobatidae > Dendrobates > Dendrobates tinctorius. The sequence continues at coordinate 381,706 of NW_027361972.1, read as the reverse complement.
TATTCACAATTTGGACAGAATAACTTAGATTTCTCAGATGTGAATAATAAAATAGTGGATGGTAGAATAATAACCAGCACCTATAAAAACCTGCAGCCACCAATATGTCCCTCCATTCTAATAATGCGCACCTGGAACATACTAACAGAGGCCGACCATACAGCCGGTATCTGAGGCTGAGAACAATGAATAGTAGAGAAGAAGGTTTCCTACAACAAGCGAATGACCTGACAGACGACTTATTACACAGAGGTTATCCGCCAACATTATTACACTGTGCTAGAGCGATGGAGGAACCCATGTGGGTCTAGTTACAAGATCCAGGAGGAAGAGCAGAAAAAAGGACGAGATAATAAAAGGTTTATTGTTACTTTTACACCTAATCCCAATATGAATGTAATAAAATCAGCGATAAACAGGAATTGGCATTTGTGAGAAGATAAAGATTTAGCCGTAGCAGCAAAGAACAACCCTCGATTGCTTCTAGAAGAAGCGGTGACTTAGATGACTTATCGCTACAGGAAAGATTCCAGGAGAAGAACAATAAAGTCACCGGTTACATGGAAGACGCCCAAGAGGCCATTTCCATTGTGGGGATTGCTCCTTCTGTCATCTCCATCTTACAGGAGAAATCTGAGGATCGGGGCGATGACGGTAGATAAACTAATCACAGGCCGCACAGAGCAAGTGCTTTATGTCATATACTGCCCAGGACGATTATTATATTGCCCCAACTATTAGACCGCGGCACATCAGGCTCAGAGAACATTTCCATTCAGTTACACAGGAAAAGGATCTGTGACATTAATGATATAAGAGAGGTCCATAATGCGGACCCCAATGTGCTGAGATCTGCAGGAATTGAGCCCGCTGATTATCCTGTACAAGGCGGTGACCAGAATAGATTACTACTAACAAGAGAAGCAGCATGGATTGTGGATTGCGATGCACAAGTTCCCCTTGGCCTCAGTGATACATTGAATATGTCTGTGTGGCTGTGATCTATGTTATATTTCTTTTAATTTTTTGTATTAATCATCTCACTGTACTCACTATAAATGTTTTGCACTTCTCAGTTAACCATTCCCTAACCCTTGTTAAGAGGAAGTGGTGTAACCCCCTGACAAGCATGGACCGGTAGAAGTGCTAAGCAAGTGCGAAACGGCCGTAGTCCGTCAGGCTCTCTCATCTGTATAGCTCCCTGCTACCTGCACGCCACACTCTAATATGGTCTGATGTCACGTTTCACCATGGAATAAAACTGCAAGAAGGATCTGGGTGACAAATCTTTCAATTCCTTATGATTACTCTTATACGTATACACAATGGTGATGAATGGAAGGCCGCATTAAATACACCGGAGGGTCATATTGAAAATTTGGTGATGCCATTCAGATTAAACAATGCTCCGGCAGTCTTTGAAAATGTCATTTTTTTTCTCCCCGATGGGTAGATTTGCGGTAGTTTACTTGGATGATATATTGAGTTACTCACGTCCTCTGCAGGAGCATCATGAGCCTGTCAGACAGCTGGAGTGGGAAAAACATTACCCAGCAATCCCTTTTTGACATTTTGAAGACCTCCATCATTGAAAAATGTCCTAGCACCAAGAAACATAAAAAAGGAGGAAGATTTGCTAAAAATCGCCTGTCTCCCGAATAAACTCATTACATGCAATCTGAAAACTTGCCTCTGCTGTGACTCGATCTGCCATGGTCTCTCTGAATTCACCCTTATTTCTACTGGTGAAATTTTCCCAACCAAAAGCCCCATGTCATGTTCCACCAGTTATGTTACACACGTGATTATATGCTCATACCAGAAATTATATGTGGGAAGGACGACCCAACCCCTCCACAAAAGGCTGAACTCACACTGTTCCAATACTCCATAGGGTTTTCTCCAACACGGGCTTTCATGTCACTGCACCATCAAACACAAGAAAGATTCCACACAACTGAGAATATTCCCCACAGAGGAGATTCCCCCACAGGGTCAGAATCGCATTGGACAACTACATCGGGAAGAAATCTTCTGGATTTATAAACTAAACCCCCTTACTCCAAATGGCCTCAGTGAGATTACAGATGTTACAGAGGCTCCTGCTGCACCAGCCTGGGATAAGTCAGATCATCTCCGGATTACCGCACACCTCCTGTGACCCGGCTCCACCAGCGCTGCCGATCCCCCCCGGGTTTACTGAATTCAGACTGTGGGACAGACCCCCATTTGACACATTACCTTTTGCCCTATTATCCTTCTGAAAATTTGGGGTGCGTCTTATAGTCTAGTGCGGCTTATAGTCCAAACCAATGAAGGGACTGCTGGGACTGTAACGGGGTCCATCTGAACCCCCAATGCAGAAGCCAAATGTCCTGAGAACTGGACCTGCTGTACCACAAATTGACATTTCTCCAGGTTAGCAAATAAATAGTTGTCACGTAGAACCTGGAAAACCTGTCTGACATGCTCAGCATGCTCCTCCAGAGGACGGGAGTAACTCAATATATCATCCAGGAAAATTACCACAAATCTACCAATCAGTGAGAAAAAAATATAATTAATGACATTTTCACAGACTGCCGGAGCATTGGTTACCCCGAATGGCGGCATCAGATTTTATATCTGCCCCTCAGGTATATTGAATGCGGTCTTCCATTCGTCCCCCTGACGTACACTTATAAGGTTATATTCCCCTCTCACGGTAAGTTTGTAAAACCATTTAGCTCCAGATAATTGGATAAACAGGTCAGGTATAAGGGGTAAAGGATAGGGAAGGTGACCCGTGACTCACAGGCCCAACCCTCCATCCTTCTACCAAACCCCCACGGTGACTGGAGAGGAGCATGGCCATATATGAGCCTCAGCCGGACTCTGGAAGGGGGGAATAACTGAGATTTGGGCATTTTAGCTCCTGGTGTGGAGTCGATAGCACAATCATATGCCGCCATATAGTAGATGGACGGTAACTGGTGATAATTCCCTCATGTGTGGGGTCTATTTGTCTCCAGAGAAACCACACGTTACATTCCACACATAACACTGTGTAGAGAAGGCGGCGCTGGGTAATTGTGCCAGTAGTGAGGGGCGAATAATGGCGGGAATGTCACTGACTGAGGAGAAGCCTCCAAGGAGCGTCTTCACTCCGGAGATCATGTGACCCCTGACTCCTCCCCTCCTGTGACCTCATCACAGGTCCTGTGCACAGAGCAGCCATATATGTGGAGTGCGGCTCTGCAGGTTAGTGATGGGCAGTCCGGCTCTTCTGGCTCCTTTCCCCACTTTTCTCCCTCCTATCCCTTCACTATAAAGCCTGGGCCTCATTATACAGCTGTACAGGGGTCTAGTGAAGGCTTTTTAGCCCTTTCCTCAGACTGTAGCTCCTGGGCACAGGCCCTCACTCCTGTCCCTTCACTATAAAGCCTGGGCCTCATTATACAGCTGTACAGGGGTCTAGTGAAGGCTTTTTAGCCCTTTCCTCAGACTGTAGCTCCAGGGAACAGGCCCTCACTCCTGTCCCTTCACTATAAAGCCTGGGCCTCATTATACAGCTGTACAGGGGTCTAGTGAAGGCTTTTTAGCTCTTTCCTCAGACTGTAGCTCCTGGGATCAGGCCCTCACTCCTGTCCCTTCACTATAAAGCCTGGGCCTCATTATACAGCTGTACAGGGGTCTAGTGAAGGCTTTTTAGCCCTTTCCTCAGACTGTAGCTCCAGGGAACAGGCCCTCACTCCTGTCTCTTCACTATAAAGCCTGGGCCTCATTATACAGCTGTACAGGGGTCTAGTGAAGGCTTTTTAGCCCTTTCCTCAGACTGTAGCTCCTGGGAACAGGCCCTCACTCCTGTCCCTTCACTATAAAGCCCGGTCCTCATTATACAGCTGTACAGGGGTCTAGTGAAGGCTTTTTAGCCCTTTCCTCAGACTGTAGCTCCTGGTCACCATGTGATCTCACCATAACCCTAACAAGCTAATTAAGGTGTGAAATCTTGATCAAAATTATCTCAGTACACAAATCTCCAAGGGTGCCCAAAGTTTTGCATCGCCCTTTTTCCTTTTTGCAATTATGAAATTGTCAAAAAGTCTCTATATATATTTTTATTATTATTTTTGCCTAAAATACAAAGGCCATGTGTGATATTAGAGGTTCGGCCTTTTAGAGATCATTTCATCTTCATCTTACTACTGCTCACAATAACGGTCATTTTGACCCGGGGCGCCCACACTTTTACATGCCGCTGTCAATGCTTCATCCCGCTGGTGCTCAATATTTAATAGGGTCTTACTATTAAAGTTAATGAAAAGTTTGGTGAATTTCTTTGAGCTGTTATTACTAGAGATGAGCGAATATCGTTGGAGAAGTTGTTATTGGCTAATATCGCTTACCGAATAGCTGCATCGGGACCCCGGATCCCTGGAGCGCTCCCGATAATCAGCTGCATGTGTCGCCCTCCATGCAGGTGCTGTGACTATCACACAGCGCGACACACGCAGCTGATTATCGGGAGCGTTCCAGCACACTGAGTCCTGCACACACTGAGGCCCCTGATCATGTGACCCCTGACTCCTCCCCTCATCACAGGTCCTGTGCACAGAGCAGTTGTATATGTGGCAGACACTCCTGGATCTTCAGCTTTCTGGGCCGGTTCTTCCTGTGAGTCCTATTAACCCTTTCGCTCCCTGTATTCTCCTTTCTGACAGGACAATATCTGAATTCGGACAGTGTGAGAGGAATTTAAGCAATGTGAAGGAAAAAATGACAATTTTACTTTTTTTCCTCACAAAAATGTGACTTTAGCCCCAAAATTAGCAGCGTAACAAATCCTTATTTTCCCCACTGCAGTTTGTAGACTCCATATACAGATCCCTTAAGTGCGAAAAGAGCTGAATTCCCCACTTAAGTTATTGCATTTTGGAAATTGCCCCCCACTGGGAATTTATCTCCAGGAAAAGGCACAATTGTGTCTCCATGGGGGTTGTGCTCACAGCCCAACATCGTGCGGCCCTACAAAGAAATGCCACCCCACACCATTACTGACCCTGTTATGAAATGAGTCACCATAGGAGGCAAAAACAGAAATACTAGCTAAGTCCAGAAAACCAGAGAAGTTGGCAGCTATCGTATTGCAGACCCCTGAACCTATCAACAACAACTAGCAGTAGCCGTGGGGGGTTCCTACGGTGCCCTAGACCCCTCGATCACAGCCGGAGAACTACATAGCCTAAAGACAGAAAGGGAAATCTAAACTGCCCCAGAGCAGACCCCAAAGCAATAGGCAGCCCCAACATATAATGACGGTGAAGCAAGATGAAAAAACACTCACACAGATAGAAAGATAGGCTGAGCAAATGATGGGGCCCAAGCTAACTAGATAGGACAGGATAGAAAAGCTTCTGTCTGTAATCAGCCAAAAACCCTATCAAAACAAGAGCCAACAGACTGATAGGGAAAAAAGCCCTGAAGACGCTAGGCTTCAAAAAGACTATATCAGTACTCAGGTATTTTCTGAAGACAGAGCAAAAAGGAATTCAGCTCACCCCAGCAGGGAATGGCAGAAATCAAGAAAACAATGCAAAACAAAACCAAAACACAAATGCAAAAGGTAGAGCAGAAAACTTAGCTTTTGAGGAGCAGGAATCAGACTGGTCTCCTAGAATCCCTCAGAGAGATCACCAGCAAGGCAGAAGGGCGTCGGCTGCCTTATATCCAGTCAGCAATTCCCATCACCCAGTCATCATCATCCTGCCCAGGTGTTTGGTAATCAGCCTCACTACCTTCCTTCACCAGAAGAGGGAGTTCATCAGACCTCAATGGTGAAGGGGAAAATGAACTCACAACATGACCCACTGCCAAACCGGTCATGCTGAAGGATGTTGCAGGCAGCAGATCGCTCTCCACGGCGTCTCCAGACTCTGCTATGTCTGTCACATGTGCTCAGTGTGAACCTGCTTTCATCTGTGAAGAGCACAGGGCGCCAGTGGTGAATTTGCCAATCCTGGTGTTCTGTGGCAAATGCGAAGCGTCCTGTGCGGTGTTAGGCTGTGAGCACAACCCCCATCTGTGGACGTCGGGCACTCAGACCATCTTCATGGAGTCAGTTTCTAACCGTTTGTGCAGACACATGAACATTTGTGGCCTGGTGAAGATCATTTTGCAGGGCTCTGGCAGTGCTCCTCCTGTTCCTCCTTGCGCAAAGGTTGAGGTAGCGGTCCTGCTGCTGGGTTGTTGCTCTCATACGGCTCCCTCCACATCTCCTGGTGGACTGGCCTGTCTCCTGGTAGCGACTCCAGCCTCTGGACACTACGCTGGCAGACACAGCAAACCTTGTCACAGCTCGCATTGATGTGCCATCCTGGATGAGTTGCACTACCTGAGCCACTTGTGTGGGTTGTAGAGTCCGTCTCATGCTACCACGAGTGTGAAGGCACAGCCAACATTCAAAAGTGACCAAAACGTCAGCCAGAAAGCATTGGTACTGGGATGTGGTCTGTGGTCCCCACCAGCAGAACCACTCCTTTATTGAGTGTGTCTTGATAATTGCCAATAATTTCCATCTGTTGTCTATTCCATTTGCACAGCAGCATGTGAAATTGATTGTCAATCAGTGTTGCTTCCTAAGTGGACAGTTTGATTTCACAGAAGTTTGATTTACTTGGAGTTATTTTCTGTTGTTTAAGTGTTCCCTTTATTTTTTTGAACAGTGTATATAGATAGAGAGATTTTTTTTTCTATCTACTCCACTGTGTACAGGATAATAGAGTATAATAAAGTAGTTATGGACGTGACGTAACTAACATTGTGCAGTGACTCTGCTTTCCATATAGTGACAGATATTTCTTGTTGCTGAAACTGTGATTTTTTTTCCACTTTAAAACTTTTTTAAACCCCTCTGATCAGTGCGATCACACAACATACAAGCCTCTGATGGCTCCGGTGATGCCCTGTACTACTGTAGTGCCGTGTATCATCTCTGCCTGTCAGTGTAATACTAACGGCCCCATACACATGAGATCAGAGTTGGCTGAACGGTCATTTGGCAGACGGCGATCTCTCCCGACTCCGCCATACACACAAATATTCCAGCTTTCCTGTGGTCTGTATGAGAGAGTCGAATCCAGACTCCTCTAGAGGAGGATTATCTACAGGAAGAACAAACGGATTATCCTGTGAAATTCAGGATGTCAGATCCTTCTCTGCCCTGACATCATCTGTCGGGAGGCCCCCAAATACATTATATGGTCGGCCAAACCCCCCGAAATCAGTGCTTTCATGGAACTTTAGTCTAATGTGTATGGGGGCGTTATAAGGTAACTTATTGGATGCTGCCTCTGGCCCGGCCTAATAGACCTTCATACATTGCAGCCCAGACCCCATTATTAGGCATGTAAGTATCGCAGTAACTAGGCCGCCCCATACTATCGAGTACTTGGAGGCGGGGGGCATTCAGCCAAACTCTGTCACACCTTCTTAGATGCCATGTTTGCTTTTCAGGGTTTTTGTTGCAGCCTCCTCTGTGCCGTCCCTGCGGTGTACATCTATGTTCTGGGGCCCAAACAGATTCATTTCTCTTTAATAAATGTTTAACATGTTAAACATTATAAAATGTGTCTTCTGCTTTTTGCATATTTTTTTCTTCTTACAAGAATTGTTGGAGCCAATTTTCTTTAGAAACATTTTAATATCGGCTTTTTCTGGAGTTTTCTTGTAATATAGGAAAGCCTAAGGCCAGAAATAAACCCCATAAATCACTGTACATGGAGACTTTGGGATCAGATCATTTCTGGCCGTTGTGATTGTGGAAACAAAAAATCTTTTCTAAAAGCCTCAAACTTCTGTGTGTGACTCAGAGCTGAGATCTAACGTGATAGAAGCTTCCAGTGCGGGGAAGACGGGAAACCTTCATATAGACGGCCGGTGGGGATGGAGGCAGTGACCGACTCTGGCCACATCTGTTTCTAGAGCCGCAGTAGATGAAGATGTCGTCCTCATCATGAAGGAGTTATTTCTCATGTCACGTGTAATGAATATCTCCTGCAGTATTGCTAATGCCGATTCCAGTGTCGGTAATGAGACGAGAATTAGCGTTATGGAAGATGAGTCTATGAGGAACGTGTTCAGCTGCCGACTCCGAGGAGGAAACTGCTTGTTGTCTGTGGCCTAAATATATAGGTTTTATTAGTAGATGTCAGGGAAGAAAACTAAACCCTGTAAGATAATAAATCTCCTCATATGTTTCCCTTATTATCTCCAGTAATTGTATTATTACACAGGATTCTTATGATGTTACATCGGATCATCTTCTTCTCATTCAGGTCTCTACAATATCGGATCCTCTCAGTGAAGATCTTCTACAGAAGAGAATTTTCATGATTTACCCACCAAGGATGGATATGGACAGAGACAAGATGGCGGAGAGGATGTTACACCTCACCCTAGAGATCCTCTTCCGTCTCACTGGAGAGGTGAGAGATTCTGATGATGTCACATTACATCATTCTTATTTAAGAATGCAGACTTCTTTGAACAAACACAATAATGTGAAAGATTTTGACAAACTCAATTTAAGAATGGAAAAAAATCTTTCCAAACTGGAAGAATATATTGCAGATATAAAACGCAGTAAATTCACAAGAGACAAACGCGACTTTGAATTGAACCAGGTTTATTCCTGGAAGTAAAGCCGTCCCTTTCAAGAAGGCAAAAAATGATACCAGCATGGTTTTTCAGGCTTTCACCATAGAGATCGCAGGGTCAGCTTCACCAGGTCTCATGACTCAACAGCGTCTTCCAGCTCTAATATGAACACGTCAGAAGAGTTCTTGGATGCTTCTTTTAACACTAATCATTCTGAGGATATCCGTAGTGATGGAATTATTGTAAGGAGATCAAAAAACGACGGAGAAGAGCGGGGAGGAAACATAAAAAGAAACTACCATTTCAGAAACAAGAGGAGATATCAACATGCCCTGTAATAAATCTTTCAAGCTATATCCTATCAGAAGCTCATATGACTCTCCTGAGCAAAGGCTTGGGATTTAAGGGCATGTCTCACTAAGAGATATCGCTAGCAATATCGCTATAACTAGTGACGTTATAGCGATATTGCTAGCGATATCTCTGTGTCTGATACTTACCTACGACCGGCTCCCCCGCTGGTTATCGCTGATCGCGCGAGAACGTTCAGGACTGTTTCTCGTCGTCAGCTTCCTGTGGCGCTTCCTGTGGAGAGACGAGCGTGGAGCCGGGCGGGAGGACGCAGGATCGCCTGGTGTGACAGGTAAGTAGCGATCCCCGTCCCCAGCAATGTCGCTGGTGAGATCTGCCTGTGTGGCAGCTCACTAGCGACCACTTAGCGATGCACCAGCGATCCTGACCGCATCATATCGCTGGTCGGGATCGCTGGTACATCGCTAAGTGTGACAGTACCTTTAGTCCAGTCAACAAATTTGATATTTATCAGACTCTTCTAGATGTGAATAAGTTTGCCAGAAATTTAACTTTGAAATGTCATTTTGACCACCAGTCCACCTCTTCAGAGACTTTGTCACTGTCTGGATCTACAAATATTCCAGAGTTAATTTTTCCCTATGGAAATTTTTCTTTCAAAGATCTTATAGGTTATTCCACTCTTAGGGACTTACAATCACATTCCTTACCAAAAAATAGGATTCTAAATGATCTCTTTAAAATGCCCAATCCAGGGTTTTATCCAGGTCAGTCTAGACCTGCCATTCTAGATATATTTCAAGAACTAATAGAGAAAGATTTAGTGGAACTTGATAAAACAACAGAAATGAGATATGACAATTTAACAGCACAAGAGAGAGCAGCTATGAAAGAGTTAAAAGATAATGCTGACATTCTGGTGAGACAGGCAGATAAAGGGGGTGGAGTAGTCGTGCTTAATGCTGGTCTGTATTATTCAGAAAATCTGCGCATTTTGAATGATTCTGCTACCTATTCCAAGATTTCTAGTGATCCCACGTCTAAATTCCAGCGTGATCTGTCAAAATTATTAAGTGATGGTTTAGTCACAGGGGCCATAACACAGAAAATCTACGATTATATTAATATCAAGAACCCTGTGATTCCCATTTATCATGCGTTTCCTAAAATCCACAAGGATTTGTTCCCCCCCCCTTTTAGAATTATAATTTCGGGGATAGGGTCTTTTTCAGAGAAATTGGCAGAGTGGGTTGATCATTACCTACAACCTTTGGTTATCGATCTCCCAGGATATATCAGAGATACTAAAATGTTAATCTCTGCCTTGGATGATTATCATTGGTCACCAGAATATTCATGGATTACCTGTGATGTGGTGGGTTTATACCCGTCCATACCACACAATGTGATTATCTCTAGTCTCACATTCTTTTTGGACAAATACAGCACATATGTGATAGAAATTCAATCCTTCATTGTGGATGCAGTTTCCTTTCTTCTCTCACATAATTATTTTTTATTTGATGGAATTTTTTTCTTACAAAAACAAGGAGTAAGTATGGGGGGTAAATGTTCCCCAGCTTTAGCTAATATTACAGTAGCTGTTTGGGAAGAGAAATATATCTTATGTAACAATAATCCCTTTTCACAAAATATACAACTATATGGTCGCTTTATAGATGACCTGATTCTGATCTGGAAGGGAGACATCTCAGGGATTACTGATTTCATTAGCTATATTAATATGAATGATTTTAATCTTTCATTTACATTTACAGTGTCGGATTTTTCTATCAGTTATCTGGATGTGACTTTGTCTGTGAATCCTGACAGCCAAAAGGTCTGCGTTTTTCCTTTTAGAAAACCCACAGATACAAACTCAATTTTACAAGCTTATTCTTGTCACCCCAAGCACGTGGTTAAAAACATTCCAGTGGGAGAATTAATTAGGTTAAAAAGAAATTGCAGCTCACATATAACATTTGTCAAAGAATCAAACAAAACCCTCTCTAGACTAAAGGGCATGTCACACTAAGAGATATCGCTAGCAATATCGCTATAACTAGTGACGTTATAGCGATATTGCTAGCGATATCGCTGTGTCTGATACTTACCTACAACCCGCTCCCCCGCTGGTTATCGCTGATCGCGCGAGAACGTTCAGGACTGTTTCTCGTCGTCAGCTTCCTGCGGCGCTTCCTGCTGTGAGGACGAGCGACGCGTGGAGCCGGGCGGGAGGACGCAGGATCGCCTGGTGTGACTGGTAAGTAGTGATCCCCGTCCCCAGCGATGTCGCTGGTGAGATCTGCCTGTGTGGCAGCTCACTAGCGACCACTTAGCGATGTACCAGCGATCCTGACCGCGTCATATCGCTGGTCGGGATCGCTGGTACATCGCTAAGTGTGACAGTACCTTTAAGGACAGAGGATATGCTAATTGGATGCTAAGGAAAGCTGATAATATTGTCAGCAGGATCGATAGACACACCCTGCTGAATGAATCTCCTTTGAGCCTTGTACACACTGGAGTTACTGCTAACAAGAAAAAGAATCGCACACGGGCCTCCTGCAATAATCATGACCGTCCTATAGTTAGTTTTTCTACCATGTACAGTCCACAATTCAATAAGATAACGGACATTGTCAAAAAATATTTACCTATTTTACACAATGATAATAAACTTGGTCAAATTCTGGACAATACCCAGATACGATACATAGCCAGGAAAGCTCCTGTTTTGAGCGATATCTTATCCCCCAGTCTTTTTATCAGCAATAGGAGAACTAAAAATAATACTTGGTTGTCATATAAAGGCTTCTCCAAATGTGGACATCATCCCTGTAAAGTCTGCAACTATGTGGTTAAAACCAGCAGATTCACTTCTAGTGTTACTGGCATATCATACCCTATTCAGTCTCACATAAATTGTAATTCAGAAGGAGTCATATATGTTATTGAATGCGTTTTTTGTAACCTACAATATGTAGGCTGCACAATAGGACCTCTTAAAAAGAGAATTAGGAAACACTTGTCAGAAGCTACTAGTAGCAATTATAATATTTCAGCAGTTTCTTATCATTGTAAAACTGTTCATGGAGGTAAAACTGATAGTCTCAAAATTATAGCAACAGAGAAAGTCTATAGATCTACTAGGGGAGGTGATTTCAGGAGAAAATTATTAAATCGTGAATCCTTTTGGATTTTTAAATTAAATACAAGAGTACCATTAGGTCTGAACAAACGACTTGATTTAATATTGCAATTAGATTGATATTTTCTTCTGTATATTTACATTCTACTTAGTCCTATTCAATTCTGGTTATTCTGATAATTTTTGTGATTGTTATTATATTCTTATGATATCTTTTTATTAGTTTTTTTTTTTTTTTTTTTTTTTCCTGTTTTTCCGACTAGTTTTTGTTTCAGCTCCACATTAGGCTGAGTGTTTGCAAGAGTTAACTGGTAGGGATACTCCCTATTTTCATTAATTCTTTTGTCCAACACCTGTGATTTACTAGTTTTTGTACTATTTGTAGTCGTCAGTATTGGTCTAGTGTGAACCATGATTAAGACCCTCTAGGTCGAAACGCGTTGGTTGGAGACCACCAGAGACCCCATCTGCCTGTATGTCCTTATCCACACTTTTTCTGTTCGATTTTAAGAATTTACAATAAATGATGTATTTTTAACTGAAGTCCAGCGCTGGAGATTCCATCCTTTATTTTGCTTCAGTCAACACCCCTGATCAAGGTGACTCCGTGCGCAGGAGGATTATGGATCGCAACCGAGACTGGTGAGCTGACCTCCCTTCATTTTCCCTATCCTTCTATAATTCTTATGATTTATAAAATCTTTTCTGCCTGCCATCCCTAGATAGGTATCTTTCCTTCTCTCCCTTCTTTTAATTTATTATGTGTTGTTTTTAAAGTATGTGTGTTCCTTGGACCTCGTACTTAATCTAATTTTTTATTCCTATTTGCCTGGCTATAGATCACGTATTTCTTTGTCCTGATGGTTTGGAGTGGAGAACTGTGACGCAAATAGTACGTGATATGGGATCTACGTGACAAAATCATCATTGAATTTGCAATGGCACATGACCATGTGGCTGGCATATTATCTGCAGAAAGCACGTAAACGGAGGACTTGATGTAAATGGATGGATATGTACTTGTGGTTACATCTCATCTGTTGCTTATTACCTTTGTTCTGTTTGATGTTTATTGCCTGCATTAATATATGGGTTATCTTTTTTGTCTAACATATATGCCATCCATGTGTAATATACGCATAGTTAACAAGCACAACATTCACTCCTATTCCTTCTATTTTTTCTACCACCCTCCATTCCTATCCCTTCCCCTTCCTCTCCTCCTTAGTTTCACAGGCTCTGATCATCTGTTGTTTTGTGATCCTGTCATGACGGGACTCATGTGCGCCACGCGTCATACAGACGTGCAATACATGGGGCAGGCGCTGCCTGTGTAGCGGTCTAGCGCCGGCCGTTCACACGTGGCGTCTGTTTACTAGGAGCAACATACCGCCTGTCCTGGCTGTTGCCTAGGCAGCGGTCTGGTGCTGGCCATCCCCAGATGACATCACCTGACCAGGAGGCAGCTCCAGTGGCACCACGCATGCGTGTAAGTCTCCCCATTGATTGGCATACAAAAAGCAGATGACTGCTTTCAGCCAGGCATTTAAGCTGGGACGTTCACAGTTTTAGCCACGCCCCCCGAGGAAGCGGTTTCCTACAACGCGAAACGCGCGTAGGGGTACACAAGTCGGCGCCTGCTACACACTGGGACATGATGGGTATGTTCATCCAGCTTACCTTAGCTCATCTTTGATTGTTTCCACAGGATTTTCTGTTACATGGTTTATGACATGTTGATATGGCGCACCGCTGAGTTCTGAATAGACTCAGCTTCAAAATACATTGGCTCATTTATACCTAGTACACCAGCCATTGGCATTGTTATTTTTAATCTGGGTACTATATAATATACAATATTGTCCAGGGGAAGCTACATGCCAGCAACTTCTGCACAATAGATTTACCTATGTATTTTTTGGCTGGTGCATTGACCACTCTTAATGCCATTTCATAACCATTATTGTAATTGCACTGTAACCTGTGGCAACTATCTTACGGGTACTCATGCCCATCACAGGTTGTCCGCTTGTTTTCTTCTAGTATCAGGCCTCATGTGACTACCCATTTTATTGGTTTCTCTTATTATCCTGTATCTCTGATGTGTGCCTTTTTGATAAATAAAAATATATACATGTTTGTAATGGATTTGGATTCTATGCTCTCCTTTTTTCTCATATCAGCAAACATCACTAGTGATCAAGGATAAGCGCACAATAAAAGTCAATATTACCGGCTTACACAAACAAAAGTCTGTTTTCTTGACCAACCAGAAATCAACACTTAAATTTAAAGCCAACATACAGATAACATTCTATTATTCTTTGTTTGCTAACAAATAGTCATCTGGTTAATTAAGAAACAATGCTCTATGTCTTCACAATGCCAAAAGTAAAGAAAAGTTTTTAAAAATGTTAAAAAAATATAAAAGTTCAAATCACCCCCCTTTGGCCTCTTTCAAAATAAAACAATAAAAAAAATAAAACATACACATATTTGTTATAGCCAGATTCAGAATCGCCCGATCTATCAATATAAAAATGAATTAACCCTATCGCTAAATGGCTTTTTTGGTCGCTGCAACATTGCATTACAATTACTGTCCCTATTGGTCAAACAATCAGTAGATTTGGTTTCCAGTACCATCTCTATGCTGACGACACCCAACCATACGCTTCTTCTCCTGACATCACGCCAGCCTTTCTAGAAAACACCGGCGATTGTCTAAACGCTGTGTCTAACATCATGTCCTCACTATATCTGAAACTGAACCTGTCAAAGACTGAACTCCTGGTGTTTCCTCCCTCTACTAATGTACCTATACCCGACATTGCCATTTCCGTTTGTGGTTCTACCATTACTCCCCAGCAACATGCCCGCTGTCTTGGGGTCATACTTGACTCTGAGCTTTCCTTTGCCCCCCACATCCGATCACTGGCTCGCTCTTGTTATCTGCACCTCAAAAACATTTCTAGATTTCGACCTTCTCTTACTTTTGACTCTGCAAAAACTCTGACTGTTTCTCTTATTCATTCTCGTCTTGACTATTGTAACTCCCTTCTAATCAGTCTCCCTCTTACCAAACTCTCCCCTCTCCAATCTGTCTTGAATGCTATAGCCAGGATCATATTCCTCACCAATCGTTACACCGATGCCTCTACCTTGTGCCAGTCATTACACTGGCTACCCATCCACTCCAGAATTCGGTATAAACTTATTACCCTCACCCACAAAGCCCTCCATGGCTAAGCACCACCCTACATCTCCTCCCTTGTTTCAGTATACCACCCTACCCGCGCCCTCCGTTCTGCTGATGACCTGAGGTTAGCATCCTCAATAATTAGAACCTCCCACTCGCGTCTTCAAGACTATACACGTCCTGCGCCAATTCTTTGGAATGCACTTCCCAGGTCAATACGATTAGTCCCCAGTCCCCACAATTTTAAGCGTGCCCTGAAAATGCATTTATTCAGAATGGCCTATCGCCTCAACATATTAACCTAATCTATCCCTGTGTGGCACAGCCATAAGTTTTTTACCATAACCAGGTTCCCCGCATCATGTTCCCACATGCTTTATGCATCCATTAGCCCTCTGTGTCTGTACTGTTACACACTTAACATTATGGCTGATCCATACAATCAGGGCAACTGTTACCACCCACCTTTCGTGTCTACCTCTTTCCTCATAGACTGTAAGCTTGCGAGCAGGGCCCTCTTTCCTCTTGGTATTTGTTATAATCTACTGTATGTGATTATTGTTATGCTTTAATGTATATTGTCTGTACAAATCCCCTCTGAAATGTAAAGTGCTGCGGAATATGTCGGCGCTATAGAAATAAAATTTATTATTAATAAAGTACGACCAAAAGCTCGTATCTGCACCAAAATGGTCTCCATTAAAAACGTCAGCTCGGCACACAAAAAATAAGCTTTCACCCAACCCGAGATCATGAAAAATGGAGACGTGACGGGTATCGGAAAATTGCTCAATTCTTTTATACTTTACCTAATAAAGAGGAGTTATTTTTACTGATACAGCGGGTATGGAAAGTATTCAGACCCCTTTAAATTTTTCACTCTTTGTTTCATTGCAGCAATTTGGTAAATTCAATTTCATACTATCTATTCCTGACACTGGAGTGGCTTATAAACCTCTGAAGTATATAGTTTGAGGTCTGGGATCTGCCAATATGTGGCTAGTTTTCTGACTGTTTCAGATAACATGATACATGATTTTAGTTTTTTTGGTCTAGTCTCGCTTGAATATAGGTCAATATTAAATAGTCTCCTGATGAGTCACCTTTGGTGAGGACGATGAAACCCATAGAAATGAGAGGCTTGGAGAGTGAGTGTGTAAATGTCACCTCACCCTATATAATGAGACATGGGGTATATGTTTTTTCTATTAGTCACTTTCTGACTAACCTTCAGGGGGTGAATTATAGGTATAGTTTTATATTTGGAATTAATAAAGTTTAGTTTTATCCTTTTGTCAGCAAACATGAGGAATGACAAGAGACAACCCTTTTAAAAAGATTTTTATTTTGGTTAAAACTATTCCAACATTATGAACATAAAAAATTCTTCTCCCCTATGTGACGTCTCTGATGTATATTAACAGTTGATTTCCAAGTAAAATATCTCTCACATTAAGAAAATAAAAATAGCTTCTCCTCTGTGTGAATGCTCTGATGGCAATCAAGAAGCGCTTTCTGGTTAAATATTTCCCACATTCTTAACTGGAAAATGGCTTCTCCCCTGTGTGAGTTCTCTGGTGCTTAACACAATCTGATTTATTGCTAAAACATTTCCCACATTCTGAACATGAAAAAGGCCTCTCCCCTGTGTGAGTTCTTTGGTGGGTAACACAATATGATTTATGAGCAAAACATTTCCCACATTCTGAACATGAAAAAGGCTTCTCCCCTGTGTGAATTCTCTGGTGGGTAACAAAACTTGATTTCTGTGCAAAACATTTCCCACATTCTAAACATGAAAAAGGCTTCTCTCCTGTGTGAGTTCTTTGGTGGGTAACAAAATATGATTTATGTGCAAAACATTTCCCACATTCTGAACATGAAAAAGGTTTCTCCCCTGTGTGAGTTCTCTGGTGCTTAATACAATCTGCTTTATTGTTAAAACATTTCCCACATTCTGAACATGAAAAAGGCTTCTCCCCTGTGTGAGTTCTTTGGTGGGTAACAAAATATGATTTCTGTGTAAAACATTTCCCACATTCTGAACATGAAAAAGGTTTCTCCCCTGTGTGAGTTCTCTGGTGCTTAATACAATCTGATTTATTGTTAAAACATTTCCCACATTCTGAACATAAAAAAGGCTTCTCCCCTGTGTGAGTTCTTTGGTGGGTAACAAAATTTGATTTTTGTGCAAAATATTTCCCACATTCTGAACAGGAA
This sequence comes from Dendrobates tinctorius, assembly GCF_039654945.1. Classification (NCBI taxonomy): domain Eukaryota; kingdom Metazoa; phylum Chordata; class Amphibia; order Anura; family Dendrobatidae; genus Dendrobates; species Dendrobates tinctorius. Next base: position 364,190 of record NW_027361972.1, on the reverse strand, counting down.
AAAGGCTTCTGCCCTGTGTGAGTTCTCTGGTGGGTAACAAAACTTGATTTCTGTGCAAAACATTTGCCACATTCTGAACAGGAAAAAGGCTTCTCCCCTGTGTGAGTTCTTTGGTGGGTAACAAAATATGATTTATGTGCAAAACATTTTCCACATTCTGAACATGAAAAAGGTTTCTCCCCTGTGTGAGTTCTCTGGTGCTTAATACAATCTGATTTATTGTTAAAACATTTCCCACATTCTGAACAGGAAAAAGGCTTCTCCCCTGTGTGAGTTCTTTGGTGGGTAACAAAATTTGATTTTTGTGCAAAATATTTCCCACATTCTGAACAGGAAAAAGGCTTCTGCCCTGTGTGAGTTCTCTGGTGGGAAACACAATTTGATTTCTGTGCAAAATATTTACCACATTCTGAACATGAAAATGACTTCTTTGCTTTAGGATCAGTTTGTTTTTTATTGCCTCCTTTGTGACTTTGATTTCCCTTAGTAGTCAGTAATGAATCAGAAGATGGAACCTGTTTCATAGGATCAGATGACAGATCTTTGCTGTGAATGGATGATGATATATCTGGACTAACAGCAATCCCTTCAGTTACATCTTGTAGGATTTCAAGATCATCAAATTTAAACATTGAAGATGTCAGCTGTCCCTCTGATCTTCTGGTACAGTCATCTGCTAAGATAAAAAACAATTATTTTTTAATAAAATATCCTTGAGTTTTATATTTTTGAACATTTCTACTTAAACTGTCCATAAATGGCAAGCTATGTGTTAGGCGTCGAGTTTCTGCCCCTGCACAGGAGGGAACTCGAGCCTTGCCTTCTGTTGTTTCCCATTCCTCTCCAGCCGGAGAGGAGGCTGCTCTGCAGAGACGTCGGTCCCAACGCCTTGCCCAGGCTAATGCTAGGTGTCTGGTTGCTCCTTTTGGCTCTACTATTATATCATGCGTGAGTCAGCAGCAATCAGACGCTCCTGGGACTAAGTCCTGCTTTTCCCCTACTGAGCATGTCCGTGGGACGACTTATCATTGGAGGTTGGAGGTCACATGCTCAGGTCCTATTGCTGCTCCGATTGGGCCACCAGGAAGGTCTCTGAAGGCTGCAGTTATAAAAGGTTCGCATGGCCACCCGGCCATGCGCTAATATAAAGACTTGTAGCTAAGTGGTATGTTTGATGATGAATGTCTGACTGGTGAATGTCTTATTATATTTCCCCTTCCTTTGATATGCATGTTGTTAGGGCTTAGGGTCTTTGAGTCAGCACCGAGTACTGGCACTGCCTAGTGCCGCAGTGCTCTCAGCTCCATCTACACTTTAGCACCCGAGGGCGCCATTCAGCACACGGCACCTCGGTACCGCATTACCACAGCGTCTGTCAGAGCAGCGTTGTGCGCAGTTAGTGTGCTTTCCAGCTCTAAGCTGAGGCTGGTTAGTGGCGTCCGCCAGTGCGGCACTGTACATACTCTGTGCGGTAAGCAACTGGCTGCTGCACCCTGTGACAGTTTACAGGGCACAGCGTACCTTAAGGGCATAGCCCTCGCATCACATTAGCGGTTCCGTGCACAAGTGGGTCTAGAGGGGCGCAGACCCCATGTCTTAGGGCAGCGTCCTGTGATGTCACACCTGCGTTCTAGCCGTAGTCTGTGAGGCTGAACAGACTACGGTTCCTACACCGTTCAGGGTACTCTCTGTGAGGTAACAGAGTTTGCCTCAGTTCACACCGGGGGACTTTAACCCGCATGAGTTCATCTGTTTGTTACTATACACTGTCTGTTATTGTCTAGCAGCAGTTAACACCTCTGCACGGTGGACCCCGGACTTCCACCGCACCTAGCCTCTATGTTTATTTAATTAGGTGCGTTCCGCCAGTCCTTAACACTATGTAAAAAACTTTGTTTACCAAAACAATGACAGTTCACAGTCTAATAGAAAACCTTGTTGGATGAACCAGTAGTGTGTGGTGTTCAATTGTTTGTTCATTCTGACTCCCAAATATCGAATAAAAAGAAACCAATCAATGTTATATAGGCAAAAAAAATACCAATTCTCATCTCACAAAAAACAAGACCCCACTCAGGTCCATCATCTCTCAATGGAAAAACAGAGGTTCCCACACTATTAGTGGCTCAAAGGCTGTTGAAAAGCAACAGAGTTTCTATAAACCAATCCAGCAAAATCCGCTCTCACTTCGGAGTCTTGCAGTGTGCGCAAACAACATTTAGGATCCCTGTATTTAGCAATATTATAGTGAGAAGAATCCACTTAATATTTGGTGTGTGTGTAGGGAGGAGGACACCCGTAGAGTGTCTGGGCCGGAATCAAGGGGACCGCCATCTGGGTTCCTAGAGAAACGGTACCCGGGGGACAACGGAGGAGAGCAAGCTACTGAAAGTGACAGGTCAGCAAGGGGCGGGGCGAGTATAAAGGGGGCAGGGAGCTCGCCGGGAAGTCAATTGGTAGTACGCCAGGCAGAGAAAGAGACTGTGGGGGTGTGACAGAGCCAGAGTGACTGACGGCGACCAGAGGAGAGATCAGCAGCAGAGAGGAGATCTATGGCGGCCTTCAGAGAGGAGGTACTGAGCTTACCGGCAAGAGACTGTCGCTCCTCTCCAAGTTGGGCCCGCGACCTGCCCACGGTTGTCCTCAACTGCTGCCGCTGCACTCCAGCCCATTGCGGCCTGCCCGTTGTCTCCCGCGGCCGCTGACACGCCACTTCAGCCTGTGGTTGCGGCCTGCCTGCTGCCGCCCAGCCTCCATCCTTGCTGGCGGCCTGTTCATCACCGCCCACAGCTGCCATTACCCCGCTGCAGTTGGCAGTTGGGGCTTGCTCCTCGCCTATGGAGAGACTCTTTGCACATGCCCAGTCCGTGGGCATGGCCTACCAACCGCCACTCTTCTAGACTGTGTCACTACCCTGCTTGGGGGGACTGGAGTCCCCGTGGACTCGCTAACGAATGGGACCCTGCTGTGGCTACAGGGGGTTACCGCGACGAAAAACTTCCTTAGGGCCTGTTGTGCCCCAACTTCTCCTGGGTAGTGAGACACCTGAAGACTACTACAGTTTCTCAACAGCTGGGCCCAGCGGCTGCGACACCAAAGAAGCCACATCAGCGACACCAAAGCAGCCACATCAGCGACACCAAAGCAGCCACACCAGTGACACCGAGAGACGTCAGGAAGGATAAGTTGACTTTAGGCAATAAGGACCCGTGGTTGGCCGTTTCGTGGCCCCATAATATCCGGCCTTGCCGGGTCAGTCACATTCTCGTTAAAAGAAAAGTGTTGTTATTGTTGTTGAGTCCCTGTGAGGACAATTCGTGTTACCCCTTTCTGGTTGTTCAGTATAGCCCTAGCGGCTCCAGTTCATAAACGATACTTTCCAAAACAACACTCAGTCTCGTGTCTCGTCACTGCATCCTGTGAACCTGCTGTTACCTACATTTGGCGTAGTCGGCAGGATGCAGTCTCCAAGCGTGGACAATGGTGCCCCAGACTAGGGCAGGGCTGTGAACTCTACAGATAATGAGGGCCCCCGTTCCAGCATTTCGTTGGGGGCTATGCTGAACAACCTGCCTAGGTTTTCCGGCTCCAATACTATGCTGTGGAGCTGGATAGAGCGGATGCGGGGACTCTTTCGGATGCACCCAATGACTCCTGACCTGGAAGCCGGAGTAGCTCTCATGGCATTAGACGGGGAGGTTCGGAGGTCAGTGATGTTGAGGCCCCCGGAACACCGCAACACCTTTGATAAAGTTTTGCAGATAGTAGAACAAACCCATGGGGACCCAACTAATGTGGGAGAATTAAGGACCCAGTTGTTCAGTCGAATGCAGGGAGAGGGGGAGACTATCACCCAGTATATGAATGTCCTCCAAGAATTGCATACGGCTATTGAAAGAAAGGATGGAGTAGGGGTAGGACCTATTGACATTACCCTACGTGACCTACTGGTGACTGGACTGCAACACCCGTTAATAAAACAGGCATTACGGGAGCAGATCAGAATGAATCCCCGTATAGACTTTTCAGAGGTGGGAAGTCAAGCAGGGGCTCGAGAGCAAGAGCAGGGGATGGCGGTCCCCGTGGGGAAGGTCCGGAGTGTGGAGGCTTCCGTGAATGCAGTCGAGGAGCCTCAATGGGTGGAAGAGATGAAACAAGAGTTGAGGAACATCATGGGAGAGTTTGCCGAAGTGAAGAGAAGGACCGAGTCTGGGACTGGACGTCCTAGTTTAAATCCCGGCCCCTGGGGGTCCCGCTCCCCGCGGGGCGGTCGGTCTGTGCAGGCCCAGTGTTATGAGTGCGGAGAACCAGGCCACTTCGCCCGAGAGTGTCCGCGGCGTGGGAAATATCCACCCCGGCGGCCATTAAACTAGAGGACTCCGGGCTGAGGGGACACCGCTTGGAGCCAAAAACCACAACTAGGGGTGGTGGAAGTCCTGAAGATTTGGTCGCAAAATGTCCGGTGGTTTGGGCAGAAGTGGAGGGCCAGGCCGTCCAGTGTCTGGTTGACACGGGGTCACAAGTAACCACCATGCACGCAACTTATTTTCGACAAAATTTCCCTGAGGCAGCGAGACCCCAGTGGGGGCCCATGATCAGACTAGTAGCCGCCAATCAACTACCAGTCCCGGTTGCCGGGGTGGTGTGGGTACAGGTGACGTTGTGCGGTAAATCCCTTGGTCGCAGAGGGGTGGTACTGACTCAAGGAGAAACTGATAAGCAGCATCCATCATCCTAGGCATGAACATACTACGGGAGTTCAGCAACCTGCTCCTCAATGATCCTACGCATAAGATCCTGAAGCAGTGGGGTTCTCGCATGGCCCAGGGACAGGTATTCCAGCAGTTGGTGCGGGAAGCGCGGGTACATCGTGCCAGTGGCACCTCTGCTTGTGCTGCCTCCTGGGCAGACTGTGATGGCCCTGCCTATTTGAGTCTTGATACCCTTGGAGGGCATGGAGGTGCAGGTGGAACCATGCTACTCAGAGCGCTTACCTCCTGGCATACTGGTGGCCCGTTCCCTGACTACAGTGCAAAAAGGGACTGTCCTGGTGTGCTGCGTCAACCTCGAAGACCGAGACATCGTCCTGAAAGCGCGGACTGAACTGGCCAAGCTAGTAAGGCCTTTAGAGGAAGTGCTGCCGGCTCCTGCGATTCAATTGAGAGTACAATCCAAGAATCCTTGGGAAGTAACGATTTGAATTCTACAGGCCACCAAAGTCTCGGCTCAGCAGAAGGGTCGAAACATCCTGGAACAGATGCGGGCCGAGCTCTCCAGGTTAACTCCAGCCCAGCTCTCACAGATAAAAACATTGCTCGGACAGTACCATGAGGTATTTGCTGGTCATGAGGAAGATTTTGGGTGTACCACCGCCATCACTCATGAAATCCCCACGGCAGGGGTGGCCCCCATCCGAGAACGATATCGACAGATTCCTCCACAACTCTATCAAGGAGGTGAAAACTTTGTTGGCCCAAATGTTGCAAAAGGGGGTGATACGGGAAAGCCAAAGCCCCTGGGCGGCCCCCATTGTGTTGGTCCGTAAAAAAGATGGTACATTACGATTCTGTGTGGATTATCGAAAGCTGAATGCTTGCACTATTAAAGACTCATACCCACTGCCCCGCATAGAAGAATCCTTGTCCGCCTTGGGAAAGGCGACATATTTTTCGACTCTGGACCTGGCCAGTGAGTACTGGCAGGTGCCCATGTCAGAAGAAGATAGGGCCAAGACGGCGTTCATACTGCCTATGGGACTATTTGAGTTCAATCGAATGCCGTTTGGACTGGCCAACGCCACGGGAACCTTTCAGCGGTTGATGGAGCGGTGTCTGGGAGATCTCAGTTTTGAGGCCACGTTGATATGCCTGGATGATATCATCGTCTATGCTACCACTTTTGAGGACCACCTAAAGCGGTTGGGACAGGTGCTCGGCCGGTTGCAAAAGTACGGGTTGAAGGTAAAACCCCAAAAATACCACCTATTTCGCTCCCAGATTGAGTATCTGGGCCATGTCGTCTTGGCAGAGGGTGAGAGGCCATCTCGGGAAAAGGTTGCTCTTATTCAGGAATGGCCTACCCCCGATACGATAAAAGACATGCGGGCATTCCTGGGGTTGGCCGGATACTACTGTCGTTTCGTAAAGAATTTTGCATGTTGAGCTCGAGCCCTGCACGACCTGCTGAAGGGGGCTCCGGCTGGGGCAAATGGACGGAAAATCCAGTGGCAACAACTTCAGGAAGAGGCCTTCCGAGATCTCAAGGCTGCTCTCTCGGATGCTCCGGTGTTGGCCTATGCGGATTTCTCGCAACCGTTCATCCTACACACTGACAGGAGTCTTCACGGGCTGGGAGCTGTGTTGTCACAAATTCAAGATGGCCGGGAGAGAGTGATCGCCTATGGAAGCCGCTCACTCCATGGCTCGAGCTCCTCGCAGTGGTGTGGGCCATGACGGAGCGGTTTGCAGAGTACCTAGCAGGCTCCGAGGTAGTGGTGCGGACCGACAACAACCCACTGGCCCATTTGGAAAAGGCCAAATTGGGGCTCTGGAACAATGATGGGTGGCCCGGATGGCGAAGTTCAACTATAAAATCATCTACAAAAGAGGGGCCGAGAATGTCCATGCTGACGCCCTCTCCAGGATTCGACATACAACCCCAGGAAAGAATCAAGATGACGAATTAGAAGGGGATGAGATACTGTTCACCCTCACCACTGCCGTGCTCACAGCTGCCACCCAAAAAGTATCTTCCCCAGAGACCCCAAGGGGCATACTGGAACAATCTCGGGATAAGTGGACAACAGCAACAAGAAGACGAAGAAGTTGGACTTCTCTGGACGTGGGTTGCCGCTGGCCAACTACCCACTGATTCCCAACGACAAACTTTGACTCAAGACATGTCACTGATGTTTCGACAATGGGAGAGGTTGGTTATCCGAAAGGGACTATTGTACCTTAAAATAACATCACAAACAACCTTCATGACGTTTTGGCAGTTGGTTACGCCCGGAGCCTAACTCTATGAACTGGCTCGAGAGGCCCACGAAAAAGGGGCTCGTTTCAGAGCTAAAAAGACCTTGCAATGGTTGCAACAGATAGTTTACCACCCACACCTGCTGGCTGTTGTGGACGAAATTTGCCGGACCTGTCGCCTATGTGAATTAGCCAAACCGCCCGCTCAGCGAGCCTCAGTACAGACAATCGTGACCTCAGCACCCCTCGAGCTCCTGACGGTAGATTACCTGACCATTGGTCCCACATTCCAGGGGTACGTACACTGCCTCGTCATGGTGGATCATTTCACTAAGTTCGCTGTGGTCACCCCCACTCGAGACCAGACCGCGGAGTCGGCCGCCTTCGCAATTTGCAGAAACTTCATACAAGTATACGGCTGCCCCCAACGAATACATTCCAATCAGGGAGCATGCTTTTTGGGAAAAGTTATGGAGGAACTACACCATCTCTATGGGATTGACAAATCTTGGACCACACCATACCACCCGCAAGGAAACGGGGCCTGTGAACGATTTAATCGGACATTAATCCAAATGTTGCGTACTCTGGAGAGTGACAAGAAGGTCCGTTGGCCCGAATATGTTCCTGAATTAGTATGGGTCTATAACAACCGAGTACATCGAGTTACCGGCCACACCTCCTACTCTCTGTTGTTCGGACGAGAGGGAAAAGGAATCACGGGGGTGAGTTGACCCCGAGGAGCCTCAGCCCTGGACCGGAGTATCATTCTGGGTCCGAAATCATCGTCACCGGCTGCAAACTCTTCATCGAATCGTACATACTAAACTCCGAGATTTGGAACACCCTCGAAAGAGTACAACTCCACCTCTCCACATCCAAATCGGGGACCGTGTACTTGTACTAGATCAACGCCCCCAAAACAAACTGGAACCGCGCTGGGAAGAGTCCCTATCGGGTCCTACACCATATCAATCCTGAAGGACCTGTGTAAGAAATACGACCCGAGAAAGATGAAACACTGCCTACTCACATTGTGCATCGTAATATGTTACGCCCGTGTATTTCCACCGACCCGAAGCAACCGGAACCTGTCCCTCCGGCCTCTGAACCTCTACCCATGTTTTAGGACCTGGACAACGACGAAGACTTTCCTCCAACTTCCAGAGGCCCTCCACTCAAAGACGAGCCAACTGAGACAATTAACCCACCACCATCCCAGAAGACCTCACCCCAGTTGAACTAAGATGCTCCGAGCGGTCAACAGCCGGCAAACCCCCCGAACGATTCGAACAAGACCAGTTCATATGGCAACAAAAATTGATACCCCTACAGACCAATCCCAATATACTGAGGCCCTCGCCCGAGGACTGGCGAGCTTACAGGATGAAGGAGTGTAGGGAGGAGGACCCCCGTAGAGTGTCTGGGCCGGAACCAAGGGGACCGCCATCTGGGTTCCTAGAGAAACAGTACCCGGGGGACAACGGAGGAGAGCGAGCTACTGAAAGTGACAGGTCAGTAAGGGGCGGGGCGAGTATAAAGGGGGCAGGGAGTGCGCCGGGAAGTCAGTTGGTAGTACGCCAGACACAGAGAAAGAGACTGTGGGGGTGAGACAGAGCCAGAGTGACTGACGGCGACCAGAGGAGAGATCAGCAGCAGAGAGATCAACGGCGGCCGTCAGAGAGGAGGTACCAAGCTTACCGGCAAGAGACTGTCGCTCCTCTCCAAGTTGGGCCCACGACCTGCCCACGGTTGTCCTCAACCGCTGCCGCTACACTCCAGCCCATTGCGGCCTGCCCGGTGTCTCCCGCAGCCGCTGACACGCCACTTCAACATGTGGTTGCGGCCTGCCCTCTGCCGCCCCGCCTCCGTCCTTGGTTGCCTGTTCATCACCACCCACAGCTGCCATTGCCCCGCTGCAGTTGGCAGTTGGGGCCTGCTCCTCGCCTATCGAGAGACTCTTTGCACAGGCCCAGTCCGTGTGTGTGGCCTACCAACCGCCACTCTTCTAGACTACTTCACTACCCTGCTTGGGGGGACTGGAGTCCCCATGGACTCGCTAACGAACGGGACCCTGCTGTGGCTACAGGGGGTTACCACAATGAAAGACTTATTCTAATTTGCACAAGGAAAGACTAGAAACAATGGGATGAAACTGAATGGGAGGAGACACAGATTAGATATTAGAAAAAACTTTTTGACAGAGTGATCAATGAGTGGAACAGGCTGCCACGAGAAGTGGTGAGTTCTCCTTCAATGGAAGTCTTCAAACAGATGCTGGACAGATATCTGACTGGGATGATTTAGCGAATCCTGCTTTGAGCAGGGGGTTGGACCAGATGGCCCAGGAGGTCCCTTCCAACTCTACGATACTATGATTCTATGACTTCCTTAGGGCCTGTTGTGCCCCAACTTCTCCTGGGTGCTGAGACACCTGAAGACTACTACAGTTTCTCAACAGCTGGGCCCAGCGGCTGCGACACCAAAGCAGCCACATCAGCGACACCAAAGCAGCCACATCAGCGACACCAAAGCAGCCACACCAGCGACACCGAGGGACGTCAGGAAGGATAAGTTGACTTTAGGAAATAAGGACCCGTGGTTGGCCGTTTCGTGGCCCCATAATATCCGGCCTTGCCGGGTCAGTCACATTCTTGTTAAAAGAAAAGTGTTGTTATTGTTGTTGAGTCCCTGCGAGGACAATTAGTGTTACCCTTTCTGGTTGTTCAGTATAGCCCTAACGGCTCCAGTTCATAAACGTTACTTTCCAAAACAACACTCAGTCTCATGTCTCGTCACTGCATCCTGTGAACCTGCTGTTACATACATGTGTCTCCTGGAGCACAATCTGGGCACTCTATGTTGGGTAATAATATGGCAAATGTGTAATTTTCACTCTCCAACATCCACTGCGTGTTAATTTCCAGAAAGTGGAATTCAAAATATTCACTCCTCCTAAGGATTATAACCCTCAGTGAATTAATTTATAAAATGGAATCACTTTATGGGGATTTCTACTATTCTGGTTTTCTGTCATTTAGTTATATTAGGGCTTCTGCATATGGTGTGTCCAATCTCATCTGGGATCTGTTCCTGCTGTCCAGCTGGAGTAATCTGCTCCCTACTTCAGCCAATTGGAAAGTATCACACCCTACTAAAGCTCAAAGCACATGGCCGGAATCAGATGGTTCAGTCCTCTGTGCTCAGCTTGCGGCTTGTGTATTTGTTTCCTGCTGTGACCGTGGCCCGTTTACTGACTACTCTTGTGTCTTCTGATTCTGTATTCTGTCCTTCTGGTTCTGACCCAGCTACCTGACTATTCTTCTTGCCATGTAACACCACAGAATAGCAGGTAACACCATGGTCCAAGCCTAGGGGTCCCAGTGTAAGTCCAGATTCATTTTAAGGGTGTTAAAGGGCGATGAACAAGGCAATCCTTGGGATATGGAAAGCAGAGAAGATAGAGCCAAGCATGTTCATGGTGGACATCTTTTGAGCTGCCAGGTGACCATGAACAGTGCTCCCAATACATTGTGTCTGCAAACTATTCCAGCAAGATCTGCATTCAAATAGCTAAATGGCGCTCCTTCCCTTCTGAACACTGCCATGTGCCCAGACAGTAGTGTACAACCGTATGTAGGGTATAGTGCGAATCTGGAAAATAATTTGTAAGATCCATTTGTTTCCTATTATCCTTTGTAAAGAATTCTAAACTTACCACCACATAAAGTGACACACGTCAGATATTAATAATGGGGCCTGATTAGGAACTACTGAAATGATCAAACTCCACAGTCTCCATCAGTAATAAATGAGTAACTAGTGGTGAAACCTCTCTGGGGTAATTAGCGTATGGGTCTCGGAGACTTCACAATCTATACCATCGTAAGCTCCAATATTTTCTGTCAGATGAGTTTCAAGAAGAAATATTAGGCATTTAAAGATAACTGTGTATTAGGCCGGTTTCACACGTCCTGATATTTCCGGTACTGGAGATGTCCATTTGTGTAATACTTGTGGCACACGTGTGACAACCGTGTGCCGACCGTTTGCAGCATCAGTACCACAAGGACGGCCGACAGGAAGAAGCACTACAGTAAGTGCTGTTCTCCGGTGGCGGCTGCTGAAGACGCTATCATCATTCTCCTCTGCTCTGGCGGCGGGGAGAATGATGAGAGTTATATTAAAGTCGGAATGATGACAGCACGTGGGGCTTTTGGGACTATTACGCCCATCAACCTACACCTGGTGCTAAGAAAAGTGACAGCAGGAGCGGATGATGAGAGTATTCCTCATCCACCGCCTGTGCTATAACTAAATAAATGAATGAAAAAAACGGCGTGGGTTCCCTTTTATTTTCTATAACCAGTCCGGCAAAACTCACAACCTGGGGCTGCAACCCTCAACTGTCAGCTTCAGCAAGGCTGGTTATCCAGAATAGAAGGGTCCAGTTTTTTTAATTAATTAAATAATTTAAAAAAACGGCGTGAGTTCCCCTCCATTTTTGACAACCAGTCTTGCTAAAGCTGACAACTGGGGGCTGGTATTCTCAGGCTTGTAAGGGGCCATGGATCCCAGCCTAAAAATAGCAGCCCGCAGCTGCCCAGAAAAGGCATATCTATTAGATGCACCTATTCTGGTGCTTTGCCCGGCTCTTCCCACGTGCCCTGTAGTGATGGCAAGTGGGGTTCATATTTGTGGGGTTGTATTGCAAGGTGACATCAATCCCACGGCTTAGTAATGGAGAGTAAGACACCTATCCATTACTAATCCTATAGATATATGGTAAATAAAGACACAGCCAGAATAAAGTCTTTTATTAGAGATAAAACAAAACACAGGGTAAGTAGGAAGAGCCGGGCAAAGCGTCGGAATTTCTTGGTTTTCTGGGCAGCTGCGGGCTGGTTATTGTTTAATCTGTATTTGTAGTTTTCAGTTAATGAGATTCTCGTGCTTCGGGGTGGGATTGTGGGAGTGGCTGTGGGTTGGGCTGTGGGCGGGGCCTTATGTGGTGCTCTGCGTACATATTAATTTGTATTTGCTTATGACACTGATTCTTCAGTGACCTGCCCCCTATTTTACATAAAAAATTACATCCAGAAAAATGTCACTGGCGATGGCGGCGCCTACACAGTAGCATCTATAAGTAAGAGATAGAGGCTACTGGACAGGGGCCGCTGGTGTCATTTTACTGGTTGTAATTTTTTTCTAAGCCTCACAATAGCCACAATATTATAGGCATTATCAACAATAATATCAACACTATTATATGCATTATGTAATAATGGGGGGCAGGTCAGTGAGCGACCTTTCATAAGCCAATACAGATGAATATGTAATCAGAGCACCACATAAAGCCCCGCCCACAGCCCCGCCCACAGCCCCCCCCAGAGCACGAGAATCTCATTAACTGAAGACTACAAATACAGATTACACAACAACCACAAGACGGATTTCATCACCAGGTATCATTGTAATCAGTATAACAGCGCTGACCTGACAGTGTCTGTAGGTTACTGAGCACCATCCTGCTGACAAGTTCCCTTTAAATTTAGATCTCAGACATTTGGAAGCGGCGATGGAGAGCTTTTTTCAAGACTATCAGGGAGTTACAGACTCACATTAGGCAGGAAGGCCGATCCCACCACAATCAAACTATCATACAGAAGGAACAGGTTAAAACAAAAGACAGAATAAAAAAATATGTTACATCCCCAACAACAACGTATGTACGAGGGGAGAACACTAAACTGGAGCTACCCTCATTTATGGTGGACCATTGGAGCCACTATGAGTCCTGACCGGAAGAGTAGAGAAAGTATTAGCGCCCCCATTTCAGGAGAGATTGTGCAGTTATCTGAATTCCTTAGGATGGAAAACATAATGGAATTCATGACGTTTAATAAATCTATGAAACCAGGGCTGGAGCCAGCACATCTCCTGCAGGTGGGAATAAATGTATATTACAGCCATCAGCTTAGAGATATATCAGGGCACAGGTGTAATGTTTGTCCTGTAGTTTATCACAATTCTCCTTGAAATTACCATATTTTTTGAACCATAAGACACACCTAGGTTTTAGAGGAAATTAGGAAAAAAAATTGAAACAAAAAATGTAGTCAATTCTGTACTTAATATCCCCTATTCTGGTATATATGGTCCCCTCATCCTCATTCTGATATACATGGCCCCCTCATCCCTATCCTGGTATGCATGGATCCCTCATCCCTATCCTGGTATGCATGGCCCCATCTCGTTCTAGTATGCATGGCCCCATCCCAATCCTGGTATGCAGGGCCCCCATCTTGTCCTGGTATGCATGGTCCCATCCCTATCCTGGTATGCATGGCCCCATCCTGATCCTGGTATGCAGGGCCCCCATCTTGTTCTAGTATGCATGGCCCCATCCCAATCCTGGTATGCATGGCCCCATCCCGATCCTGGTGTGCAGGGTCCTTATCTCATTCTAGTATGCATGGCCCCATCCCGATCCTGGTATGCATGGCCCCATCCCGATCCTGGTATGCAGGGTCCTCATCTCGTTCTAGTATGCATGGCCCCATCCCGATCCTGGTATGCAGGGTCCCCATCTCGGTCTAGTATGCATGGTCCCATCACAATCCTGGTATACAGGGCCCCCATCTTGTCCTAGTATGCATGGCCCCATCTCATCCTGGTATGTGGGTCACCCTACCAGGGCTGTGGGGTACTCGGTACCGGGCCGGTATCAGCGGGATGTGTCACAGCAGCAGTGACCCGGTCCGTGGCCCTGGGCGCCCAAGTAATAGGGGAGATTGAATGGTGGAAATACAATGGATTAGATGAATAGTTTGTGACGCCACCTGTGGTGTTCGGCAATTGAGATGTTAAGCCGACGCTGTATGCAGATCCTCTGGGACTGGAGGTGTGGTGCAGCAAAGATGTTGAAGCTCCCCACAGGTGGAGCTGTAGTCCCAGGGCAGTGTAAAGGGAGATGATAGTGGGGAGACGTGTATGGTGCAGAAATGTAGCGGTGCTGAGGGTGTTGGTGCCGGAATGAGTGGAGGACACCAGGGCTTGTAGTTCCAAAGCTTTACTCACAGTCTGTAGTACATACGGGTGCCTGCCTCCATGCTGTGTCCTCCGGGTCAGGGACTCAGTCAACCTCCAGGCAAGATGGAATGCTCCCTTCCAACACTCCGCCAACATGTGCCTTCCTGAACGTCTCCTATATAGCGCCTTTGAGTGAAGTACTCCCAGTACTGAGTTACACTGGAGTTCCTCGTGACAGATGTTCCCAAGAACTCTACTTGTACGGCAGACAGCTGTAGCCTGCTTCGGGGACTCCTTGCTCCTAAGTCCCGGCTCACTATCAATGTTGCTGTTGTGCCCCCAAGTCTTAGATGGGAGTAGTGCATTTACAGCCCACTACTCCTCCGGTGTCTGCTGTAGGACCATTAGTATCCATACAACCTCGGGGACCGGGCCCCGGCCTTGTGCTTAGCACTTCTAGGCAGGGTTCTCCTCTAACCAACGTCCTCTGTTCCCTTTTACTCCTCACGTTCCATACTAGTCTCTCCTTCTTATGGAAAATCAGGTTTCTCTTCAATGTCTTTCTCTTTCTTTCCTTTCCCGTGCCAGCAGACCCAGGTCAATGTGATCTGCTGCAGCACTTCCTTCCTCCATCCCTCTCTCAGGGATCTTCTCTCTCCTCAATCTCAACTCACACTGAACTCCCACTGAACTGAAATCCTAAACCTTCCCGCTCTTTTATGTATTCTAACTCCACCCGCTTCCCAGCACGTTTCGTGTTCCAAGCAGGGAGCCACCAAAGGTGCTCTGCTACACTCCAAGCAGGGAGCCGCAATGTGGCTTTGCTACACTACTTTGTGATGATGGGTGCAGGTGTTGGAGCGTGGTCAGGAGCCTCCAACTTACCTGGATGGTGGGGTACCACACCTCAGGAGGAGGTGCAGTACCTTTGTGGCAACTGAACCCTCAGGGGCGCCACATATGCATGGCACCTCATCGCTATCCTGGTATGCATGGCCCCATCCTTATCCTGGTATGCATGGTCCCATCCCAATCCTGCTATGCACGGACCCCATCTCGTCCTGATATTCAGTGACTTATTTCGTCCTGGTATGTAGGGCCCCATCGCATCCTGGTATGCATGGCCCCATCTCGTCCTGGTATGCAGGGCCTCACCGTATCCTGGTATGCATGGCCTCAGCTCATCCTAGTATGCAGGGCCCCATCCTTATAAGAAGCCCCTACCCCCATTCCTATCCTGGTATACATGGTCCCATCATAAAACATTGAAAAAAACAAACCATTACACTTACCTACCCGGCGCTCCCTCACAGCGTCCTGCTCCGGTGCTAGCAACGGCTATTTGCTTGTAAGCAGCGCTGAGAACAGTGAGTATTCATGAATATTTATTTCTCTTAAGTAGCGGCACACGTGACCGCCGGTAGCAGCAGGAAGCCGGTGGCTGACACTGCACAATACTGAAGAGCAATGAATACTCACTGCCCTTTGTGTGCACAGTCCTGGCAGCTGTGCTCTGCTTGTGAGCAGCACGTGACGTCCCTGCCATGCGCTGCTTACAAGCATATAGCAGTTGCTGGCACCGGAGCAGGACGTAGAGTAGGTAAATGTAATGGTTTTTTTTTTTTAATGTTTTCTGATGGGACCAAGCATTCCAGTATGGGGATGGGGTTGGGGGCCAATTATAAGGATGGGGCCATGCATACCAGGACCGGGGTTGGGGGCTAATCATATCAAGATACTATTATTAAAGAGGAATGAATATTCATTGCCCTCCAAGCCCATGGGCGTAGAATGCAGTGAATATTCATTTCTCTTTAGCAGCAAGAACAGGAGTTAGCTCCAGCCTCCTGTGACCCGCTGCTCTGCCGATGCCATTCCCCCACCTCCACACCACAGCCAGAGCCAGTACATCCGGACTATAAGACGCACCCCCCATTTTCCTCCACATTTTTGAAGGATAAAAGTGCATCTTATAGTCTTAAGAATATGGTAGTTTTAATACAAATTAGAAAGTCAGGATAAAGGGAAACTCTGCTGTTAATGTACAGAAATTCACACTTGGCCTCACTGCACATTTACTGTTGTCGATCATAAAAGGGAAGTTTGGCCAGAAAGACTGGACCTGGTCTTGTAGGGACCACGAGACATTCAGCAGCACAGAAGGGAGAGAAGATTCATCCGATAAGATCTCAGGGATCTAGGAAGCCAACAGCATCATTACCCTCCGCTTTCTCTTACGGGCCCATCATGATATTTTTCTTCAAGTGATTTTGTATCTTGTCAGCACATTCTACGTACGCTGTCATTTGGCTTTATAGTTACAGATCTGGGCAGGTAACGGTCAGCGTCTTCTAATCTCAGGGGGTAGGTGGATCTACCAGGTTCTAAGTTCTATAGAAAAGGGCTTTCAATGCCCAAAATCATTTGAACAGTTTTGGGTGGAGGAGAATGTTGTGGTCTAGAGGCAAAATGGTGATCATGGTAATACGGCCGGACTACACCACCGATAAAGCAGCCACAGCCGGTGACTGAGAGGAATCTGTGTCTTCTCTGCATTCAGTGGTTCCTACTCACCTGGGTAGTCATATGTGGGAATCTCCTCTTTACACCACTCATCACCCCTCACATATGTCTCTGTAGTATTAATATGGGTCAGATCTTCACCCTGAAACAAATATTGTAAAAGTCACCGACAGATGGAGAAGTCCCATCTATGATCAGCTCTAATCCTGTTTATTGTCTGTACATGTCCCCGCTTAATTGTAAAGTGCTGCGGAATATGTTGGCGCTATATAAATAAAAATTATTATTATTATTATTAATCCTGCCATCTCCACCGTTCTCATCACACAAGTATAAAACATATAATACTGGTGGATAAAACAAGACTGAGCACAAGACCTTCACAGCCGTCTACACATCATAGGGGAGATCTCCTGACACCTTCTCTCCATCTACCTGATGATCCTGAGGAGCACTGGGATCTTCTTGCTTACAGTCCTGTGGAAGAAGAGGACGGGGACATCTCTCTGGTGTTGTCCTCTTACTGGATAGATCTGGAGGAAACACATACAGGGACTGAATTCATTCTCTACATACAGATAATTATAGGCCGTGTGTATTTAGTCCTGTCTATTACCTGGTGATGTGAGGGGCTGGGGAACCTCCATTATGACGTTCTTGCACAGATCTCTGTGTCCTTCTAAATACTCCCACTCCTCCATGGAGAAATAGACAGCGACATCCTGACACCTTATAGGAACCTGACACATACAATGATACCGTCATCCCCCGATCCCTTCATAGTGTTACTGTATAATGTCCCAGCATTCCCAGCAGTGTCACCTCTCCAGTCAGCAGCTCAGTCATCTTGTAGATGAGTTCTAGGATCTTCTGGTCATTGATGTCCTCATGGATCAGGTGGTGAGGTGGAGGCCCCATGATTGGGCGCAGGGGTCTTCCACATCCCTCAGACACAGGGTCCTGACAGCGATCACTAGAGGTCTTCTTCACCACTGTGTAATCCTGGTTATGGAGAGACACATTAATAAATCTCACTACAGACATTTCCAGAGTCCTCACCTCTCCAGTTCTGTCCATCTGTTATTCCCATAGATAAGAATGATGTAATGTGACGTCATCAGAATCTCTCACCTCTCCAGTGAGACAGAAGAGGATCTCTAGGGTGAGGTGTAATATCCTCTCCGCCATCTTGTGTCTGTCCATATCCATCCTTGATGGGTAAATCAGGAAAATTCTCTTCTGTAGAAGATCTTCACTGAGAGGATCCGATATTGTAGAGACCTGAATGAGAAGAAGATGATCCGATGTAACATCATAAGAATCCTGTGTAATAATACAATTACTGGAGATAATAAGGGAAACATATGAGGAGATTTATTATCTTACAGGGTTTAGTGTTGTTCCCTGACATCTACTAATAAAACCTATATATTTAGGCCACAGACAACAAGCAGTTTCCTCCTCGGAGTCGGCAGCTGAACACGTTCCTCATAGACTCATCTTCCATAACGCTAATTCTCGTCTCATTACCGACACTGGAATCGGCATTAGCAATACTGCAGGAGATATTCATTACACGCAGTAGCGTAGCTACTGGGGGTGCAGAGGGGGTGGTGCTCTGAGGGGGCCCACCCGGAGCTACGCTACTGTCAGGGCTGGTGTTTGTACTGCACATGTATCAGAGTGCAGGGAGTGAGTCATGTGATCGCTCTTCTGCAGTCTGTGGAGGAGAGGGGGAAGGAAGGTCACCCACCCAATCCAGAATGAGCGCGCTCTCCTTCAAAGCTCCCTGCTGCAGAGAAGTCATCAGCCCCAAACGCCTGGACGTAGCAGGGATTGCTCTGCCTGTGACTGTGAGCTGAGCTCACTGTCTGCACTCGTCTGCTTTTGCCTGGAAGGAGCCTGACAGCCAAGGAGGCTAGGAGCAGCACCGAGGACCAGGGACACACTGGACACAGCATGAGGACTGATGAGTATCTTGGCACATGTCATTTACTATTGATATGTCTAATCTGTTGATCGAATATATACATACAGATATATAAAGCAATGAAGGTTCTTAAAGGGGTTGTCCATTACTTTAAATTAACCCCCCCAATGTATCCCCCTGGCGCCCCTAATGAATTTTGTAAATACCTCATGTTGCCTATACAGCCTGTGAGCGTCGCTATCGCTGGCCGCTCACAGGCAGCACATGACCCCTGGCTGCAGCCGGCTCTTGCTTCCGCTGACTTCCCGACAAGTGCTGGCAGCAGCTGGGGGTCCATCTTCCTCCTTCCGCGCTGGCTGCCAGGCTGTGGGCGGGGATATTCCCCCGCGTCACACCCGGTATCCACTACGCGCCCATTCATTGAGAAAGCGCGCAGTGGATGCTGGGTGTGACCTCGGGGGTAACCCCACCCACAACCCAGCAGCCACTGCGGGGACCCAGCGCTGAGTCACGCCTCACTTGTGACGTCAGCGCTGGGTTACGTGCTGCCTGTGAGCGGCCTGCGATAACACCGCTCACAGGCAATATAGGCAACATGAGGTACTGTATTTACAAAATTCATTAGGGGCCCCGGGGGGATACATTGGGGGTTAATTTAAAGCAGTGGACAACCCCTTTAAACTTTTATGTCTTGATTATCCTGCAAGCTGGACAGAGACTAAGGGTATGTGCACACGCTGCTTATTCCATTGTGGATTTTTCTGCACGGACTCTGCAGAATCCGCAGGTAAAGAGACCTGTGTTTTACCTGCGGGTTTCCTGCGGATTTAGTGCGGATTTGCTCTGAGTTTTTACACCTGCGGATTCCTATAATGGAATAGGTGTAAAAACGCTGTGAAATCCGCACAAAGAATTGACATGCTGTGGAAAATAAACCGCTGTGTTTCCGCTCTGAATTTTCCGCAGCATGTGCACAGCGGTTTTTGTTGCTCACTATGGGCCTGATTCACCGTCTCTCCTGCCTTGATTGACATGGCTGACGTCTCCTGTGTCATCCACTGTCTGTCCAGCTCTCGCACCTGCACAGGAGGGAACAGGAGCTGCGCAGCGCAACAGACTGGATGACATAGGAGGCGTCAGCCACGTCAGTAAAGGCAGGAGGATGGCAATTGTGGGGTCAGAGGAGGCGCTGAGCAGGGACCACAGACACTCATCCGACTGGACGCTGCCGATTAGCTTACAAACTGATTATTTTCTTAAGTTTGCGAGCGGCTGGAATCTTTCAGGATGGCTTTTTAAATGTGGCTAAAAGGCGGTGGCTACAGGTCTTACAGATTAAAGGGAGCCTTTCAGCATGCTGCCCCCATATAAGGTCCGGCCAGCATCGCCCTCACATACAGTGTTCTAGAATGCTCTCTATATGTCCCCAATCCTCTATGCAAGGCACAAAAAAGAGCTTTCATTATACTCACAGACGGCGCTGTCTGGGCATCTCTAGTCTTGATCTGGTGCCTACCCTCTTCTTGTGATCACTGTCCTGATTCGTGTGGAAGATGCGTCCTACATCATGCATTCAGTGTGCTCTATCGCACTCCTGTGCAGGCACACTTATCTGTGCCCTACTGAAGTCAGAGCACAGTATTGTAGTGCGCATGCGCCGGCTTTACTTCCGGTGCATTATACTATATAGTCTTCCTATGGGGGTGCATTACATTATAGAGGCTGCCTATGGGGATGCATTATACTATATAGTCTGCCTATGGGGATGCATTACACTATAGAGGCTGCCTATGGGGATGCATTACACTATAGAGGCTGCCTATGGTGATGCATTACGCTATAGAGGCTGCCTATGGTGATGCATTACGCTATAGAGGCTGCCTATGGGGATGCATTACACTATAGAGGCTGCTATGGGGGTGCATTATACTATATAGTCTGCCTATGGGGATGCATTACGCTATAGAGTCTTCCTATGGGGGTGCATTACACTATAGAGGCTGCCAATGGGGATGCATTACACTATAGAGGCTGCCTATGGGGATGCATTACACTATAGAGGCTACCTATGGGGATGCATTACACTATAGAGGCTGCCTATGGGGGTGCATTATACTATAGAGGCTGCCTATGGGGTTGCATTATACTATATAGTCTTCCTATGGGGGTGCATTACACTATAGAGGCTGCCTATGGGGGTGCATTATACTATATAGAGAGGCGTGACAGGGGCAGATGGCGGCAGCATGACACAGATTTGGTGCCAAGCAAAGAAAAAGGGGTGCGAGGAGGAATCTGAGGTACCGGCCATGGTAAAGTGCCCGAGGCAGCTGGTTGTGGGGCAGAACCCTGCTTACAGGGGCATAATGGGGGCATTACACTGTGTGGGGCCAAGAAAGGGGCCCTGTACTATGAGAACACTCCGTCTCCTCACTGCCTGTCCTCCATAGTGGGGTCGTATGTATCTATTACAGGAAACAGCACAGAAATGTGATGATTCTTATAAAGAGTCTCAGTGCAGAAGGGGTTAATGTCCCCCGCGCTCAGTAATGGGGGGAATCTCCACCTACCTCCACCTGCAGAGCCGCACTCCACATATATGGCTGCTCTGTGCACAGGACCTGTGATGAGGTCACAGGAGGGGAGGAGTCAGGGGTCACATGATCTCCGGAGTGCAGACCTCCATGGAGCCTTCTCCTCAGTCAGTGACATTCCCGCCATTATTCGCCCCTCACTACTGGCACAATTACCCCGCACCGCCTTCTCTACACAGTGTTATGTGTGGAATGTAACGTGTGATTTCTCTGGAGGGAAATAGACCCCACACATGAGGGAATTCTCACCAGTTACCGGCCGTCTACTATATGGCGGCATATGATTGTGCTATTGACTCCACACCAGGAGCTAAAATGCCCAAATCTCGGTTATTTCCTCCTTCCAGAGTCCGGCTGAGGCCGGGGTCACACATAACATATACAACAATCGGTCGGTGTTTCAGGGCCGAGAATCACAGAAATGTTCCCTGATCAGGGATCCGTGTGTCCTCCGTGTGCAGAGCGAGGATGCGATCTCCTCACATCAAAGTGTCCGTGTGGTGAGATTTTACTGCAAAATGGACATTTCACTGATCCATGGCCTGAAATATTATAGGTCTTTATAGTTCATACAGATATAGATGGCAGAATCGCCGATAATTCTGTAAAATCATGACAGAACCCGACAGGATAGGAGACATAGTTCACATACAATAAACCATTGCAGAACCATTAGATTTATAGATGTCAGTGACTAATAGTGTCAGTACTATGTGTACTATGGCTAGAGGAGCGCTAGCATGAGGGCAAAGGACACTGCTTCCGAGACACGAGGAGCGTGCCCCTCTAGACCCATTACCCCGGAACCGCTACTGCGGAGTCAGGGAAGGTTCCCCCTGGAACACTGTGCCCTGTTAACCGTCACAGGGCGCAGCACACATTAGACTGCCGCTCTTAGCATGTACTGCATCTGCACTTGTGGTCGCCACTAACCAGCCTGAGCTTGGTGCTGGAAAGCACACTGTGCACGGCGCCGTACAGACGGACGCTGCTACACATGCGGTACTGTGATGCCTGTGCTGACTGGCGCTAACGGATGAGAGACTGAATGCACTGTGGCGCTAGGCAGTACCAGTACTAGGTGCTGACTCTAACTCTGTGACCCTAACTCATACACAACCGAGGGAGGGGAGTCATTATGAGTCATTCACCTGTCTCATACAGCCATCATCACACACACCACTATAACAATAAGGCCGGCGTCACACTAGAGAGGAATACGGATGAGTGAGAGGCGTTAAAAAGTGCATTGCACACGGACCAATGATTCTCTATGGGGCAGCTCCCATCAGCCGTATTTTTCTTGCGTATTTTATACGGTCCGTGCCAACCGCAGCATGCTGGGACTGTCAGCGTATTACGATCGTAGTACGCCAATGCAAGTCTATGGGTGCGCAAAAAAACGCATTACACACGGACCACACGTGTGACTTGCGAGAAATACGCAGGACTTCTCCTGGTGACAGGAAATGTTCCAAGCAATTATCAGGAAGCTTAGACATGCAAATGAGCTCAAAAAGCGCTCCAGACATCCAGGAAGTCAGCCTCCACGGAGTACAGCATCATGGCACCCTACCAGAATCTGAATGTGGAGATGCTAATTGTTCTTGTGCAGGATCGCCCGGAATTATGGGACCAACGGGATGCACATTATGCCGACGGGGCAAGAAAGGAGGCTGCATGGAGGCGCATATGTCACCAAATGTTCCCTGATTTTGGTGATCGGCCACATGAGGAGCAGCAGCACATAAGTACGTGCACATAAATTATGTATGTCAAATTACCTGCCATCAAAAAATTATTTTACAAGTAGGCCCCCCACATCCTGTGCTTCTGATATTGAGCTCTTGTGGCTTGTTCATTATTTTTGGACCCACTGTTTGACCCGGAGAGAATTTTACCTTGTCCCCAAGCTCCTCATAATGCCTAGCAAAAACAGTTTAAAGAGTTGCTACTTGCCACGTGAGCTACTGTGACCCTGTGCATCTGGCCTGGTTGCACCAATGCTAGATGCCACCCTGGGTAGAACTCACACCCTAGTAGGCCACATGACTTTGATACTAGTTCAAAAACTTGTTTTAGGCAAATTGTAAGTTTTCATTCTTTTATGTCACATTGCAGTCGAAGATGTGATGAGACGCTGGCGCAGCATCCGTGACCAGTATCGCCGTGAGCGCCAGCAGCGGGCAAGAAGTGGTTCTGCGGCCCCCACAAAGCGGAAATATGTTTATTTCGACCGCCTCTCATTCCTCGCTCCAATTATGGATCTCAGACCGTAAGTATACCAAAAACACCACATGACACAAATGCTTTATAGGGCCCGATTCAAATTTTCCTTTTTCTACATTTTATATTTAATCACAGAACTCAGTCTAACCTCACTGAAAGGGAGACAGGGTCTGATTCAGAGGCCATCCTCGATCCTGTAGGTGGAGGGGTTGAGGTATTTGGCCCATCTTGTGACCTTCCAAGGAGCCAGGCCCAAATGACTTCTCCTGCTCAACCTGAGCCTGCCCTAGAACCTGGCCCGCCACCAGAAACACCACCACCAGGAACAGAGCCACTACAAGGACCGTCAGCTGCAGCACCACCCGACATCCAGGATGAACAGGGCAACAGCAGCAGCCCAACTGTTCGGCTAGAGGGCTCCCCCAGCCTGCTGTGCCATCCAGGCGACGTAGACAAAGGTGCCATATCCCTGCCACTGATACCAGGACCAATGTGGATACAGGGGACCAAAATTATCTTACCAGGTTTGCCACTGATGATGGGGAGGAGGCGTACTCATGCAGCCTTGCCCATTATCTTCGATCCCTTCCCCGTGAGGTGCGGCTACATGTGCGAGGATCCATTCAGATCCTAATTGATACCAGCACACCCCTCAATACCCCTTATGAGGTGTTTGAGTTTCTGGAGAAGTGGCAGCTGTCACCCAGGAATCTCATGCGTCTTAACCCACATCCCCAAGTGCTTGCTCAATCAGGGTCTGAGGATCCTCCTACACGTGGACCTACCCCTTCCCCCCTACCCAACATTGGCAACATCATTCCCAAATGTTAGGGTATAACCCAGCACACAAATATGGCCACTTGTTCCCAGCCAATGTTGGAGGCTGGTCCCAATCTGGTTGGGGACGACATGGCCATTTTGGTGCATTAGACTCACGGTCCTACCAGTCCCAATAGGAGAGTCGTCTCCAATATCATAGTGCCCAGTATCCACCTCAAGCCCATGAGCCGGCCCACTACCTCCATCATAGGCAAGAGTATGCCCCCACACAGGCCGAGGGACAAGTTGGCCAAACTAGCCATCAGGCAACACAGGCTGGGCTGCCGCCTTCTCCCCCCTACATACTACAATTTATAAGTTTGTGTGTTTTTTGTGGTTAATGCTGTATTGTAACATTTTTACATTTTTTTTTGTTCTAAAGCCAATTATGGCCATTTTGCTAAATACCATATGGCTCGAATATGGTTTCACAAGGCCTTGAAAAAAAGGATACATAAAAAGTTTTAACTTTCAATTGTTGTTGTCTTTATCAATGATGCACTTACATCACAACATGCTGCCATATGCTTACACAGTGATTTAGAAACAGAGAAAAGACATAAGGGGTTGTAATATGTATAGTTTCCCAAAGGCCAAAAAAGAAAAATTTACAACATAGACACAGCATGCTCTTGCCAAGAAGTTTCCCCCTCAGGTAACATAAAGTAATTTGTGAAAATATCACGCACTTTGAGCCCAGACAGTGGTCTACGTTGAGGGTTGACATGTGGTCTCGTCCTACGTACATTGTCCGACCCACGCACAACACCAGCACAGGAGGAACAATCATGTATCCTGGTGAAGTTATGGGCAACGCCACATGCTTTAATTACTTCATTTACATTTGTTCACTCAGCTGAATGGCAGACTGGAGGACCCACCATTTGGCCCAAAGAATGCCAAAGGAACACTCCACCAGTCGCCGAGCACGTGATAGGCGCATGTTAAAAATTCTGCGCCGGTGGTCAAGGTTGCGCCGGGGATATGGCCTCATGACATTGCCCGTTAACTGAAACGCCTCATCTGCCACAAGGACATAAGGGACTGATTCTTGAGTGGAGCCTGGTAGCTGGCGTGGTGGGGGTAGATCCAACTGGTTGGTGCGTAGCCGCCGAGCCATTATGGAAGTATTGAAGACTCTAGAGTCTCCCGTCCTTCCATAGACCCCAATGTCAACAATTATAAACTTATATTGAGGGTCGGCCAGAGCCAACAATACAACAGAAAAGTTGTTTATAATTGAAGAATTGGGAGCCAGAGTTCGGCAGCTTACGCACCCGGATATGTTTGCCATCTAGGGCCCCAATACAATTAGGAAACTGGCATTCCTCCTCAAAGTCCCTTGATATCCTCAACCAGTCTTCCATCCTGGGCTGGGGCATGACGAGTTGATTTAGTCTTGACCATATTTGACTACATGTCGACCTGACTATGCCAGAAATGGTAGATCTTCCAATGAGAAACTCATGGTGGAGGGCGGCATAAGACAGGCCAGTGGACAGGAAGCTGAAGAACAATAGAAATGGAACATTTTAGAATGCACAAATTAACCAAAAAACAGGTACATACATACCAAACTTGTTAGGAATTCAGATCTACTAACACACACATATTTGGTCGCACAATCACTACGTGATATTCAGTACATATTACACATAACATTCTGGTCTGTAATTTTATATATATCTGCAATAAGATGAGGGCATTAAACTTAGTAAAAAAAAAACATACCTTGGGCAACACATCATGAACATAGAGAATGTGGTTGTGTAGTACATACCGTAATGTGAGGAGAAGTTGCTCCTCTGCAGATATAGCTTTGCACATCCTTGTGTCCTGAACAGTTATCCCAGGGCGCACTGTCTCCAAGAGTCGATCAAATGTTGCAAGGCTCATGCGACAGTATTGGTAGAATTTTTCTGGATGATCCCGCAGAGAAGAATAGAGGAGGTGAAAATGACGTCTTGTGAGTCGCTGCCTCAAAAGCGGATGGACCCACATGCGTCTCCTCCTCCACGGATCCACAATCACTGGGTATGGCTGGCCAAAGCGGTGGGACAAAACCCAGTTGAAGAGAACATGGTCAGTTGGGATGAACTGAAGTGTGTCTGACTCCTTTTGGAAGTGCATTGAGCAGCAAGGTGGTGTGCTGGTAAAAGGGAAAAAAAATCTCTTAAATCTTCTGCCTGAGCGAGTGTGAATGAGCTGAGTGTGACTGGAGCGTAAGTGTGAACTGTGGTAAGTGTGTGACTTGTGATTCAGTGAAGAGGTATTTGGAAAACCTATAACAAATACCTGTATGAGTTGCTGAATTGTGGGTTGCTGAGTGCTTTCTACCTGTTCAATTTTTGGGGGGCTTGGGGGCTTGTTTAACCTATTTTTTCTTTCTACAGGGTTAATCTCTTATTTTACTATCTGTGCTTTTAAGGGTTAACTATAAATCTTGAGGTGTAACTATATTCACAAGGGGTCAATTAAGGGTGGAAGCTCATAATTAAGGGTTTATAAGGGGCAGCTGGTTGGGGCTCAATTCCTTTTGGAAGTGCATTGAGCAGCAAGGTGGTGTGCTGGTAAAAGGGGAAGAAAAAAAACTCTTTAATCTTCTGCCTGAGCGAGTGTGAACGAGCCGAGTGTGACCTGAGTCTAAGTGCGAACTGTGGTAAGTGTGTGACTTGAGATTCAGTGACTTTGGATTCAGGGAGTTTCCAAAGGAGGTGTTACTGAATTGCTGTTATATTGTATTAATACTTTTTATTTATTTTTGCTTATCTTTTTGTCTGGTGCAATCCCCATTAGGATGTGCTCCACTATTGCCAATGCCATCCAGTGCACGTCTTGCCGCATATATGAAATCCTTGAACAGCCGGAGGAGGGTGCATACTGCTGTGCAAGATGTGAGCACGCTGTGCATTTGGAAGCCCAGATACTGGATCTAAATGTGCAGCTGGCAACACTGAGATCCATAGACAATATGGAAAGGAGTCTTCTGCTCACTGAGCAGACGCTCAATGGGATAGATGAAGGGGGATGCTAGGTTGGAGCTGCAGGACAATGAAGCAGCTAGCTGGGTGACAGTTAGAAGGCGGGGTAGAGGGAAGAGCACCAGGGAGGCTAGTCTTGATCTGGCACACCCCAATTAGTTTGCAGATGTCGAGTCCGACACATCGCTGATCGGGTTGACAGATTACTGGGAGGGGCTGGTGAGAATCCAGCAGTCATGGTGCACATTGGCACAAATGACAAAGTTAGAGGTAGGTGGAAGGTCCTTAAAGATGATTTCAGGGAATTAGGCTGTAAGCTTAAAGCAAGGACCTCCAAGGTGGTATTTTCGGAAATACTTCCTGTACCACGTGCCACGCCAGAGAGGCAACGGGAGATTAGGGAGGTTAATAAGTGGCTCAGGAATTGGTGTAGGAAGGAGGGGTTTGGGTTCCTGCAGAACTGGGCTGACTTCTCAGTTGGCTACAGGTTCTACGCTAGGGACGGGCTGCACCTCAATGGGGAGGGTGCAGCTGTGCTGGGGGAGAAAATGGCTAGAAGGTTGGAGGAGTGTTTAAACTAGGGACGGGGGGGAGGGTATTCCTTTTATAGGAGGGGAAGACAGTGCAGCTAGAGACCTGGGCACAAATAATGACATTGGGGGTGGGGGTGGCATGGGGGGTGGGGTTAGAACAGTTAATAATTTAAGAAAGAATAGAGGTACAGAGAGATACATAAAGTGCATGTATACTAATGCCAGAAGCCTCGCCAACAAAATGGAGGAATTGGAGTTAATGTTGTTGGAACATAATTATGACATGGTGGGGATATCTGAGACATGGCTGGATGAGAGCCACGACTGGGCTGTTAATTTACAGGGCTATAGTCTGTTCAGAAATGACCGTACAAATAAGCGAGGGGGAGGCGTGTGTTTATATGTAAAATCATCCTTAAAACCCATCCTTCGTGATAATATACAGTGGGGCAAAAAAGTATTTAGTCAGTCAGCAATAGTGCAAGTTCCACCACTTAAAAAGATGAGAGGCGTCTGTAATTTACATCATAGGTAGACCTCAACTATGGGAGACAAACTGAGAAAAAAAAATCCAGAAAATCACATTGTCTGTTTTTTTTTCATTGTATTTGCATATTATGGTGGAAAATAAGTATTTGGTCAGAAACAAAATTTCATCTCAATACTTTGTGATATATCCTTTGTTGGCAATGACAGAAGTCAAACGTTTTCTGTAAGTCTTCACAAGGTTGCCACACACTGTTGTTGGTATGTTGGCCCATTCCTCCATGCAGATCTCCTCTAGAGCAGTGATGTTTTTGGCTTTTCGCTTGGCAACACGGACTTTCAACTCCCTCCAAAGGTTTTCTATAGGGTTGAGATCTGGAGACTGGCTAGGCCACTCCAGGACCTTGAAATGCTTCTTACGAAGCCACTCCTTCGTTGCCCTGGCGGTGTGCTTTGGATCATTGTCATGTTGAAAGACCCAGCCACATTTCATCTTCAATGCCCTTGCTGATGGAAGGAGGTTTGCACTCAAAATCTCACGATACATGGCCCCATTCATTCTTTCATGTACCCGGATCAGTCGTCCTGGCCCCTTTGCAGAGAAACAGCCCCAAAGCATGATGTTTCCACCACCATGCTTTACAGTAGGTATGGTGTTTGATGGATGCAACTCAGTATTCTTTTTCCTCCAAACACGACAAGTTGTGTTTCTACCAAACAGTTCCAGTTTGGTTTCATCAGACCATAGGACATTCTCCCAAAACTCCTCTGGATCATCCAAATGCTCTCTAGCAAACTTCAGACGGGCCCGGACATGTACAGGCTTAAGCAGTGGGACACGTCTGGCACTGCAGGATCTGAGTCCATGGTGGCGTAGTGTGTTACTTATGGTAGGCCTTGTTACATTGGTCCCAGCTCTCTGCAGTTCATTCACTAGGTCCCCCCGCGTGGTTCAGGGATTTTTGCTCACCGTTCTTGTGATCATTCTGACCCCACGGGGTGGGATTTTGCGTGGAGCACCAGATCGAGGGAGATTATCAGTGGTCTTGTATGTCTTCCATTTTCTAATTATTGCTCCCACAGTTGATTTCTTCACTCCAAGCTGGTTGGCTATTGCAGATTCAGTCTTCCCAGCCTGATGCAGGGCTACAATTTTGTTTCTGGTGTCCTTTGACAGCTCTTTGGTCTTCACCATAGTGGAGTTTGGAGTCAGACTGTTTGAGGGTGTGCACAGGTGTCTTTTTATACCAATAACAAGTTTAAACAGGTGCCATTACTACAGGTAATGAGTGGAGGAAAGAGGAGACTCTTAAAGAAGAAGTTACAGGTCTGTGAGAGCCAGAAATCTTGATTGCTTGTTTCTGACCAAATACTTATTTTCCACCATAATATGCAAATAAAATGAAAAAAAAAACAGACAATGTGATTTTCTGGATTTTTTTTTCTCAGTTTGTCTCCCATAGTTGAGGTCTACCTATGATGTAAATTACAGACGCCTCTCATCTTTTTAAGTGGTGGAACTTGCACTATTGTTGACTGACTAAATACTTTTTTGCCCCACTGTATATGAATCTAATGAAAATGTAGAGTCCCTGTGGGTAGAGATAAGGGGAGGGGGGAAAAATAATAAATTACTGATAGGGGTTTGTTATAAGTCTCCAAAAATAATGGAAGCAACAGAGAATATCCTCATAAAGCAAATAGATGAAGCTGCGACTCAAGGAGAAGTCATTATTATGGGGGACTTCAACTACCCTGAAATACATTGGGGAACAGAAACCTGCAGTTCTGGCAAAGGTAATAGGTTTTTGACTACTATGAGAGACAATTACCTTTCACAACTGGTTCAGGACCCAACAAGAGGGGGCACTGCTAGACCTAATATTAACCAACAGGCCAGACCGCTTATCAAATGTAAGGGTTGGTGGTCACTTGGGTAACAGTGATCACAAATTAATAAGTTTTCATGTATCCTTTAATAAGATGTGTAGTAGAGGGGTTACAAGGACACTAAACTTCAGGAAAGCAAATTTCCAACGGATGAGAGATGATCTTGGTGCAATTAACTGGGACGATATCCTAAGACATAAAAATACACAAAGAAAATGGGAGACGTTTATTAGCATCCTGAATAGGACCTGTGCACAATATATACCGTATGGGAATAAACATGCGAGAAATAGGAAGAAACCACTATGGCTAAATAGAGCAGTAAGGGGAGCAATAAGAGATAAAAATAAAGCATTTAGAGAATTAAAGCAAGTAGGTAGTGATGAGGCATTAACTAAATACAGAAAATTAAATAAATTCTGTAAAAAGCAAATCAAGACAGCAAAGATTGAGACAGAGAGACTCATTGCCAGAGAAAGTAAAAATAATCCCAAAATATTCTTTAACTACATAAATAGTAAGAAACTAAAAAATGATAGTGTTGGCCCCCTTAAAAATAGTCTGGGTGAAATGGTGGATGAGGATGAGGAAAAAGCCAATATGCTAAATGACTTTTTTTCAACAGTGTTTACACAAGAAAATCCCATGACGGATAACATGATCAGGGATAAAAATTCTCTGTTAAATGTCACCTGCTTAACCCAGCAGGAAGTACGGCGGCGTCTACAAATCACTAAAATTGACAAATCCCCGGGCCCGGATGGGATACACCCCCGAGTACTGCAGGAATTAAGCACAGTCATAGATAGACCACTATTTTTAATCTTTAAAGATTCCATAATAACAGGGTCTGTACCACAGGACTGGCGTATAGCAAATGTGGTGCCAATATTCAAAAAGGGGACAAAAACTGAACTTGGAAATTATAGGCCAGTAAATTTAACCTCAACTGTGGGTAAAATCCTGGAGGGTTTTCTAAGAGATACTATACTGGAGTATCTGAAGAAGAATAACCTCATGACCCAATATCAACATGGGTTTACAAGGGACCGTTCCTGTCAGACTAATCTGATAAGCTTTTATGAAGAGGTAAGTTCCGGACTGGACCAAGGGAATGCAGTGGATGTGGTGTACATGGACTTTTCAAAAGCTTTTGATACGGTGCCACACAAAAGGTTGATACATAAAATGAGAACAATGGGGATAGGGGAAAATATGTGTAGGTGGGTTAAGAGCTGGCTCAGGGATAGGAAACAAAGGGTGGTTATTAATGGAGCACACTCAGACTGGGTCACGGTTAGCAGTGGGGTACCACAGGGGTCAGTTTTGGACCCGCTTCTTTTTAACATATTTATTAATGACCTTGTAGGGGGCATATAGAGTAGAATTTCAATATTTGCAGATGACACTAAACTCTGCAGGGTAATTAATACAGAGGAGGACAATTTTATATTACAGGAGGATTTATGTAAACTAGAAGCTTGGGCTGATAAATGGCAAATGAGCTTTAATGGGGATAAATGTAAGGTCATGCACTTGGGTAGAACGAACAAGATGTATAATTATGTGCTTAATTGTAAAACACTGGGCAAAACAGTCACTGAAAAAGACTTGGGTGTATGGGTGGACGACAAACTCACATTTAGCGGCCAGTGTCAGGCAGCTGCTGCAAAGGTAAATAAAATAATGGGATGCATTA